>NC_135234.1:156740274-157045615 GCF_051348905.1 Ranitomeya variabilis
GGGGCACCATGCAGAAATAGTAATTGGTAGTGTGATCAGCTGGCACTAACCAGATCTTTGGGACTGCAAAAGGCATAGATTGACTCTTCCCATGCAACCACCAATATGTGAAACACATTTATTGCAACATATGTGTGAAGCCCAACTCTTACCCTGATCTCCTACTCTGCAGCCAAAATACAGGTTGTAGGCTTTTCCTTATGATGATAGTCAGGTTTTGCCTTTGTTACGCAAAAGTGACTTCTCTGAATATGTAGCAAAAACTGCTTTGTTAATGCAAGAACGAGTCATATCCAAAAACACACATAAAAAAGCAAACCTGAAAAAACATGGAGAAATATGTTAATATGCTAAGAAACTAAACTAAGAAATCATACAACTGTATAACTTACACAGAGAGCATTTACAGTATAACAGTAGGTGATGTAACTGTAATTAGGATTACATCATAGGAGCTGAGTTGACGTCTTTTGCTTGCTCACCTTTAGATGATAGAACACTAAAGACTCAATAGATTAAATAGATGATTTGATAGACTAGTAGACTAGCTACTAAAACTGCAATAATGATGATGAAATAATAAACGCACAATTATTCTATAAGCCTGCATGAAAGATGTGATAAGTCATTACAACCTCCTCTGTATCTTTAAAATTAGAGCCAATCATCAAATTTAAGCATGATATTCGCTTTCAGCACCTCAAAATTAATTCAGTTCAACTGGTTTAGTTTCTGAACCAATTTGGCTGTAGAACAGTGTTATTTAAATTTCAAAGGATCAGCTCATCTCTATCTTTCATACATATGAAGGGTGCCGTTCCATTGATCAGTGTCCCTAAATATCCATCACCCAGTGTACTGAAAATAATGATTCTTGAAGAGATATTTTCGGGGCCCAGACAACGATTCGTGTGCATAAGCCAAGGCATCTTTCCTTTACTCTACTACATCAGTGGACCTGTCATCTTCAGACAACTTAAACAGCTAGACCCCTTTTATGTCCATCAATTTATGCCAGGATATGGAGTATAGACCTATTTCTGGCCCCAAGAAGTAGGGAAAACCATGCCTTTAATTAAATCCTTCCCTTTTTTGGTGGTTATAGCAGACTCACCACTATCTCTTGAGATTGAAATTGGCTCACTGTGTATGTTGGTCCAAGATGTCAAGGCTCCGCTGAGACATTAATTGAGCAGTGACTGAAGGGTAGCGTTTTTCAGTTTACACCGTGTGTCAAATTATTATGCAAATTGGATTTAAGTGTCATAATGATTTAATTGTTTTGTTTTTCAAATAAACTCGTGGATGGTATTGTGTCTCAGGGCTCAATGGATCACTGAAATCAATCTTAAACACGTGATAATTAGTTTTCCAGGTGATTCTAATTAAAGGAAAACTACTTAAAAATGATGTTCCACATTATTAAGCAGGCCACAGGTTTCAAGCAATATGGGAAATAAAAAGGATCTCTCTGCTCCTGAAAAGCGTTAAATAGTGCAATGACTTGGACAAGGTATGAAAACATTAGATATTTCACGAAAACTTAAGAGTGATCATCATACTGTGAAGAGATTTGTGACAGAAACAGAGTACAGACAGATTATGCAGATAAAGGCATAATGAGGAAAGTTTCTGCCAGACAAATTAATTGGATTAAGAGAGCAGCAGCTAAAATACCATTACAAAGCAGCAAACAGTTATTTGAAGCTGCTGGTGCCGTTGGAGTCCTTCGAACCTCAAGGTGTAGGATCCTTCAAAGGCTTGCTGTGGTGCATAAACCTACTATTTGGCCACCCCTAAACAGAGTTCACAAGCAAAAACGGTTGCAGTGGGCCCAGACATACATGAAGACTAGTGTTGAGCGATACCGTCCGATACTTGAAAGTATCGGTATCGGAAAGTATCGGCCGATACCGGCAAAGTATCGGATCCAATCCGATACCGATACCCGATACCAATACAAGTCAATGGGACTCAAGTATCGGACGGTATTCCTGATGGTTCCCAGGGTCTGAAGGAGAGGAAACTCTCCTTCAGGCCCTGGGAACCATATAAATGTGTAAAAGAAAGAATTAAAATAAAAAATATCGCTATACTTTACCTCTCCGACGCAGCCGGGACCTCAGCGCAGGAACCGGCAGCGTTGTTTGTTTAAAATTCCCGCTTTTACATGGTTACGCGAACTCCCGGCTTGTGATTGGTCAGGGCGCCCATGTTGCCGGGCCGCGGACCAATCACAGCAAGCCGTGACGAAAATACGTCACGGCTTGCTGTGATTGGTCCGCGTCCCGGCAACATGGCCGCCATTAACCAATCACAAGCCGTGACGTCACGGGAGGCTGGACTTGCGCGCTTTTGAAAAAGCGCGCGTGTCCAGCCTCCAGTGACGTCCCGGCTTATGATTGGTCACGGCGCCATGTTGCCGGGACGCGGACCAATCACAGCAAGCCGTGACGAAAATACGTCACGGCTTGCTGTGATTGGTCCGCGGCCCGGCAACATGGCCGCCATTAACCAATCACAAGCCGTGACGTCACGGGAGGCAGGACAAGCGCGCATTTTAAAATTGCGCGCGTGTCCAGCCTCCCGGCTTGTGATTGGTTGATCGCGGCGCAACCAATCATAAGCCGGGACGTCACTGGAGGCTGGACACGCGCGCTTTTTCAAAAGCGCGCAAGTCCAGCCTCCCGTGACGTCACGGCTTGTGATTGGTTAATGGCGGCCATGTTGCCGGGACGCGGACCAATCACAGCAAGCCGTGACGTATTTTCGTCACGGCTTGCTGTGATTGGTCCGCGGCCCGGCAACATGGGCGCCCTGACCAATCACAAGCCGGGAGTTCGCGTAACCATGTAAAAGCGGGAATTTTAAACAAACAACGCTGCCGGTTCCTGCGCTGAGGTCCCGGCTGCGTCGGACAGGTGAGTATAGCGATATTTTTTATTTTAATTCTCTCTTTTACACATTTTAACAATGTTAAAATGTGTAAAAGAGAGAATTAAAATAAAATGTTGTTCCGATACCCGATACCCGATACCACAAGAGTATCGGAATCCCGGTATCGGAATTCCGATACAGCAAGTATCGGCCGATACCCGATACTTGCAGCATCGGAATGCTCAACACTAATGAAGACTAATTTCCAGTCTTGTTTACTGATGAGTGTCGAGCAACCTTGGATGGTCCAGATGGATGGAGTAGTGGATTGTTGGTGCATGGCCACCATGTCCCAAAAAGGCTGCGACGTCAGCAAGGAGGTGGAGGAGTCATGTTTTGGGCCACAATCATAGGGCAACAGCTGGTAGGGCCCTTTAAGGTTCCTGAAGGTGTGAAAATGACCTCTGCAAAGTATATAGAGTTTCTGACTGACAACTTTCTTCCATGGTATAAAAAGCAGAAACGCGCCTTCAGGAGCAAAATCATCTTCATGCATGACAATGCACAATCTCATGCTGAAAAGAATACCTCTGAGTCATTGGCTGCTATGGGCATAAAAGGAGATAAACTCATGGTGTGGCCACCATCTTCCCCTGACCTCAACCCTATAGAGAACCTTTGGAGCATCATCAAGCAAAAGATTTATGGGGGTGTGAGGCAGTTCACATCAAAACAGCAGCTCTGGGAGGCTATTCTGACTTCATGCAAAGAAATACAAGCAGAAATTCTCCAAAAACTCACAAGTTCAATGGATACTAGAATTGTGAAGGTGGTATCAAAGAAGGGTTCCTATGTTAACATGTAACTTGGCCTGTTAGGATGTTTTGGAGTTAAATAGCTTTTGTGTTCAGTGAATGTGACCTTCTAATGCTGCAAATACAACAAATGAGCATTTTCAGTTCTTTAAAACATATCAAATGTTTAGAAATTCTACTGTGCCTAATAATTTGGAACATTGTATTTTGAGTTTTTATTCATTTTGGAGATTATACTGTTATCATTGGGAAGTTTCTTCAATAAAATTTGATGTATACTCTAACGGGTGATGACTTTTATTAGACTGTCTGTCATTTGCACCGACCACTTAGGAAAATCCGAGAAAAATGTCATTTGCGTAATAATTTGGAACATGGTGTACTGCCCAGCTGTTCCGTAAGCATGAGGAAACAGACAATTGTCCCAACTATGGCAAGCCTTTTGTCACGATTCACACCGTGACTGTCAAGATCCCTTAGCCGCTGCCCACAATATGTCACGGATTGGGGTGACTTTAGACCAGCAGACGGCTATCACATGTGCAGGGGGGCTTATCCTAGTTATCCCTCCACTGCCACAATGTGATGAAAAAACACACACGAGGCTATTGACCTCTTGTTTACAGCAGGGGCTTATTTTAGGTATCCCACTGCTCTTCAATATACCATGAACTGCAGGGATTTGTGTCTATCCCGCTTACAGTTCCACTTAACACTTGCAGCTCTCTGGCGCCCCCCTTACTCTCAGGTCAGATTAGGTACTGCACCTGGGGTAATTAGTCGCCAGAAAGGCTGCCTGCTATGTACTGGCTATTGGGCGCACTACAGCAACGCGATAACTACTCCCACTCAGGCAGGAACAATAATTATCAAGCCGCAGTCGCTACAGTGACCCCCCAACAGCCGGCACACGGTAAGCTGCCACCAGCGCCGATTAAACGGGTTCGGCTGCTAACCCCCAAAATAGTAGCGTAATTCCCTTCAGAGACAGGGTACGGTTTAGGGCAGGAAGAACGAACTAGTATTAAAGAGTATACCCCATAAATGATTTTTAGGCAGTGTTTATAAAATATTTTACAAAGATGTTACAAATGAGACAATTGCAAATATGTACAAGGTAATTATGAAAATAAAAGGATTAAATGAAGAAAAGATAACACTCACATTCTCAGATCATTGCATTGCAGGCTAGGCTAGGAGAGCTTTCCATCTATCCCAGTGCATTGGCACTCGCAGTCTGGTCGCTTCAGGTAAAAACTCACAACTCTGCTCTCTTGGATGCCTGCCAGCACTTAAAACCTACAGTCTGTGACCTCACAGAAAGGGCTTGGTTTTCCAACTCCTCCTACCTCTTTGGTTTCACTAACTGGGCATTAAATATATCTGATGCCCGTAACTTCGCTACAGAACATAAAATAATCGCACCATACCCATCGTTCATCTCATAGTATCGTGGGCATTCCGATGAGATCAAATATGTCCTATTTGTCACGCACACTGACAGAGAAATCCCTACCTCTGTACCAGATGGAGCTACAAGCCTGTGATTAGAGTGATGCGTAGATCCTCCGAGTGTGATTATGACGATATATTTTGGTGTTCGTAACTTAAACGGTTTGCATAATATCTTCCAAAAACAGAACAAAGACCTTCCATGCGTTCTAGAAGTTTCTCTAACAGTTCCTGCTAACACAAATTTCTCTTGCAGCTATGCTAGTCGTAAATACCTTTCGTCAATAAAACTCCCCCACAAGGCAAGCTCTTCTACACAGACAGATAGAAACACAGGGAAGGAAAGAGAACCAGAGAGAGGGGGGGGTTTTAGCCCCCGCATGCTAGCAAGAAAACTAACTTATGATATTTCATACCATATCGTGACACCTCCCCCTTTTGGCGTGCGCTACGGCGGCAGGACCTCTCGGTATGCCTCCATGCGCACCTCCGTGGGTTCACCCTGGCGGGAGAGTCCATCTGCATTACCATGCTCTTTGCCCGCTTTGTGTTTAACGGTGAAGTCAAATTGCTGAAGGGCAAGGCTCCAGCGTAGCAACCTGCCATTGGTTCCACACATGGTGCTTAGCCAGCGCAGAGGGTTGTGGTCGGTCACCACGGTGAAGGTGCGACCGTACAAGTAGGGCTGCAAGTGCTGCAGGGCCCAGACTATGGCCAGGCACTCCTTCTCAATGGTGGAGTAGGCCACTTCCCTCGGCAAAAGTTTCCGGCTCAGGTACAACACGGGGTGCTCTTGGTCCTCCGAGTCAACCTGGCTGAGCACAGCACCAAGGCCAAACTCACTGGCGTCAGTCTGTACCAAGAACGGTCAACTGCTGTCGACGGCTTTCAACACAGGGGCGTTGCACAGTGCTGTTTTCAACGCCTGGAAGGCCCCCTCACAGCCATCTGTCCAGTTGACGATGTGGGGTAGCTTCTTCCTGGTGAGGTCCGTCAAAGGTTTTGCCAGGCTACTATAGTGCTGCACGAAGCGCCTATAGTACCCTGCAGTGCCCAGGAAGGACATCACCTGTTTCTTGTTCCTGGGAGTGGGCCAGTTCACGATCACGCCCACTTTGTCAGGCTCTGGCTTTAGGGTGTTTCCACCTACCCGGTGCCCCAGGTAGTGAACCTCCCTCATGCCCATCTGGCACTTTCCCGGCTTGATAGTCAGTCCTGCTCGGTGAATTCGCCCGAGCACCTCTTCGAGATGCTGCAGGTGTTCATCCCAGGAGGGACTGAAGATGGCAATGTCATCTAAGTACGCCACAGCGTACTTCTCCAGTCCCTGAAGCAGGAGATTGACCATCCGCTGGAAAGTGGCAGGGGCATTCTTCATGCCGAAGGGCATGACCGTGGACTCGTACAGTCCAAAGGGTGTGATAAAGGCGGACTTCTCCTGCGCCTCGGGGCTCAGGGGAATCTGCCAGTATCCGCGACTCAGATCCATTATTGTCAGGTATTCTGCGCCAGCTAACTTCTCAAGCAGTTCCTCGATGCGCGGCATTGGGTGCGCGTCAGAGGCTGTAATGGCGTTGAGCCCCCTGTAGTCCACGCAGAACCGGGTGGTCCGGTCCTTCTTTGGCACGAGAACTACAGGTGAGGCCCACGCGCTCTTTGACCGTCGAATCACCCCCAGCTGTAACATCTCATCGATCTCCTGGCGCATAATCTGCTGCACCTGGTCAGAGATTCGATAGGGTGTTCGCCGTAGTGGGGCGTGATTCCCGGTGTCCACCTCGTGGACGGCTAACTCAGTCCGTCCAGGCCGGTTGGAGAACACGACCCGGAAGGGTTCCAGCATGGTTTGCAACTGCAACCGCTGTGGTTCATCTAGCGAGGCGCTTACCTCCACGTCCTCAATGGACCCACGGGCCTTGGCTTGGGCCAGCATGTCCAGGAGGGTGTCTTCCTCCCCGTCTTCGGGTAAGCAGCAGACCGGTAGGACGAAAGGTTCACGTTCGTGATGAGCCTTCATCATGTTGACGTGAAAGGCCTTTCGCCTACCCCGAGTGTGGTCAAGCGTGACCACATAGGTGACCGGGTTGAGCTGTTGGTGGACGACGTACGGGCCCTCCCAGGCTGCCTGAAGCATATCCGTTGGTACAGGAACCAGCACCCACACCTTTTGACCCACGTGGTAGGTCCGCTCCCGGGCGTTCTGGTCGTACCAGTGCTTCTGATCAGCCTGAGCCTGCGTCATGTTGTCATGCACCAACTGCGTCAAGGTCTGCATCTTGTCACGGAAGCGCATGACATACTCCACTATGGACACTTCAGAAGGGTTCGGCTCCTCTTCCCAGGATTCTCTTACCAACCCAAGGGGTCCCCGGACTCGCCTGCCGTACAGGAGCTCGAAGGGGGAGAACCCCGTCGAGGCCTGCGGAACCTCTCGGTAAGCAAATAGCAGGTGTGGGAGGTACCGCTCCCAGTCGCGCCCTTGTGTCTCAACCAGCATGCGTAGCATCTGTTTGAGGGTACCATTGAAACGTTCACACAAGCCATTGGTCTGTGGGTGATACGCACTCGATACCAGGTGCTTCACCTGCATTTTCTTACAGAGAGCCTCCATTAGGTGAGACATAAATTGGGTCCCTCGATCAGTAAGCATTTCCCTGGGAAATCCTACCCGTGAAAAGATGGCCAACAGGGCATCCGCCACCTTATCTGCCCTAGTTGACGACAGAGCTACTGCCTCTGGGTACCGGGTAGCGTAGTCTACCACAGTAAGAATATATCGCTTTCCAGAGCTGCTGGAGACGGCCAGCGGGCCCACAATGTCCACCGCAATCCTCTGGAAAGGCTCCTCTATCACTGGCAAAGGGATCAGGGGAGCCTTAAGAGCAGGCCCCGCCTTCCCCACTCTTTGACAGGTGACACAGGAGCGGCAGTAGTTTGACATATCTGTCCCCATCTTAGGCCAATAGAAGTGTTGAGACAGCCGGGCCTTAGTTTTGCTGATACCCAAGTGTCCAGCTAGCGGGATCTCATGGGCAATCCGCAACAACTCACCCCGGAATTGCTGTGGGATGACCAGCTGTCTTTCCCTCAACCACTCCTTTTGTGATTCTCCGGGTACTGTCTCCCGGTACAACCTTCCTCCTTCCCAGAACACCTTCTCCTTATCAGTCTCGGAGAAGCGCGTCCCGGCGAGTTGTCTCAAACTCTCTAGGCTCGCATCTGTGTGCAGAGTGGCCTGAAACTCCTGGCTAGGGGAAGCCAGAAGCGACGTCAGGTTCCCTTGCCCACGGGAGCCCTCTGGGACCTGCACTGGGTCCACCTCTGGTTCAGTCACACTGATGACTGAGGAGGGTCCGGAAGGCAGACAGGTATCTGCGTTCCGGGCACTCTGACTGCGGGTGACAGCAGCTACGTAGGCTGTCTCCCCGGGGGTTTCTACAGACCCATCAGCTGACGCTGCTATGGGCTCTACCTCCCCATCCTCCCCCATTACCTCAGGAGCATTGCTACTTAGGGGCCAGTTACCTTCCTCGGTGGCACTGGTCAATTCCATGGCGTCACCTGTCTCACGGTTCCCATGTATCTCCCCATTTCTTGTAGCACCGACACTTGCCCCTGCTAGGGGTTCCTCAGCCGTCTCACTCCGCAGAGCAATGTGGCTGAGCACTCCTGTACCTATGGACACATCAACTTTTACAGAAACATCATTATCAGATACAGTTGGCACAGGTACAACATTTTCACCATCAATCCTAGGGAAAACATGGTTCATGCATCACTACAAGATAAAGCATGGTCAGGTAACACATGCGATTTCCCATCATCATCATCATCATCATCATCAGGGTTAACTTTACCCTCATTAGTAGATTGGGGAGGAGGGTCATCCACGAAGTATGCAACCAACCTCCCCAAATCAGTCCCCAACAAAACATCAGTGGGCAAATTATCAGACAGCCCCACTTCCTTCACCCCACTCCCGGCACCCCAATCAATAAAAACCCGGGCCATCGGTAAGGGACAGCTGATGCCCCCAATCCCAGTGACAGTTAGGGTTTTCCCCGGAATGATTTCTTCAGGGGCCGCCAGTTCGGGTCGGATGAGGGTTCGTTCAGCCCCGGTGTCCTTGAGGCCTGTAGCAACACGACCTCCCACAGTGACGGGCTGTACGTTGTCACACACCCTCCCAACCACACCACCCACCAAAAGAACGGCTGCATTAGGCCCTGGGGCCTGGGATGAGGGGTTCTTCTGCCTGGCTGGACATTGGTGACTGAGGTGTCCAGTCTGCCTGCAGTGGTAACACTGGCGAAGTTCGGTGGTAGGTCTGGTGCTGTTGGCCACGGGGACAGGACCTCTGGTGTGTTGGCTGGCAGGGGTACGGGCGTTGGATGCAGGCTTACCCCCTCTCCAGCTGGAGGTGACTGGCTTCCGCACTTCCGATCTACGGTTGGCCTCATAGGCATCGGCAATCTGCGCTGCTTTCGTCACGTCTTTGGGTTCTCTGTCCATCACGAACTGTCGCACCTCAGTTGGGCAAAGACGGAAGAACTGGTCTTTGATCATCAGGTCTCGCAGCTGTACAAAGGTGGTCACTGACAGTCCTTGGGTCCACTGGTCAAAGTGGGTCCCCAGTCCATGCACCACATCACTGTAACTGTCGTGTGGGCCACGTTGGAGGGTCCGGAACTTTTTACGGTACACCTCGGGTGTAAGCTGGTACTTGGCTATCAGAGCCTGCTTGATGGCCTCATAGTCACCATCTTGTTCTTGAGGGAGTGCAGCAAACGCTTCCAGAGCTTTTCCTCTCAGCCCTGGTGTCAGGTACCGTGCCCATTCTTGTGTAGGCAGCTGGTACTGCCTGCAGGCTTTCTCAAAGGCCCGCAGAAAAGTGTCCAAGTCCCCATCCTTTTCCATAACAGGAAAGTGGTCGGGCCGGGGCTTTGGCGTCTGAGCGCTGCTGGGCTGACGACTGGACTGGGACGACCCCTGCATTTGCAGTCGGGCCATCTGCAGCTGGTACTCCCGCTGCGCTTGGGCCTCTCGCTCGGCTCGCTGGGCCTCTCGCTCGGCTCTCTCTGCCTCTCGCTGGGCCTCTCGCTCAGCTCGGGCCTCAGCCTCCTGCCGGTATTGCTGAATCAGCTGCCGACGTCCCTCATGGTCATCAGTGGGGAATTCTTTCAAGGCCGCCTGCAGGTGGGGGTCCAATTCGCCCGGATTGCTAACAGGGCCAGCATTCAGTGGTTGGACCTCTGCTGCAGCACCATGTTCGCGGGTGCTGGCATCTGCGGCTTCTGGGCCCTGTGAGTGGTCTAGAGCGGCTTCCCATTGCATCAGGGCTGCGACCAGTTCGCTTTTGTTTTTGCTTGCATAGTCAATGTGCTGTGACTTGCATAAGGCAACAAGGGTGTCTCTGGTCTGCTGTTCATAAAAGGCTTCTCCCAGCCCAACCATGGTTGCCAAATAAAAGATAGGATAGAAAAACGAAGAAAAAGGGAGGGGATAATTACCAGTACACAATTGTCTCACAACTAATAAACACTGAGTTCGTTCTCCAAACTTATTTGCGCAGAGTTCTCGCAAGAACTTTCTGCAAGTTTTTAGTGAGAGGAATGATTGCTCAAACCAAATCACTAATGCTCTAATATCCCACCGCCTTGCCACCAATTTGTCACGATTCACACAGTGACTGTCAAGATCCCTTAGCCGCTGCCCACAATATGTCACGGATTGGGGTGACTTTAGACCAGCAGACGGCTATCACATGTGCAGGGGGGCTTATCCTAGTTATCCCTCCACTGCCACAATGTGATGAAAAAACACACACGAGGCTATTGACCTCTTGTTTACAGCAGGGGCTTATTTTAGGTATCCCACTGCTCTTCAATATACCATGAACTGCAGGGATTTGTGTCTATCCCGCTTACAGTTCCACTTAACACTTGCAGCTCTCTGGCGCCCCCCTTACTCTCAGGTCAGATTAGGTACTGCACCTGGGGTAATTAGTCGCCAGAAAGGCTGCCTGCTATGTACTGGCTATTGGGCGCACTACAGCAACGCGATAACTACTCCCACTCAGGCAGGAACAATAATTATCAAGCCGCAGTCGCTACAGTGACCCCCCAACAGCCGGCACACGGTAAGCTGCCACCAGCGCCGATTAAACGGGTTCGGCTGCTAACCCCCAAAATAGTAGCGTAATTCCCTTCAGAGACAGAGTACGGTTTAGGGCAGGAAGAACGAACTAGTATTAAAGAGTATACCCCATAAATGATTTTTAGGCAGTGTTTATAAAATATTTTACAAAGATGTTACAAATGAGACAATTGCAAATATGTACAAGGTAATTATGAAAATAAAAGGATTAAATGAAGAAAAGATAACACTCACATTCTCAGATCATTGCATTGCAGGCTAGGCTAGGAGAGCTTTCCATCTATCCCAGTGCATTGGCACTCGCAGTCTGGTCGCTTCAGGTAAAAACTCACAACTCTGCTCTCTTGGATGCCTGCCAGCACTTAAAACCTACAGTCTGTGACCTCACAGAAAGGGCTTGGTTTTCCAACTCCTCCTACCTCTTTGGTTTCACTAACTGGGCATTAAATATATCTGATGCCCGTAACTTCGCTACAGAACATAAAATAATCGCACCATACCCATCGTTCATCTCATAGTATCGTGGGCATTCCGATGAGATCAAATATGTCCTATTTGTCACGCACACTGACAGAGAAATCCCTACCTCTGTACCAGATGGAGCTACAAGCCTGTGATTAGAGTGATGCGTAGATCCTCCGAGTGTGATTATGACGATATATTTTGGTGTTCGTAACTTAAACGGTTTGCATAATATCTTCCAAAAACAGAACAAAGACCTTCCATGCGTTCTAGAAGTTTCTCTAACAGTTCCTGCTAACACAAATTTCTCTTGCAGCTATGCTAGTCGTAAATACCTTTCGTCAATAAAACTCCCCCACAAGGCAAGCTCTTCTACACAGACAGATAGAAACACAGGGAAGGAAAGAGAACCAGAGAGAGGGGGGGTTTTAGCCCCCGCATGCTAGCAAGAAAACTAACTTATGATATTTCATACCATATCGTGACACCTTTCATGTATCAATGGGATCTTTGCTCTGCCATTATGTTCCAATACTCACTTTCCACACTCAAGTTATGTTGATCTCTCCATGCCTCCCAGCAGCGTAATGGCATTTGTCTTCATCTGCTCCTCCCCTTTGAAGGCCATACCTTCCACATGTTTCACTCTACACTCTTCTGCGGTCTCTGCCTTTTGCTACTCCTCTTGTGTTCTTTCTTCACCTCCTGGTGGGCAGAACTTTTCTTTCCTCTGCACCTTCTTATGGTGAACACTTTTTACAGCAGGCCAGTCCTTCTCCAGAGGACACTTCCTTTTGTGGGCTGAGCTTCTAATGGGCTGGGCATCTTCTCCATTGCCACTGCCATGATGGGTGGATTCTTCTAGCTTCTCTGCAACAGCAATCACCACTTTAAAACACATTTCAGGCACCATCTTTGCTGCCCCATGGGTCTTCCCCACAATTTTCTCCTTCAGGACATTCAGATCCTGCTGACTACAGGAATTTAGGTGTAATGGAGCACATTGGCTGAGGTGTACTTCAGTGTCCCTAAACACGGAATACAGGGCTACCTGTGTGTGTGATGTCACTTCAGTTAGATGCAATTACAGACCACATGCTGCCAAATGGTATGACATTCTGGACAAGCTGACTTCATGACTTCAACAATAGGTTGATTAATGTTGCCTCAGGCTTTCACTCTCATATGGAGTACTAATTAAGCTGGTAGCACTGCAAGGAGTCTTTAAACTCTGTTGGCTTTTTGTTCTGTTGCAGCACTAGGACAAAGAGGAAGCCAGTAGTTTCCCATTGGTCTCATGGTCGTTCTGGATTCCTAACGCTGATATTACTCTACTACTCTTCTCATGGAGTCTTTTTCCAGCCTTTTTAGAGCCACAGTATGTTGTTTCTAATGTACATACTGATTTCCTCCTGTTGCAGCCTAAGTATTAGTCTGTGTTACTATAATGGCAAGTTATCTAAACAAGTAATAGTTCAAGTGTACTTTCAGTCAGTGTAGAGCATAACACAACACAGCAATAAACCCAAACTAAATGCATATACGTAATATTAGTCAAAGAGGCAACATGTCACAAAAAGGAAGCAAATCTGTCATGGCAGAGAAAAGCTATCAACCTGTAGATATGGGGTTAATCTGAAGGTTAATAGTATTCTGATGCTGTGCGGCGCCGCTCTGAAAACCCAGCTACAAGGAAGAGATGAATTTTATTCTTAACAGCAGCCTCCCGTTTTCAGTCATAAAGGTGTTGCCAGCATGGCTATGTGCTGAGTGGCAACCGTAGCCACGCATCCATGACTGAAAGCCGGAGACTGCTGGGAGGATCAGATTATTTACGGTGATAGGTCAATGGTGTAAAAAAATTATGTGATTGATTTTTTTCCCCCATTAAACCCATAAAAAATGTAATAAAATTGTAATACTGAGGCTGTAACATAAATGCTGAGTTTTAGTCACGTGGTTACCACGATAGAGTGGAGCCAGAGGACCGCAGCGTCTGATTGCTCTAACTCCGGTGCTAAGAAAAAGCACTTCTCCGTCATATTAAATGTGTTTATTTCTTCTGGCAGAACAGGCGTTAATCGACCATGTTGGGAATTCCTGTGCTCCATTAGCTACTCATTTCCTCTATATAATCTGGGCTCTACTGCTAATCCTTGTCAGAGCTAGCTTTTGCTGCATGGCTAATGGAGGGAAAGAAGATGGTATGAGAAGGAGAGCTGGAAGAGTTATTAGTGACTGTTGTTTGGTTTGTAGACATGGTAATTCCTTATCCTTCTCTGTTTTGTTTTTTTCCCCTTCCTACACACCCTGGGGGATTTCTCTGTTATATGTGAGTGAATATTTTTTGTGTCTGGAGTTTCCAGTTAACCCTTGCCTGTGATGCCCTGTTTGTCGGGTTGGTGTACTGTGGTGCACTGTAGCATCCCCTCTTCCCTGGAGGGGGGAAGAGATCAGATGGAGGGCTAACTTAGGAGAAAACGCAAGAGCGGAGGCCTTGACTTCTTCGCCATCTGAAGTATCCCAGGAAGTAGGGCAAGCTAGGGCGCCCCCTAGTGTTAGGGCCAGGAAAAGAGTCCCTTGTCCGGGGTCACCCGACATCTGTGTCGTGACAGTTTTCTTGTTGCTTTTTATCTGCATGTTTTCTGCAGATGTTCGCATCACCTGATACAACAACAACTCTTCTGATTATTGTGTATTTTGCTGCAGTTTTATGCCTCTTCCCACCTTATTTGATGCAGATTTGAAGCAGTTTTTAATGCTCTTTTATAGTAAAGAAAAGATCTGATTCTTTAATTAAAAATGCAATTGCATACTTTTTGCATGCTTTTTTTCATGTTCCCCATGAGAAAAAAGAAACCAAAACTACATAGTTCAACAATATCTAGACATAAAAGTTTTTATTATATCATATCCACTTTGCTTGGACAGTTAGATCATGCTCATGGTAAATGCTGTGTTTTTTCTGATGTGTTTTTTTATTTTGCACAGTAAAGACGATAAACAATTTTATAGTTGTGGTGTCCGCTTTTTTAATTTAGGCTTCTGTGAGGAACCTGTAAAAACTCATGGTAAAAATGAAGTTGTTTTTTAGGCTGTCTGCCCATGATGAGTTTTTGTTGAGTTTTTGATGCTGCATATTTTCACTGCATTAACAAAGCAGAGCCTTACAGTTCCAGCAAAGTAAATGCAATCTGCTCCTGCCTACTGTGCTTTTTTTTAGCTCAGTGTGAAGTGACCTGCGGTGCATGTTTCTTATCCACAACATGTCAACCTCTCTTGAGGGTACACTGAGTTTTATACGCGGATTTTCCCCTATAGACATATCAAATGGTGAAAATACTTAGGTAAAAAATGCACATGCATTTTTAATGCGTTTCCCTAGTGGAAGCACATCAAAAACGTGTTTCATCAGCACATGACTTTTTCAATAAAGCTTTGTCAAAGCCACATGCCAGGACGTATCAAAAACAAAGCAGCTTAGTTTAAAACATGACACACCAAAAAGAGACAAAAAATGCAGCATCAAAAACTAGATAAAAATGCATGTATAAAAACACAATTAAAAAACGCAAGTAACTAAGTTTGCTTAATCAAAAACTAACCAAAAACTCATCATGGAAAGGTAGCATTCAAAGTTTTTCTGCACTATAAAAAAAAACGCTGCCTCAAATCTGCACCAAAAAAGGCATAAAAAAGGGGAAATTGTATAAAAAATACAGTAACATTGTAATAACCAGAGAAGATTGCTATTGCATTATAGGTGTGGACATCTGCAGAAAATGTGCAGATACTACTCTCTATGTGATTTTATACTTCTTGATTAAAAGCTAAGTTTAACTTTTCTCACCTTGCTACTATATTCTATAACATGTGATTTTTGAGAACTGGACATTGATCAGGGCTGCTGGCCCTTTGTTTCTTTCTATCTTGTCCTCTGCTATATTTAAGAATCAAAGCATACCCTGGGAACAGAAGCTGAAGGAGGCCTTCCAGACGCTGAAAAAAGACGCCATCCTGGTTTATGCAGATTTCAATAGGTCATTCCTCTTATACACTGATGGCAGTCTCTATGGACTCGGGGCAGTCCTTTTGCAGATATAGAATGAGCACAAAAGGGATATTGACTATGTCAGTAAGTCCCTATGGGATACAGAGCAAAACCCTCATAACTACAGCTCCTTCGGGCTGGAGCTCCATGCCCTGGCGTTAGCCATGATGAAGAAGTTTGTAGAATACCTGACAGGGGCTAAGATCCTTGTGTAGACTGACAACAATCTGTTGGCCCATCTGAACACTACCAAGCTGGGAGCCCTGGAACAGTGTTGGGTAGCTCGGCTTGCAAAATTTGACTTCTCGATCTACTACTGCTCTGCCATGGAGAACACCAATCCTGATGGCCTGCCAAGGGTAACCTTCGAAAGTCCAGAAAGCGACCTTGATGAACACTTGGAAGAAGAGGACATTCAGGACTTTAGCAAACTCACAACCTGGCAGTAGTGGCACAGTCACATTGGGAGGTCCACTCTCTACCCAAGTCATTAGGGTGAACTAATGAAGAATGGGGTACAGTACAAGATGAAGATACAGGGTTGCAGCAAGTTAAAGGCTGGGTCATTCAGTGAAAAGTACCTGACAAGAAAGAAAGTGCTGACCTACAGTGGGTACGGAAAGTATCCAGACCTCTTTAAGTTTTTCACTCTTTGTTTCATTGGAGTAATTTGGTAAGTTCAAAAAAGTTCATTTTTTCACATTAATGTACACTCTGCACCCCATCTTGACTGAAGAAAACAGAAATGTAGAAATGTTTGCATATTTAATTAAAAAGAAAAACTGAAATATCACATGGTCATAAGTATTCAGACCTTTTTCTCAGACACTCATATTTAAGTCACATGCTGTCCATTTCCTTATGATCCACCTTGAGATGGTTTTACTCCTTCATTGGAAGCCAGCTGTGTTTAATTAAGCTGATATGACTTGATTTGGAAAGGCACACACCTGTCTATATAAGACCTCTCATGGGAGAAGAGCCTTTGTGAGAGGGGTAAAGAAGAACCCCAAGATCACTGTGGCTGAACTCCAGAGATGCAGTAGGGAGATGGGTGAAAGTTCCACAAACTCAACTACCACTGCAGCCCTCCACCAATCAGGCCATTATGGCAGAGTGGCCCGACGGAAGCCTCTCTTCAGTACAAGACATATGAAAGCCCGCATAGAGTTAGATAAAAAAAAACACATGAATGACTCACAGACTATGAGAAATAAAATTCTCTGATCTGATGAGACGAAGATAGACCTTTTTGGTGATAATTCTAAGCGGTATGTGTGTACATTAATGAGAAAAAAATGAACATTTTTGAATTTACCAAATGGCTGTAATGAAACAAAGAGTGAAAAATTTAAAGGGGTATAAATACTTTCCGTACCCACTGTAGATGCCGAGATGAAGTCCGTGATGCAGCAGTGAGATAGGTTGGAGGTTCGAGGAGCCTTGTTATACTGCAAGTGGCAAGCTGGGAAGCAGTAATCCCAGGAAGCTTTCGACGAGAAATTGCCAAAGAAGCTCATGAGTTCTGAGCCCACTTTGGACCGGGAAAGACCTACCAGTGGCTGAAGTGTTACGTATATTGCCCACGGCTTTGGGCCACGGTTGAGGAAGTTTGCCAACAGTGTCAAGTGTGTGAGCTCACCAAAAGCACAGAACAGAGGGCACCCGTATAGACCATGCAGACCAAAGTACCGCTTGAAGTGTTAATGATAGACTACCTCCTTTTGGGACAATCGACTAAACGTCCACAGTACTGCCTGGTTATGACTGACAACTTCTCCAAGTTTGCAGTGATCACCCCAACTTGGGACTAGACAGCTGAGTCCGCTGCGCGAACTGTCTGCCAAGATTTTCATCTTGGTCTATGGGTGTCAGACGCGGATCCACTCAGACTAGACAGCATGCTTTCAGGGAAAAGTGATGGAGTAACCTTACCAACTGTATGGCATTGAAAGGTCCAGGACAACCCCATATCATTCTCAAGGTAATGGGGCCTGTGAGCTCTTTAACCAGACTCTGCTTTAAATGTTGAGAACATTAGCGGAAGACAAGAAAACACCTTGGCATGACTACATGCCCAAATTAGTCTGGACCTATAACAATCGTCTCACACCACCACAGGTTATACCCTGTACATGTTACTGTTTGGTAGAGCCGGGTGAGAAATAGTTGAACTAAACTAGGAACAGCCATAAAATCTATTCGAATGATCTTCCACCTAGTGGGTGATAGAACATCGACGGCTGTTCCAGACCATCCACCAGCTAGCAAGCCAGTTACAAGAGAAGACTTATAACTGCCGACCTCCAATTCAGGAAGTTCCGCTCCAGCCTGGAGTCCAGGTGCTGGTGCGAGAAAGACATCTCAAAGGCAGGCTGAATGAACGTTGGGAGGTGCAACCATACAAAATTATTAAGAAAGTATACCCCAACAGCCCAGTGTACTAAGTGCAAGCTGAAATTGGAGAATATCAACTGAGAACTGTACGCAGGAATAAGTTATGACCATGCCAGTCTGAAGATCCCACATCTGTCCCAAGAGCAGCTCCTGCTGTTCCTTTGCGGGCACCATGAACCAGCACAGCCAGAGCCCGGTTCAGTGGGTTCCCCAACACAGACAAGTTCTAACCCCAGTCCTGCAGTGGGGGTCATTTCCATAGAACCAAAGGTGCACTTTCCAATATTTTGGGGGTAGATAGGAAGCAATTTAATAATTTCAGGGAGGGGTGCAAATTACTTCCAACTTTGCCGTTTCCTCTGGGTACAAAGTACGAAGGTACTCGGGTTGGTCTTTTTTCCCTTCTTAGAGGGGATCTCCAGTCCTGGAAATGTTCATTACCCTCGGGTTCATCCATACTCTAATCAGTTGATGAGTTTTTTAAGGCTATGGGGCAAATTTATGATGATCCGGACCAGGTGGCCTTAGCTGAAATCCACGTTAAGGCGTTATGTCAGCAAGACCTCATTGCAGAGGACTACTGCACCCAGTTTCATTGGTGGGCCATAGAGACTGAGTTGAATGATTCCACTCTTCATAGTACTTTCCTATCTTGGCTTAGCAACCATATTAAAGATATGCTAGTGCACTACTCTCTTCCCTGGTCTTTGGAGACAGCCATGATATTAGCTGTGCAACTTGAAAGGAGAAGGCAGGAAAGATGTTGGGAGAAATTGTCCCTTGGGCAGAGTTTATCCAGTCTTAAGGATGAGGGACAACCCATGCAGCTTTAGTTGGTATCTTGAGATTCAAGGCAGGAAAGATGACATCAGCGTCTTCTATGTGGTTCCTCGCTCCATCTGGTTCATGAATGTCCACGTCTGGAGCTGGTGGGAAACAACTGGGCCTAGCTGGGTATGAGGATCCACAGCTAGGAACTCAGGTATCCCTAGCAAAAAAATTACTTTTACCCATTGTTGTCAGATTTAGCATGTAGAGGGTTATGCTTTTGTTGATTGTGGGGATGAGATAAGTTTTTTCAATGCTGCTGTGGCCAAGGAGTTGGAGGTTCTTCTTATCTCCTTGGATACAATTATGAAATTATCTTCTCCTTGGATACAATTATGAAATTATCTTCCCTTGCCCAGAGTATTAGGTATCGCACAGTCGAACCAGTATCTGTCACCACATGTTGTCAGCACTCAGCACAAGAAAGAAGCATGCTTTTTTAATTTACAGCATCTTCTTACCGCTGAGGTGTTAGGTCTTCCTCATCTACAAGGCCTACTGCTGTGTGGCTGCAAATAAAAGGTAGTCAAGTAGCCCATCCAGTAAAAGAAGTTTTCTTTGGATAGAATGAGTTGCTGTTTGTTCAGTAGAGCTTTCAGTAACATTACCACATACCCCACGTACACCTCGAACACCAAGCCCATTCCCCCTTCCACCATGTCCTCACTTTTTCCCACTCAAGTTGGATTTACCCTTCCCATCTTTTAACACAACCCTAGGCCCACACCTTTCAGTCACTTGTCAGTAAATTAACATTTTTTATTTATTTGCTGAGAAAGTGTTGCTGGGCCACAGAGTTCACACAAGAGATTTAGATGCTGAAATGTGGACTCCTCGATGGACCACACTATTAGCCCAAACAATTTAGATACTCAGATGTGGTCTCCTTTTTGCACCATACTATTAGCAAAAACAATTTATATTCTGAAATGTGGAAACTCCTGGATGCACCACACTATTGGCACAAATGATTTAGATGCTGGAAGGTCGATTTGACACAGGATTCTATCTAACTGAACTAGCTGACAATATACCGCCTGGGTAACTATTTGACTACTTGCAGCAGGAGCAGAATTTCTGCCCTGTTACACTGACAAAATGGCGCAAAAACAACCTGTCCACTTTTTATATGGAGAGGGACATGTGACTTCGGCAGCCAATGATAGAAGCCCTTGAGTCTGGACATTGTGGATGGTTTCTGCAACATGATTGGCTATCGGAAATGCCACACATTAATGTATAAAAAAATTAAAAATACAGTCCTCCTCTACTGTGACATCTCCCCAACCCCTCCCCTCATCAAACACACCCCCCCCGCTCATCATACAGCACCACTATCCTAACCAAAGTCCTAAAAAAAGCATTAGTGGAAACTCGATCATTTACTGAACTTTGGCTGAATTTTACTAATTTTGATGAAAATGCTCAGGAATCCGAACATGAATCCAAATGTGCAATGTTCTTTCCAAATTTGAGATTGGCGACCATTTTCCAAACATGGTCTCTCATCTCAAACATCTCTAATAATGAATAAATATGAATCAAATTCTACGTTTCAAAGAACAATCATTTATTTTTACATAATAGAAAGAATCATCAAGTACAAACTGCACTAGAGTGATGAAAAGTCCATAAACCCATAAACCTGTTTCCTTTATACTAATATTCAATGGTGCATCCATGTAGGAGACAAGGTGCAGACATAGAAAAAGCTAACTACTAACACTGATCTACATAGTCATCCACAACCTGTCCCCTCCCTATATCTCTGAACTAATCTCCCAATATCTTCCCTCACGCAATCTCTGATCATCGCAAGACCTCCTACTCTCCACCACACTTATTCGTTCCTCACACAACCACCTCCAAGATGTCTCCCGAATATCCCCATCCTCTGGAATTCCACGCCTCAACACATCCAATTATCCACCACCCTCGGATCCTTCAGACGGAACCTGAAAACCCATCTCTTCAGAAAAGCCTACAGCCTGCAACAACCATTCTGCTGCCTCACCACCACCCGAGCTGCCGCCTCACCACCACCAGAGCTGCTGCACCCTCGACCTTCTGTCTCATCCTCATTATCCCGTAGAATGTAAGTCCGCAAGGACAGGGTCCTCTCCCCTCTGTACCAGTCTGTCATTGTAAATTTGTTTACTGTAAATGATATCTATTACTCTGTATGTAACCCCTTTCTCAAGTACAGCACCATGGAATTATTGGTGGTATATAAATAGATAATAATAATAATATGTAAATACTGCTGTTACATTTCACGATTATATAGCAGGAAGTAAAGATTTAGTATTTACCACCATTGACATAGCGGTGACATCTTATCTGATTAGAGTTGTTTTCTTTACCACATGTTCCAGACCTTCATGTCTACTTCTTCCAACTGCACCATCTTTGTGCATAGTTTGCAGCATAAAAGTCTGCTGATCCTCATTTTATCAGTAGTTCACCATGCACCTGAAAAAACTTGGTAACATGTATATGAGTCATGACTTTTGAATAAAAATGTTCCACACTATGCAGCAGAATACAAATATGCACCACTCCATTAATATATGATTAGCCACTGTACACCCACCCACTGAAAAAAATAGATTAATTTGCCAGTATTATGTGCCCCGTATTGGTTATAAATTAGTCACTCCTCCCATGAAAAATATAAATTCACTATTTGTTTTACATACTCTTGTTCAAAATATAAATTCATTATCCCCTGTCCCCCATTCATTATTCACTGTGCTAGTAACCATTGCTTCATTACCAACTGTGTCCATCTCAATTCATTCACCATAGTCCTCTCCTACCCTCCTAGTTCATTATTCACGGTGTGTTTCTCTCCCACACCTACTTCATTTTACACTGTCCTCTTGCCCACATCTCCAATTCATTACCTAATGACATCCTGTCCATTCAAAATCATTACCAACTGTCCACCCCCCACTGTGCTGGTCACGAGTAAAATAAAAAAAATAAGTTAATTAAAAAGCCTGATGATCCTGTTTGATGCTGCTATCACGAGCAGCATTGATTTCTTCTGAGTGGATCCTGCTGAATGAAGCAAGTGGTGCAATAGCATCGTCATGCTTCCTTGCATCATAAAGAAGGCACTGGGTGGGGAACAGACCCCCACTGCTATTTGAATAATGCAGGGTAAGGCTGCTTTCACACATCAGTTTTTTGCCATCAGGTTTTGAAAAAAACGTATCCTTTGCAAATTGTGAAAAACGGATGCAACAAATCGTTGTTATTTTTGGTGGATCTGGTTTTTTTTGTTTTGTTTTTAATAAACCTGGGATAGAGTTTCCTGTTCCGGGGGAACGGAGAGAGAGAGAGACAACGGAAATTGTACATGATTGTATGGAAAATGCATGGAAAACCGGATTCGGAAACCGGATTCATCATTTCACATGTCAGTTTCATCCGTTTATCACTGGAACTGTCGCTTGGCGTTTTTTCGCCGGACAGAAAAAACATTCCTATGAACATTTTCTCTGGCCGCTGGAAAACTAATTTTGGATGGATCAGGCAAAAAACGGATGAAAGGTGTGGCCATCAGGCGCAATCCGGCGCTAATACAACTCTATGAGAAAAAAACGGATCCGCCGGAAAAAAAAACGGATCAGTTTTTTTCAAAATTCGCCGGATTGTATTTGACGGCAAAAAACTGATGTGTGAAAGCTGCCTAAGAGAGATTCATGGCACACACTTTATTTCTGTGTTTTCTGTGCAAGAACTTTATTCATACTTCAAAGCAGATATAAACAGAATGTTGCTGTGAAATGAGCAAAGCTAGACATTTCGACCCCGTCAGGGTCTTTTTCACAAAGTTGTTTGGTTGTTGTGACAAGGGGAATATTCTTTCTAAAAAAGGAAA
Organism: Ranitomeya variabilis; assembly: GCF_051348905.1. Classification (NCBI taxonomy): domain Eukaryota; kingdom Metazoa; phylum Chordata; class Amphibia; order Anura; family Dendrobatidae; genus Ranitomeya; species Ranitomeya variabilis. Next base: position 156,763,202 of record NC_135234.1, read on the forward strand.
GGCTTCAAAAGGCATAGGTAATTAAGTGCTGTGTTGTCATGGCTTCATGTGGTGCTCCCATGCCTATGTGCCTGTATGGCAGTGAGTCTCTCTTGCCTTGGTCAAGAGTCACTTACCCCATTCCACCAGCACCTCTAAACACGACCGACTGCATGCTAATCTTCTAATATATGCATACCTCCCAACCGTCCCGATTTCAGCGTGACAGTCCCGCTTTGGCACCGGGGTCCCGCTGTCCCGCTTCGGGCATTTAAAATCCTGAATTTGCGGCCGCCGGTGAAGCCCCGCCCACTTCCGGGACGTAGAGAGAGCCCGATTAGTACCCGCTGTTCGTTCCGTTCCCTGGGACTGCGTTGTAGCCACGCCCCCTTGAGTTGCCTCACCGCCCGCCTCCGGCTTCCTCCTCAACTATAGGCGTGGGCGGACTCTGAGGACAGAGCGGCAGCACCCGGACTGGTTTCTGGCACGGGGGCAGAGTTGTGAGACACTCCGTGTCTGTGTGACCGCGGGAGCAACGAGCGGATCTCCAGACTGTAAGTGAATGTATGTGTCTCTCCCCCTCTCCATGCAGCGCTGCCCTGCTGCGGTTACAGCAGAGACTCTGACAGCATAGGAGGACTGACAAACTAAACTTTGTCTCCCCATGGTGCGCGCACCCCGCTCCCACTCTCCCCCTGGTACCCATCCATCGGATTCTCCACCAACCTGGTGCAGCACCCCTTACATTCTATGGGGGCTGCCACCTGCCTGCGTTACATTCTATGGGGGCTGCCACCTGCCTGCGTTACATTCTATGGGGGCTGCCACCTGCCTGCGTTACATTCTATGGGGGCTGTGCAGCATTATATTCTATGGGGCTGTGCTGTATTACATTCTATGGGGACTGAGCTGTAATGCTGGATACAGCAGTCAGCGGCGCAGCTGGATGACACCATTCAGCGCCGTGGGAGTGGAAGCTGCCGGCTGCTGCGAGGGAGCGCGGTGAAAGGTGTTTGTGTGTACTGATGGAGAAGGCAATGATGGGGGTGGGGTAACCATGTGTGGCCATTATACTGCACCCAGCATTGTGTGGGGCCATTATACTGTACCCAGCATTGTGTGGCCATTATACTATACCCAGCATCGTGTGGGGCCATTATACTGTACAAAGCATCATGTGGCGCCATTATACTGTATGGACCATCACGTGGGGCAAGTATACTGTACGCAGCATCATGTGGGGCCATTATACAGTATGGAGCATAATGTGGCCAATGGCCATTGTACAGTATGGAGCGTCGTGTGTGGCCATATTTTTTTGTTCATAATTATTGTTAACGAAACATTGTGACCAGAAGTGCTAAATGGGTGTGGTTGGGGCGTGGCTAGTTGTGAAATGGGTGTGGCCTAAAATTTGCCGCGGCGCACTACGCACGCCGCTGACTTTGTCCCTCTTTCCCTTCCCCTAAAGTTGGGAGGTATGTATATGTATAATGCGGACAGCAGATTTGGTTTCTTTTCTCACCATGTTAAAGATAATAATTGGGGGAGAAATCTGGCGATGGACCCCTGGACCCCAGGTCCCTGGGCGGTAGCCCAGATTGGCCATAGAGAACACAGAGGTTAATTTACTGCTTACCCAAGTTAGTTGCTTGACGATCGAGCAAGTGGCTTATACCTCTGGCTTACCACTTTTGTCCTACTCCTCATAGATCAGAGCTAAAAAGGGACTCTTTTTACTTTACCTCATGTGCAGTAAGGATATAAATGTAAGATTGAAAGAGGTAACAGTTGTTTTGGCAAGTCAGGTGGTTGGGAGTAATGCTATGCATGAGAAAAGCTTAAAGCTATTATTCTCTTTTCTGTTCTGGATCAGCAAGTTTCCTAAAGGTCGGACCACCGCTGATCAGAATTTTAGAGCATATCCTAATGATAGCAATCTCTTATCCCTACAAATTGTGCCTCTGGAAATGAAAGCATTTAAAAATACCACTTCTGCAGACAGATCTATTCCTATTTGGGCTCATTGACCTCATTAGTATGTTGTTTTAACTATTTTGTTTCCAGATTGCTCAGCATAAAGAGAACACTGCTGGCAATGTACCTGAACATTTCATCATGTAGATAATCCATTTTAAGTCTCTGAATTGGTTGTGAAAAAAAGGATTAATTTATAACATTTCCTGATAATAACTGTGTGATATTTGTTTTGTCAGTTGCTCCGAAGTTGATTCAATATACAGCTCTGGCAAAAATTAAGATCTCTGACCATTACAAAATGTTTAGTTTGTCTGATTTTTCTCTTTATAGGTATATTTTTGAGTAAAATATAAATTGTTCTTTTATTCTATAAACTTCTGACAACATGTCTCCCACTTTCCAAACAATACATTTTGTATTTTTTTCTGAAAAAGAAAAATGGTTAAAATAAAAAAAACAGTGCTTTCAGACCTCAAATAATGCAAAGAAAACAAGTTCATAATCATTTAGGCTACTTTCACACTAGCGTCGTACGACGCATGACGAATTACGTCGTTGCGATGTACCGACGCAAGCAGTGAAAGCGCCGCTCAACGGGGGCAGCGGATGCTGTTTTTCAACGCATCCGCTGCCCCATTGTGATGTGCGGGGAGACGGTCTCGACGCACCAAAAAACGTTACATGCAACGTTTTTTGGTGGCGATGGACCGACGCAACACGACGCAACCGTCGCACGACGGTTGCGACGTGTGGCAATGCGTCGCACAGCTCCACTAATGCAAGTCTATGGAGAAAAAACGCATCCTGCAAGCACTTTTGCAGGATGCGTTTTTTCTACAAAACGACGCATAGCGACGTGCAGTGCACGACGCTAGTGTGAAAGTAGCCTTAGAAACAACAATACTAAGGTTTTAACTCGGGAAGAGTTCAGAAATCAATATTTTGTGGTATAGCCATGATTTTTAATCACAGCTTTCATGCATCTTGGCATGCTTTCCACCAGTGTTTCACACTGCTTTTGGCGCAACAACTTAAGCAGTTCATCTTTGTTTGATGGCTTGTGATTATCCATCATCCTCTTGATTACATTCCAGAGGTTTTCAATGGGGTTCAGGTCTGGAGATTGGGCTGCCCATGACAGGGTTTTGATGTGGTGGTCTCTTAATTTTTGCCAGAGCTGTACAAAAGTGATGGCTCCAGTTGAAACTTCTGTAAAATAAAAAAAGTTATAGAATATATAACCATGGCAATATCACCAATGTCTTAATAAAAACACATCTAATTTTCTAAATACTCTTCTCTCCTAAGTGAAAACTTTCTGTGCTTATGGCATGCATGTAGTTGGCATTCTCAAAAAATTGGAGCAAAATCCTGAGTTGAATCTTGTTGAAATGTTTGTACCTTTGGTGGTATAGGCTTTATAATTAGAAACTTTATCATGAGCACTGACACATTTTTATATGTTGTATACATCACCCAGCTTAATAAGATTTTTTGGATACCGCCAGAACTTGTCTATCACAGTATCCATAAATCTGCCCCAGGATTTTCATCATGATTATAATGGTATTTATTACACTAAGCAAAATGGTGAGTGTTTAGGCCACGTGGTTACTGTATGAGTCCCACATTACTCCATTCACACTGTTGATGCCCAGAGCTACCTCTGATTATTGATGAAGCCTGACAGTGAATAGCTACAGCTGCTTCTGCCATACCGGCAGTGCCTAGAAATCTATTTTTATTAGGAAGGTGGGAGGGGAACCAGCTGTGGGTCTGTCGAGAACAGCAGGGTCTGTCTAAGAGCAGAAAAAGGATTCCTCAGCCGATACATGGCTTATATCAAGCTATCACATCTGCACACCCTTAGATCGATGAAAAGGATGAATAATATTTGTCAGCTGCGGACCTTTTGCTTTTCATTGCCTGCGAGAATGGGAAAGAGTAAGAAAAAGCGAGGGTGTTACAGTTACTGCCAGGGGCATTTCCTTCTGCACCCAAGTGTAACCTATTGCCAAATAAGTAGAGCAGATGATGTGTGATACACTTTCCTACAGCAGCTGAGGGACTGACAGTGAAACTCTGGCTCCCACACTAGTCTTCCTTAGTATTTCACTGAGGAGCCAAGGCTTCACTCATCTTCACAGCTTAATCCTGCTTATCCCCTTATCAACGTAATAAAAATTTGAAGTTATGACTAGTGTTGAGCATTCCGATACCGCAAGTATCGGGTATCGGCCGATACTTGCGGTATCGGAATTCCGATACCGAGATCCGATACTTTTGTGGTATCGGGAATCGGAATCGGAAGTTCCCAGTGTATGGTTCCCAGGGTCTGAAGGAGAGGAAACTCTCCTTCAGGCCCTGGGATCCATATCCATGTAAAAAATAAAGAATTAAAATGAAAAATAGGGATATACTCACCCTCTGACGCGCCCTGGTAGTAACCGGCAGCCTGCTTTGCTTAAAATGAGCGCGTTCAGTGCCTTCCATGACGTCACGGCTTGTGATTGGTTGCCTGGCGGTCACATGAGTGGCACGCGACCAATCAGAAGCCGTGACATCATGGAAGGCCCTAAACGCGCTCATTTTAAGCAAAGAAGGCTGCCGGTTAACAGCGGTGAGGTGCAGGGGCCTCCGGAGAGGTGAGTATATCAATATTTTTTATTTTAATTCTTTATTTTACACATTAATATGGATCCCAGTGCCTGAAGGAGAGTTTCCTCTCCTTCAGACCCTGGGAACCATCAGGATACCTTCCGATACTTGGTGTCCCATTGACTTGTATTGGTATCGGGTATCGGTATCGGCGATATCCGATACTTTTCGGGTATCGGCCGATACTATCTGATACCGATACTTTCAAGTATTGGACGGTATCGCTCAACACTAGTTATGACTATTTAAACCAAATATACGCAAGGAGAAGTCATTTACATCACCTCAGTTTACCCTGCATACATTGCTTTCTACTTGTTCACCCGTTGTTAGGGCTAACGGAACGCACCAAGTAAATAGATTAAGTTATTGGTGCGTTCGCAGCCCGGGGTCCACCGTGCAGGAGGAACCTGCTGCTAGCAAATGGCACTATATGGCGGTATAAGCGAACTCTGTTACTTCACAGAGTCACCGACAAAAGAAAGCACTGTGCCCTGTTAGACTCACAGGAGTACACAGCTAACTGCTGAGCTGATAGCAGTCAGTGGTCTTGCACACACACAAACTCCTCACCGGAGGTGCCGGTATACTAGGGGCCTATTTCAGCCGGGACCCTGAATACATAGACACAAAATTCCTCACCAGAGGTAATGATATTCTAGGGGCTTATTTCAGCCAGGGACCTAAATACATACACACAAGACCACAATGGAGCAAAGCACATAACATAGATTGATACTAGCACATGGCCGTACGGTCATGCGAACCTTTTATAGCTGCCGCAACTTCAGGACCTTCCCAGAGGGACCAATTGGAGGCTGCCACAGAACTTGAGCAACTTAAGGACCTTCCTAGAGGACCAATGGGATTTGCTGCAGTACCTGAGCATGTGACCCTTGATCTCCAATGAGAGATCTTACCCTGGGCATGCTCAGAAGGGGAAAAGTAGAACTTAGTCCCAAAGACATCTGCTCGCCACTGACCAGTACTGGCTACAATGGCAGAAGCTAGAAAGGCAGCAGTAACCCTTTGCACAGTATCAGACTGAGCGAGACGCTGGGACCGACGCCTCCGCTGAGTAGGCTCCACTGCGGCAGGAGAAGAATGGTAGACCGCAGCGGAGATGGCTCGAGATTCCCCCTGTGCAGAGGCGGGAACTCGACCCCTAACACCCGTATTTCTACAATCTAAAATATGATTGGAGCAGAACTTCCCAATGTCAGAAATAGTAAAACATGTATTATGCTACAATAAAGCCCACACTTCATGAAAAATATTGTTCAAGATATTTTATAGGTTTGTTTTAATCAACTGAACAATTAAGCGTTCAATAAGACATGTTTTACACACTCCAGAAAGTATTCAAGGAAGAAAAGCCCCCAAGAGTAATTCTGGGCAAGAATAATCTAATCCATGTGAATTAGACAGTAGCTTTTTCTACTGCTTCCCCCTTCCTACTTAAGGGTTTTCGTATCTTAACGTATCTCGTATCTTACCGTATCACTGATATAAGATTGAAATGATTTGGAATACCAGTGGATCCCCAGACAACTGTGGCTAGTTCAGATGTGAAGGGTTTTTTGAGAATGTAAAGCTTTTCCACAGATCCATAAAGTGACTTCCCAACTCGTCAAGTTTTATTGATGATGCCTTTGCTTTATTCTAGAGGTGCATTGAAGAGTTTTTGGAATGTGTGTTGGTATGACGTTCATTCTCAAGATCTGCAGATTCCGATGAACATAAACTTTTGTTTTCCAGATTCTTATACTTTAGTTGTTTTTGCGGCTTCCTATTAAAAATACCGTATTTTTTGCACTATAAGATGTACTTTTTCCCCCCAAAAAATGTGAGGAAAATGGGGGGTGCGTCTTATAGTTGGAATGCAGGCTTACCGACAGTGGTGTGGCGGCAGCAGTGGTGTGGCGTCGGCAGAGGTGCGGCGGTGGCAGAGGTGCGGGGATGATGAGGCGCAGTGAGCGGTATGGCGTGAGCGGGGTCCCTTCCACAGGTGATGTGACGCAGCGGCTCGGTATCCCAGGTAAGCAGCAGAGCCGGGTGAATCATGGCTTTATCGGTGGCGGCGGCCATCTTCCTGAGGCCACGCGTGTGCAGATGGAGTGCTCTGCTTCCCGAGGCTTCAGGAAAATGGCCGCGGGAGGCCGCGCGTGCGCAGATGGAGATCACGGCAGCCATTTTCCTGAAGCCGAGATCTAAATCTGCGAACTGGGCTTCAGGATAATGGCTGCCGCGATCTCCATCCGCCGCCGCCACCGATAAAGCCATGATTCACCTGGCTCTGCTGCTTACCTTGGATACCGGGCCGCTGCGTCACCTCACCTTTGGAAGGGTCCTTGCTCACGCCATACCGCTCACTGCGCCTCATCATCCCCGCACCTCTGCCGCTGCCACAGCACTGCTGCAACCCCTCCATGGACACCAGGCCATGGCTTCGCCCACCTAAATAGGAAGGGACCCTGCTCAGGTGCATGCCATATCGCCCACCACATCACCGCACCTCTGTCAACACCATTCCTCCTGTGACACTGCTCTGCCACCACCAGCCCTCAGGTAAGATACTGTAAATTCGGACAATAAGACAGACCCCCATTTTATAAAAAATCTTTTTTTCTGCAATTTTCACCCCAAATTTGGGGTGCGCCTTATGGTCCGGTGTGTCTTATAGTCTGAAAAATACGGTAGTCACCATAGTTATGACTCAAAATGAATTCAGGACTGAGTATAAAAGGAATATTTTTTATTTAAGTGCCTTTCTTTGTATCAGTAAGGAAACCTCTTATAGCATCTGTTGCCAAAATACTCTGGAGGTGATTCAGTAAGACTGGCATAGCACACACAAATCTTAATTAAGTGCTTGCAGAAGTAAAGTACACTGACCTGGGTACTGGTGTACAGTTTATCATTATTATTGTTATTATTTATTTATATAGCACCATTAATTCCATGGTGCTGTACATTAGACGGGGTTACATCAAAATACAAATATCACTTACAGTAAAGAAAACTAACAATGGCAGACTGGTACAGAGGAAAGAGGACCCTGCCCTTGTGGGCTTACATTCTACAGGATTATGGGGTAGGAGACAGTAGGTCAGGGGTTGCAATAGCTCTGATGGTGTTGAGGTGGCCATGTGGTCATTACAGGTTGAAGAGATGGATTTTCAGGTTCCGTTTGAAGGATCCAAGTGTGGTGGATAACTGAACTTGTGGCACATAATTCCAGATGATGGGGGATATTCGGGAGAAGTCTTGGAGGCAATTGGGTGAGGAGTGAATAAGCATGGAGGAGAGAAGGAAGTCTTGGGAGGGAAGATAATGATGGATTAGTTTAGAAATATACTGAGGAGAAAGGTTATGGAAGGCGCTGTAGGTCAGTGTTAGTAGTTTAAACTGGATATGCTGGGAAATTGGGAGCCAGTGAAGGGATTTGCAAAGAGGGGAAGCAGGAGTGTAGCGATGAGAGAGATTAATTAGTTGGGCAGCAGAGTTAAGGACAGACTGGAGGGGTGTGAAAGTGTTAGAAGGTAGGCTACAAAGGAGGATGTTGCAGTAGTCGAGGCAGGAGATGATAAGGGCATGCACAAGCTTTTTGGTAGAGTGAGGGTTTAGGAAAGGACGGATTCTGGAAATATGTTTGAGCTGGAGGCGACAGGAGGTGGCTAGAGCTTGGATATGCAGTTTGAAGGACAGGGCAGAGTCAAGGGTTACTCCGAGGCAGCAGATTAACGGGACAGTGGAAAGTGTGAATTCATTTATTGTGATAGATAGATCAGGTAGGGAAGGTGTGCGAGATGGAGGAAAGGTAATTAATTCAGATTTGTCCACATTGAGTTTGAGGAAGCAAGAGGAGAAGAAGGAAGATATGGCTGATAGACACTCTGGGATTCTGGAGAGCAGAGAGGTGACATCTGGGTCAGAGAGGTAGATCTGAGTGTCATCAGCTTATAGATGGTACTGGAAGCCATAGGAGTTTTTGAGTTGTCCCAGGCCAAGGGTATAGATTGAGAAGAGAATGGGTGCTAGGACAGAGCCTTGAGGGACACCAACAGAGAGGGGACGAGATGAAAAGGTAGTATGGGAGTAGGTAACGCAAAATGTGCAGTTGGTAAGGCATGAGGAGATCCAGGATAGGGCAAGGTCTTTGGCACCAAGGGAAGAGAGGATCTGTAGTAGGAGGCAGTGGTCAACTGTGTTGAAGGCAGAGGACAGGTCTAGGAGGAGGAGTATAGAGAATTGTCTGTTAGCTTTGGCTGTAAGTAAGTCGTTCGTAAGTTTGGTCAGGGCAGTCTCAGTGGAATGGTGGGGACAGAAGCCAGATTCAAGGTTATCAAAGAGCGAGTTAGGTTGTCAAAGAACGAGTTGTTCAGGACAAAATTGTGATAAATTGATAACTTGTGATGAATTTGATGGCCGAATATGACAACATCTCATGTCACCTCGTGTCCCATGCGTGCCATATTGGAGTAGCTGGTCGGGACTGGCATTAAATGCCAAGAGTCGCAATATTTTTGCTCAACTGCCAAGTTGTACAAAATATATTGTGATTTATTAAGTGTTTACAGCAGATTTCTACTAATTGTACATATTCCATCGTGTTTCTTTTCTATTGATCATCTTAGAATATAGGACTTAGCATTTTTCTCTATATACTGACAGTTGAAAGATCAAGTCTGTTATATGATTAATTTGTTACATGAAATCTTCTAAAAAAAACCTGACAGCTGACCCTTGGAGCTTATTTCCTAGTGCCATTGTAATAAGGTCACAAAAATCCCCACAAATCCATCGAGTTCAACCTATAACCAAATGCTAATTGATCCATATTAGTGGAAAATTTTATCTTGACTTCTATTTTTAGAGCACCATTGACTCCATGAGTCTGTAGATGTGAAAAGGGTTTACTTACGAAATACAAACATAAATTACAACAAGCAAAATAACAATGACAGACTGGTAGACAGGGGAGAGGACCCTGTCCTCATGTACTTACTGTCTACAGGGAAATGAAAAAGGAGACAGTAGATTGGGAATAAGTATTTGGATTTTTTGTAAGTAACTTTACTTTTTTTCTTGTGGTATTAGTTGACATTATTAGCTTCTAAGTCATCAAAATGATGCACACGATTCATTAATTTGGCAGAAAGTAAAAAGGGTCTTTTTTTCCTTTTATCTTTGCCACCAAAAGTCATAATTTTTTAAGTATTGTGACCAAATTTTGTGACTTTTAAGACACAATTGATTAATCAGCCAAAAACATTTGAAATGGCTAAACTATGCCCACAAAGAGGAAAACATAAAAGCAAGCACATATACAGTAAAACAAACTTCAAAAAGGGTACAAAATAGAATAATGAATTGGGTGTAAAAAAAATTATGCAAAACACAAAAAACTAGTCAAAAACAGGCTCAAAAACAATGATGAATTGGGGCCAGTATTTTAAGTGTAGCCTGACTAGTGACTTGTCTAGAGGCAAAACTATGACTTTACATTTACATTAAACTTCAATTGCCATTTTTCAGTCAGTCTCCAATTTACAAAAATATGTCAGGACTCTGAACATTTTTATTACCTTTTGTGCATTACTGCCCTTTTCCAAGATGGCGTCTTTGGTCTCATGTGCACTGTGTCCTCCTGCTATAAAACTCCACCCCAGCCTTCAGTCTGTGCTAGAGTATTCTGCCTTGCATCCAGCTCCTGACTCTGATGACTCCCTGGCTATATACCTGCTCCTGTGAACCTGTGTGGTTATCCTGCTACTCTGCTCTGAGTTCCTGCTGCATACACCAGTTTCCAGTAATCCTCCTTCATCTGTTGCTCGTGTTTACTTCCATCTGCATTTTCTGGACATGTAAGCTGTTGCTGCTCTGCTTAAACCTGAGATTATCACCCAGGCCTTCCTGGTTGAGATAAGACATTGCTTGAAATGCCTTATAAGCATATATATCTGTGTTTGGACTAAAACAAGGACTTATTCGTGTCAAGTATCCTCAAGAATAACTGTGCTTCATAGACTTTCTGCGTGATTGCATTTTCCTCTGAAGTTCCCTATAGACTGCTAAGCTGCGTTTAATATTTACACCAAGTGTTGTGGACATGAGTTTCTCTCTGCACCTGATTGAATCACCGTGTGATAATATAGACTTTACCACTTATAAAACTGTGTCCTGTAGTTGACTTGTTCCATGCAAAGAGTCTCCTGAGTTATCCCCTATAATTATTACAAAATCCCTCTATAATGTTAAATTATACTCCTCTATATATAGTACCTTGCAGAATTTAGTATCATATGCAAATATTATAATTCTACTCTGTATGCCCTCTGCAAGGACATTATTAAATACATAAAAAAGAAGACGGCCCAATACAGACCTCTTTGATACCCCATTGTTAACTGTGACCCAATCAGAGCACATTCAGCTAATAACTACTCTTTGATTCCTATAACTGAGTGAGTTGTTGACCCAATAACACATATTATATCATTGTTCTCATTTTTTTAACCAACCTTTTATGTGATCTTATTTTCACTTATGACAAATAAATATAACATTACATGAAATTGGGAGAATTACACAAAGGAAACCACCAAAGGGTTGCAAAGGACAAAAAACACAAGTACAGATGATTAAATTATGTTCAAATTACTATTGACCATCAGGTATTATATTATGTACATGCAAAAGCACTAGGGTAGAAAACTATTAAAACTAGTGGCGTAAAACTTACAAAATATAATTAATTGGCTAAATGCTCTATAGCTTAAGTAGCGAACCCCTTCTATATAAAATACTAAACAATATAGCACTTATGATAGAGTAATTATATAAAAACAATCAAAAATATAACAGATGTGCCTATTCAGGGAGCAGCAAATTCCTTTCCATATTTTCAATGGATCTCAGTGTTGCAATCTGGTCCTTTAGATCGAGTATCTAGGGTTCTAAACATGCATCCTGCACACATCTAGCACAGCAGTATGTACACTTGGCTGTTTAAGGAGTGCACACATGCGACAAGTAATACACTGGATGGCATTGTTAATAATGGAGCAAATTGTACTAATGGGGTTTGTACAAACACAGGAATATATACAGTACAAATAAACACAATCAGTGAATTAATACAGCTTACTCCTTCTTAACTCCCTGAATCCAAAGTCATTGTATCATAAGTAACACATTTAAGATAAAACACTGACAAGCTTGCTCACTCACTTTTTCATGCACTATTAAAGATACTTTATTCTTCTTAGCTGTAAAACAGCCTGCAGTTAACTGCAACATTTGTAAAGGACACAAACCGCTACTACACCGTGTTCCAAATTATTATGCAAATTGGATTTAAGTGTCATAAAGATTTAATTGCTTTGTTTTTCAAATAAACTCATGGATGGTATTGTGTCTCAGGGATCAATGGATCACTTAAATCAGTCTTAAACACATGTGATAATTAGTTTTCCAGGTGATTCTAATTAAAGGAAAACTACTTAAAAATGATGTTCCACATTATTAAGTAGGCCACAGTTTTCAAGTAACATGGGAAAGAAAAACGATCTCTCTGCTGCTGAAAAGCATCAAATAGTGCAATGCCTTGGTCAAGGGATGTAAACATTAGATATTTCCCGAAAACTTAAGCGTGATCATTGTACTGTTAAAAGATTTGTGGCTGAATCTGAGCACAGACGTGTTCATGCTGATAAAGGCATAATGAGGAAGGTTTATGCCAGGCAAGTTCATCGGATTACGAGAGCAGCTGTTAAAAGCCATTACAAACCAGCAAACAGATATTTGAAGCTGCTGGTGCCTCTGGAGTCCCTCGAACCTCAAGGTGTAGGATCCTTCAAAGGCTTGCTTTGTTTCATAAACTTACTATTCGGCCACCCCTAAACAGTGTTCACAAGCAGAAATGGTTGCAGTGGGCTCAGACATACATGAAGACTAATTTTCAAACAGTCTTGTTTACTGATGAGTGTCGAGTAACCTTGGATGGTCCAGATGGATGGAGTAGTGGATGGTTGGTGGATGGCCAACATGTCCCAACAAGGCTGCGACATCAGCAAGGAGGTGGAGGAGTCATGTTTTGGGCCGAAATCATGGGAAAACAGCTGGTAAGGCCCTTTAAGGGTCCTGAAGGTGTGAAAATAACCTCTGCAAAGTATATAGAGTTTCTGACTGACAACGTTCTTCCATTGTATAAAAAGTAGAAACGTGCCTTCAGGAGCAAAATCATCTTCATGCATGATAATGCACCATCTCATGCTGCAAAGAATACTTCTGAGTCATTGGCTGCTATGGGCATAAAAGGAGATAAACTCATGGTGTGGCCACCATCTTCCCCTGACCTCAACCCCATAGAGTACGTTTGGAATATCATCAAGCAAAAGATCTATGAGGGTGGGAGGCAGTTCACATCAAAACAGCAGCTCTGGGAGGCTATTCTGACTTCATGCAAAGAAATACAAGCAGAAACTCTCCAAAAACTCACAAGTTCAATGGATGCAAGAATTGTTAAGGTGATATCAAAGATGGGTTCCTATGTTAACATGTAACTTGGCCTGCTAGGATGTTTTGAAGTTAAATAACTTTTTGTTCAGTGAATATGATCTCCTAGTGCTGCAAATTCAACAAATGAGCATTTTCAGTTCTTTAAAACATATCAAATGTTTACAAATTCTACTGTGCCTAATAATTTGGAACAGTGCATTTTGAGTTTTTATTCATTTTGGAGATTATACTGTTATCATTGGGAGGTTTCTTCAATAAAATCCGATGTATACTGTAACGGGTGATAACTTTTATTAGACTGACTGTCATTTGCACCGACCATTTAGGAAAATCAGAGAAAAATATAATTTGCATAATAATTTGGAACTTGGTGTAATTTAAAACTTCTCAACTATGTATTCACACCATTAGCTACCTATGCATCACCCTATTTATCGCGGTAAACCAGTGACAGTGGTGACATCAATAAGGTGAGCAGAGTTCATAGTCGTTGAACTTCGGTGACCTCATTGTCAGCGCTCATGAAAAAACTCTCAAGCTGCCACAGCTGACATCATTGAGGTCACGGAGTTTGTTGACTATGAACTCCGCTCGCCTTATTCGAATTACCGCTCTGTGCTGCTGCTGAGTTCTCAGGCTCAGCACACTGTTCTCCTGGATTCACAGTCACATTAATGTCACTGCTCACCCATGAAATCCAGATGTAGCAAAGTTGAAGTGCATCATTGGACTTATGGATTATTGTCGGACAGGTGAGGAATATGGTGTTTTTTCATTTTTAATTTTTGTATATAAATGGGTAACAGATGGTTGGGGAGTTTTATATCAAACTAGGTGTACTACCCGGCTTCACCCGGGTTAATAACTGCTGTTAGCAAAATAGAATGTGTTAACAAATATTTATTCTGCACACAAAAACCACAAAACAAATAGATGGAAATGTAATTTTTAAAAGGCAAAAACTAAGCTAATAGAAGCATTTCACAACAGATATTTCAACACCAGAGATATTCCACACAGATTTAACTAATTTGGCCAAGTAATATGAAGTAATCTTCTACTACTTATTCGAGAGCCTTTTGATAAACGACATTCTTAGTTTTTCCTTCAGGTGCAAAGACGAACAGATTTTTGGATGTTCCAACTCTTGAACAGGCCACATAAAGTTGACCATAAGAAAAGCATGGAGATTGTAAATCGATTCCAACTACTTTCAGGGACTGTCCCTGAGCCTTGTTGATGGACATAGCAAATGCCAGTTGAACAGGAAACTGGAGTTGTTTAAATTCAAAAGGCAAATCAGATGGAATGAGAGGAATTGTTGGAATGAAAACATCTTCTCCTGTGGCACAACCTGTCAAAATGGTTGCCTCAATTACATGTGGAAACGGTTCTTAATCAAGAGTCTTGTTCCATTACACAGCTTTGGTGGATCCAAATTTCTCATTAGCAGAATAGGTGCTCCAGGTTTCAGAAAGAGGTTGTGAGGAGGAAGTCCTTGTGGCTCCAAGGAATTGAGGAACTCAGTTGGATATGGCTCTTGAGGAAGCAGCTGCTGTTCTCATGTGTGTCAGCCTTGTTTCTCGGTCTTCACATTTTTCATTGGCCTGTAATGCAGCTTTTCTTTTCGCATCAGCTGACATTTGTGCCATGGAATTCCTTTTCTTATGAGGCATTATTGTGGTAAAAATAGTCTGTAACTGGCATTTTCTATATCCTCTCACATAGAGGTAATGTGACTGACATCAGCCTTTCCACCAACACACCCTAACTGACATGCTATTACCTCACACAAGCTTTGTTATAATGAGAATGTCCTTTGTTGCCTATATTAGCCAATCAGAGCTCAGATTAATTAACTGTAGCAAAATAGAAGCTGAGCTGTGATTGGTTGCTATTGGCAGCCTGATAAATCCCCAGCCAACAGGAAGCCCTCTACCCTGGCAGTATATATTAGCTCACACATACACATAATAGACAGGTCATGTGATTGATAGCTGCCGTATTTCTTATATGGTACATTTGTTGCTCTTGTAGTTTGTCTGCTTATTAATCTGATTTTTATTTTTGAAGGATAATACCAGACTTGTGTGTGTTTTAGGACGAGTTTCATGTGTCAATTTGTGTGTGTTGAGTTGCAAGTTGCGATATGCATGTAGTGACTTTTGTGAGATGAGTTTTGTGTGGCGACATGCGTGTAGCAACATTTTATGTGTCGAGTTGCATGTGACAGGTTAGTGAAGCAAGTTGTGTGCAGCAAGTTTTGCGCATGGCAAGTTTTGCGCGTGGCGAGTTTTATGTGTGGTGTGTTTTGAGTATATGCAAGTCTTGTGTGAGGCAACTTTTCCATGTTTTGCAACTTTTGTGCATGTGGCAATTTTTCCGCATGTGCAAGTTTTGCGTGTGACAAGTTTTCCATGAGGTGAGTTTTGCACATGTGGCGAGTTTTGCGTGAGCCTAGTTTTGCCTGTGGTCGAGTTTTGCCTGTGGCAAATTTTGTATTTCGACTTTTATGTGGCGAGGTTGGTGTATGTGTGGTGAAATGTGTGCTGAGGGTGGTATATGTGTTCAAGCACGTGGTAGTGTGTGGCGCATTTTGTGTGTGTGTTCATATCCCCATGTGTGGTGAGTATCCCATGTCGGGGCCCCACCTTAGCAACTGTATGGTATATACTCTTTGGCGCCCTCGCTCTCATTCTTTAAGTCCCCCTTGTTCACATTTGGCAGCTGTCAATTTGCCACCAACACTTTTCCTTTCACTTTTTCCCAATTATGTAGATAGGGGCAAAATTGTTTTGTGAATTGAAACGCGTGGGTTTAAAATTTCACCTCACAACATAGCCTATGACGCTCTCGGGGTCCAGACGTGTAACTGTGCAAAATTTTGTGGCTGTAGCTGCGACAGTGCAGATGCCAATCCCGAACACACACATACATACATACAGTACATACATACATACAGACACACACATTCAACTTTATATGTTAGATTAAGATCTTTATTCTGGCTGTGTCTTTATTACAATCTGACTATGAAGTTAGTAATGGGGGTGTCTTATAGGTGCCTCTCCATTACTAACCCCTGGGCTTGATGTTTGGGGCCATGAAACAGCTGACATCAACCCCAAGCCTATTACCCCACTTGCTACCCCATGAGGAGAAGTGGGAAGAGTGAAGGATAAGAGCCAGAATTGGTGCATCTTATGGAAGTGCTAGTTCTGGGGTGGCTGAGAGCTGATGTTATTTGGAAGGGGGGCAATATCCATGGCCCTTTCCTAGGCTACTAATATCAGCCTGCAGATATCTATTTAGTCTTTGATGAATATTGAATATATAGGGGACCCCCTCATAATTTTTTTGGAGGGTCTCCCCTATAATAACCAGAGGTTAAGCAAACAGCTGTGAGCTGATATTAATAGTCTGGGAACCTTTATGGATATTGGCCCGTTCCCTGATTATTAACATCAATTATCAGTTGTCAGTAGTGTTGAGCATTCCGATACCGCAAGTATCGGGTATCGGCCGATATTTGCGGTATCGGAATTCCGATACCGAGATCCGATACTTGCCGCATATCGGATACCAGAATCGGAAGTTCTCAATTCAAACAACACGAATTCAGCCAATGAGGACTGATTACAAGTGTGGGCACATCCTGTTCAGCATGGTGGGCATGAAACTACTGGCAAGGCTGTGATTGGCTGCTGAAATGATGTCATGCTGCAGTTTAAAAGTCGCTGGCGCCATTTTGGGCTCACTCTGTTCTGAATTCAGTTAGTGACAGGACGCTGTGTTCTGACTGAGGGCCAGTTGAGATAGCGATTTGCTTCTTTGTGCTTTTCCCAGGCTAATTTAGCAACCGCTGTGTGTTCACCTTGCTCTTGCCTTGCAGCGCTGTTTTCACAGCGATCTGCAAGGTCTCTGTGTGTGTGTGTGTGTGAGTGCAGCCCACTCTCTAGTCTGTGTGCAGCCATAGCTGGTTGTATTCAGGTCAGGGTGGTTCACTGCCTCATACTGTTCTATCCATTCCATTGTCCTTTTTTGCAAGTAGTGCAGGCTGCTGCACATTTTTTTCAAATAATTCCTATTAGTGACTTTCCACCCGTATCCAGCTAAATTGTGGAAAAACACTACATAGGATAACCTAGAGTAGTTTTTTGGGGCCTTGCAGCGCCGTTTACGGCTGTCTGCACGGTCTCCGTGTGAGTGCAGCTCGCCCTGTAGTCTGTGTGCAGCCACAGCCGGTTGTATCCAGCTCAGGGTGGTTCACTGACTCATACAGTTCTATCCATTCCATTGTCCTTTTTTGCAAATAGTGCAGCCCGCTGCACATTTTTTCAAATAATTCCTATTAGTGGCTTTCCACCCGTATCCAGCTAAATTGTGGAAAAACACTACATAGGATAACGTAGAGGAGGTTTTTGGGGCCTTGCAGCGCCGTTTACATCTGTCTGCACGGTCTCCGTGTGAGTGCAGCTCGCCCTGTAGTCTGTGTGCAGCCACAGCCGGTTGTATCCAGCTCAGGGTGGTTCACTGACTCATACAGTTCTATCCATTCCATTGTCCTTTTTTGCAAATAGTGCAGCCCACTGCACATTTTTTCAAATAATTCCTATTAGTGGCTTTCCGCCCGTATCCAGCTAAATTGTGGAAAAACACTACATAGGATAACGTAGAGGAGGTTTTTGGGGCCTTGCAGCGCCGTTTACGGCTGTCTGCACGGTCTCCGTGTGAGTGCAGCTCGCCCTGTAGTCTGTGTGCAGCCACAGCCGGTTGTATCCAGCTCAGGGTGGTTCACTGACTCATACAGTTCTATCCATTCCATTGTCCTTTTTTGCAAATAGTGCAGCCCGCTGCACATTTTTTCAAATAATTCCTATTAGTGGCTTTCCACCCGTATCCAGCTAAATTGTGGAAAAACACTACATAGGATAACGTAGAGGAGGTTTTTGGGGCCTTGCAGCGCCGTTTACGGCTGTCTGCACGGTCTCCGTGTGAGTGCAGCTCTCCCTGTTGTCAGTTCAGCCCCCAAAAAGTAAATAAATAATAAAGTTCACCAAACACACCACTTTACAGTTGTGTAGGCCACATTAGCTCATATTAAAGTCTAGTCCACACTTTAGAAAATTAGTGTTTCTTATACCTGTTAGGAGCTGTTCAGGAATAAGCACACTAAGCCGTTAGTACTTTTCTGCTTATCATTATCAGTCTACCAAGATGAAGAAGGCAGGGAGTAAGGCAGGGAGAGGACGTGGGGATTCTGTGCCTGCTGCGGGCACCGGTGACTCATCATCACCCAGTTTCAGCAGGGAACAGTCCTTCATACGCAGCTTTGTCGGAGAGCGCCGTACACCGCTGCTGCGTGAAGACCAAATTGAAGCCGTTGTCGGATGGATGGCAGCTAACGCATCGACTTCAATTAGTGCCACATCCTCTCAGACACAGAGCACTGGAGAGCACCCATCTGTCTCTTCACCACCTGCCAAATTGCCCAGGCAGACAGAGAGCCCAGGACAGGAGCCATCTCTACTTATGTTCTCTGAATCTCTTGGCTTGGAAACAGGGGGCCAGCCAAGCAGCATTGGAGAAATGGAAGAAGAGGCAGTGTGCAGTGATGCCCAACAGCTTTTTCTCTCTGAGTCTGAAGAGGCGGGTGGGCCAGTGCCTCCGGTCACCACACCGCAGAACGCATCCGCTGATGACACTCAGGTGCCACTTTCTGCTGCGTGCTATGCTGCTGAGACTACCCAGGGGGAGCAGTTGGTGGCAGAGGGTAGTGTAGATGATGAGGTCCTTGACCCATCGTGGCGTGAGGGACAGGAAGGTGGTGGGAGCAGCCCTGAGGAAGAGATTCCCCGAATGGGCCAAAGAGGGAGAGGGAGGGGGAAGACTGCGGATCCTGTAGCCTCCACTTTGGCACCCGTTAGGAGCATGTCTCTTCCAAAAGCCAAAAAGGGCGCTCCCAAGACTTGCAGTGCCTGGTCCTTTTTTGACACAGTTGCAGATGACATTTGCTATGTCAAATGCAAGGTGTGTCATCACAAAGTTAAAAGAGGGAGAAATGTCAGCAACCTCAATACCTCCAACATGTGGAAACATGTGCGGACCAGGCACGCAGCGGAGTTACAAAAACACACTGAAGAGCTAGGCCAACCAACAGCGGCAGCTACCACCTCTTCAGCTCATGTAGCCTCTTCATCCAGCTCACACACAGCTGGTTCGGCTTCCTCCCAGGATCGCCATGGAAGAACCTATGGCACTGTTGTCCAGAGACCCACTGTAATTCCACCCGCAGCACCACGTTCCCAGTCATCCTCACACTCCCAGCCCAGTCTACAGCCATCGGTAGTACAGGCATGGGAGAAAAGGCGGCCTTTCTCGGCAAACCACCCACGAGCACAGGCTCTGACTGCAGGCATTGCCAAACTTCTGTCACTGGAAATGCTGTCATTCAGGCTGGTGGAGACTGACAGCTTCACTGACAGCTTCCATGACTTGATGTCATTGGCAGTCCCACAGTACAATGTGCCCAGCCACTTTTATTTCAGCAGGCAAGCTGTCCCTGCCCTGCACAAGCATGTGGAGGGACACATAAAACACGCGCTACTGAACGCCGTCAGTAGCAAGGTCCACCTCACCACCGATGCGTGGACCAGTCAACATGGACAGAGGCGATACCTTTCCCTCACTGCCCATTGGGTTAATGTTGTTGAGCCGGGTACAGATCGTACGAGTGGCGCAGGAAATGTCCTGCCCACTCCAAGAATTGCAGGAATCCAGTCTGTATGCATTGACTCCTCCTCTTACACAAGTTCCTCAGAATCATCGCTGCAGGAGCCGTCACAGTCCACCTCCACATGGACCCGTGAACGTTTGTTTACCTGTTACGACCGACATGAGCACAGCCATGGCCAAACGTCAACAGGCCGTCTTGAAATTAATTTCTTTGGGGAATCGAAGCCACACAGCGCAGGAGCTCTGGAATGCCATCAAGCAGGAGAGCGATGTGTGGTTTGTGGCAGCGAATCTCCAGCCAGGCATGGTAGTGTGTGATAATGGCCGAAATCTGGTGGCAGCTCTGGGCCTCGGCAACCTCACTCACATCCCATGTCTGGCACATGTGCTCAACTTGGTCGTGCAGAGTTTTTTAAGGGACTATACGGATCTTGATGCATTGCTGCACAAGGTCCGCCTAGAGTGTGCTCACTTGCGGCGTTCCATCATGGCAAAATCGCGCATTGCGGCTCTGCAGCGCCGATTCCGCCTTCCGGAACATCGCATCATATGTGACCTACCTACCAGGTGGAATTCCATGTTACATATGTTGGAGCGGTTGTGTGAGCAGCAGCAAGCAGTAATGGAGTACCAGCTGCATCAGGCGCAAAGAAGTCGCACTCTGCGCCGTTCAGACTTCACAACCACAGAGTGGGCCACTATGAAGGACGTCTGCCAGGTTTTGCGTCCCTTCGATTATTCCATGTGGATGGCGAGTGCAGATGATGCACTAGTCAGCATGACTGTCCCCCTTATCTGCCTGCTTGAAAAATCACTGCAAGCGCTAAGGGATGATGTTGTGGAAGAGGTGGAGGATGAGGATTCACCATTTCCATCATCTTCTGGACAGTCAGCGCCACGTGGTTCCTCACAAACGCGTAGGCAGGGGACACTTTGTGAGGAGGATGAGGAGGAGTCAATGGAGGAGGAAGACATCCATCCAGAGGAGGGAGTTACACAATTGTCCAGTAGTCAGTGTGTACAGCGAGGGTGGGGTGATGACGAGCGGGCAGAGATCACGCCTCAAGCAGGGGACAGCGTTTCTTGGCCAGTTGCAGTCTGCAGCACATGGTTGATTACATGCTGCAGTGCCTGAGAAACGACCACCGCATCGCCCACATTCTCAACATGTCTGATTATTGGGTGTTCACCCTCCTCGATCCTCGCTACCGGGACAACGTACAAAGCCTCATCACACCGTTGAACCGGGAGCATACCCGAGAGTACCAAGACACACTGGTGAATTCCATCATCTTCTCCAGTCCAACTGAGAGAAGTGCTGCTAATGCTTTACAAAGCAGCTCAGTGCGTCCAGGCAGTGGAGGAGGCTCTGCACAAAGAGGGAGCAGAAGCAGTGCCTCTGCCCAAGGCAAGACCAGTATGGCCCAACTGTGGCACAGTTTTGTGTGCCCGCCACAAATGTCTACACCATCACAGACGGCTCCAGTCAGCAGGAGGCAACGGTTCTGTCAGATGGTGACAGACTACATGTCTTGCCCTCTTGATGTACTCCCAGACGGCTCTTCCCCTTTCAAGTTTTGGGTCTCTAAGCTGGATACATGGCCAGAGCTAAGCCAGTATGCATTGGAGGTGCTGGCTTGCCCTGCAGCTAGTGTATTATCGGAACGTGTCTTTAGTGCTGCAGGTGGTGTACTAACTGACCGTCGCATGCGACTATCCTCCGATAACGTTGACCGGCTTACTTTCCTGAAAATGAACCAGGCCTGGATCTCGCAGGAATTTGCCACTCCTCTTCCTGATTAAATAATTGGGTGACTGTCTACAGTATCCAGGTCTCCTGTTGTGTTCATCTTTCTACCACCTGAACTGTAATTCCTGGGCTCCAACACCGCCAGTTGAGGCTCAGAAGTGCCGTCTGCACAGTCAAAACATACGACCCAGTGTTATTGGGTGTCAGTAACGTCAGCTGATCCCCAGCTGTGTAGCCGGCAATGTGTCCTGCGACTGCCACGCTGACACAACAACTGAAATGTAAGGGAACCTGTCACCCCCAGGCGTTTGTTACTGAAATAGCCACCTTGTGCAGCAGTTATGCTGCACAAGGAACAGGTAACTATTTTTGTTTAGCTCCTTGCACACGCAGAACTTAACACTTTTAACCCCTTAACGACCGCCGATACGCCTTTTAACGGCGGCCGCTAAGGGTACTTAATCCACAGCGCCGTTAATTAACGGCGCTGTGGAAAAAGTGAATAGCGCCCCCCAGAGTCGGATTTTCTCTGGGGTCTCGGTTGCCGAGGGTAGCCGAGACCCCAGAGAACATGATTCGGGGGGTTTTTACCAACCCCCGAGTTGCGATCGCCGGTAATTAACCGTTTACCGGCGGTCGCAACAACAAAAAAAAAACGCGATTTGCCGTTTAATTTCTCTGTCCTCCGATGTGATCGCACATCGGAGGACAGAGAAATGTGGTCCCCGATGGCCCCCAATAGCCCCCCAATACTTACCTACCTCCCCCGGTGCTCCTCGTGTCTCCCCATGGCCGCCGCCATCTTTTTTCCGGGAAAAAATGGCGGGCGCACGCGCAGTGCGCCCGCCGCCCGGCACCCGGATGTTCTTTGGGGTCTCGGCTGCCGGGGGTAGCCGAGACCCCAAAGAACATGATCGGGGTCGGTTTGCACCGACCCCTGCTTTGCGATCGCCGGTAATTAACAGTTTACCGGCGACCGCAAAAAAAAAAAAAAAAAAAGCGATCAGTTATTTCTCTGTCCTCTGATGTGATCGCACATCAGAGGACAGAGAAATAGGGGGATTCGGGGACCCTATCATACTCACCCGGGGTCCCTGGGTCCTCTTCTGTCTTCTCCTGCCAGCCGGCTTTTTCATCATGGCGGGCGCATGCGCAGTGCGCCCGCCATCTGCTGCCATCTGCCGGCCGGCAGGAGAAGACAAGTTGGGGCTAAAATTAGGGTTAGGGTTAGGGTTAGGGTTAGGGTTAGGGTTAGAGTTAGGGTTAGAGTTAGAGTTAGGGTTAGGGTTCGGGTTAGGGTTAGAGTTCGGGTTAGGGTTAGGGTTAGAGTTAGGGTTAGGGTTAGAGTTAGGGTTAGAGTTAGGGTTAGGGTTAGGGTTAGAGTTAGGGTTAGGGTTAGAGTTAGGGTTAGAGTTAGGGTTAGGGTTGGGGCTAAATTTAGGGTTAGGGTTAGGGCTAGGGTTAGAGTTAGGCTACTTTCACACTAGCGTTTTTTGGCTTCCGTCGCAATGCGTCGTTGGAGAAAAAACGCATCCTGCAAAAGTGCTTGCAGGATGCGTTTTTTCTCCATTGGCTTGCATTAGCGACGCATTGCGACGGATTGCCACATGTCGCATCCGTCGTGCGACGGATGCGTCGTGCTTCGGCGGACCGTCGACACAAAAAAAACTACATGTAACTTTTTTGTGCGACGTGTCCGCCATTTCCAACCGCGCATGCGTGGCCGGAACTTCGCCCCCGCCTCCCCGCACCTCACAATGGGGCAGCGGATGCGTTGAAAAAACAGCATCCGCTGCACCCGTTGTGCGGCGCTTACAACGCTAGCGTCGGTACGTCGGCCCGACACACTGCGATGGGCCGAGTACGACGCTAGTGTGAAAGTAGCCTTAGGCTTCTTTCACACTTGCGTCGGTACGGGGCGGTCGCAATGCGTTGGCCCGATGTACCGACGCACGTTGTGAAAATTGTGCACAACGTGGGCAGCGGATGCAGTTTTTCAACGCATCCGCTGCCCAGTCTATGTCCTGGGGAGGAGGGGGCAGAGTTACGGCCACGCATCCGCGGAAATGGCGGATGCGACGTACAAAAAAAAGGTTACATTGAACTTTTTTTGTGACAACGGGGGCTAAAGTTATGGTTAGGGTTGGGGCTAAAGTTAGGGTTGGGGCTAAAGTTAGGGTTAGAGTTGGGATTAGGGTTAGCGTTTGGATTAGGGTTGGGATTAGTGTTACGTTTGGGATTAGGGTTGGGATTAGGGTTAGGGTTGGGATTAGGGTTAGGGGTGTGTTGGATTTAGGGTTTTGATTAGGGTTATGGTTAGGGTTGAGATTAGGGCTGTTTTGGGGTTAGGGTTGTGATTATCGTTAGGGTTGTGATTAGGATTATGGATCGGGTTGAGATTAGGGTTAGGGCTGTGTTGGGGTTAGGGTTGGAGTTAGAATTGGGGGGTTTCCACTGTTTAGGTACATCAGGGGGTCTCCAAACACGACAGCCAATTTTGCGCTAAAAAAGTCAAATGGTACTCCCTCCCTTCTGAGCTCTGCCGTGCGCCCAAACAGTGGTTTACCCCCACATATGGGGCATCAGCGTACTCGGGATAAATTGGACAACAACTTTTGGGGTCCAATTTCTCCTGTTACCCTTGTGAAAATAAAAACTTGGGGGCTAAATATCTTTTTTGTTGGAAAAAAATATATTTTTTTATTTTCACTTCTCTGCATTATAAATTTCTGTGAAGCACTTGAGCTTTCAAAGTTCTCACCACATATCTAGATAAGTTCCTTAGGGGGTCTAGTTTCCAAAATTTGGTCACTTGTGGGGGTTTCTACTGTTTAGGTACATTAGGGGTCTGCAAACGCAACATAACGCCCGCAGACAATTCTATCAAAGTCTGCATTCCAAAATGGCGCTCCTTCCCTTCCGAGCTCTGCCGTGCGCCCAAACAGTGGTTTACCCCCACATATGGGGTACCAGCATACTCAGGACAAATTGGACAACAACTTTTGGGGTCCAATTTCTCTTGTTACCCTTGTGAAAATAAAAATTTGGGGGCTAAAAAAATCTTTTTTGTGGGAAAAAAAATATTTTTTATTTTCACTACTCTGCATTATAAACTTCTGTGAAGCACTTGGGCATTCAAAGTTCTCACCACATATCTAGATAAGTTCCTTGGGGGGTCTATTTTCCAAAATGGGGTCACTTGTTGGGGGTTTCTACTGTTTAGGTACATTAGGGGTCTGCAAACGCAACATAACGCCCGCAGACAATTCTATCAAAGTCTGCATTCCAAAATGGCACTCCTTCCCTTCCGAGCTCTGCCGTGCGCCCAAACAGTGGTTTACCCCCACATATTGGGTACCAGCATACTCAGGAAAAATTGGACAACAACTTTTGGGGTCCAATTTCTCTTGTTACCCTTGTGAAAATAAAAATTTGGGGGCTAAAAAAATCTTTTTTGTGGGAAAAAAAATATTTTTTATTTTCACTACTCTGCATTATAAACTTCTGTGAAGCACTTGGGCATTCAAAGTTCTCACCACATATCTAGATAAGTTCCTTGGGGGGTCTATTTTCCAAAATAGGGTCACTTGTTGGGGGTTTCTACTGTTTAGGTACATTAGGGGTCTGCAAACGCAACATAACGCCCGCAGACAATTCTATCAAAGTCTGCATTCCAAAATGGCACTCCTTCCCTTCCGAGCTCTGCCGTGCGCCCAAACAGTGGTTTACCCCCACATATGGGGTACCAGCATACTCAGGACAAATTGGACAACAACTTTTGGGGTCCAATTTCTCTTGTTACCCTTGTGAAAATAAAAACTTGGGGGCTAAAAAATCTTTATTGTTAAAAAATATATATTTTTTATTTTCACGACTCTGCATTATAAACTTCTGTGATGCACTTGGGCATTCAAAGTTCTCACTACACATCTAGATAAGTTCCATGGGGGGTCTAGTTTCCAAAATGGGGTCACTTTTGGGGGGTTTCTGCTGTTTAGGCACATCAGGGGCTCTCCAAATGCGACATGGCGTCCGATCTCAATTCCAGTCAATTTTGCATTGAAAAGTCAAATGGCACTCCTTTGCTTCCGAGCTCAGCCATGCGCCCAAACAGTGGTTTACCCCCACATATAGGGTGTCGGCGTACTCAAGACAAATTGTACAACAGCTTCTGGGGTCCATTTTCTCCTGTTACCCTTGGTAAAATAAAAATTTGGGGGCAAAAAGATCATTTTTGTAGAAAAAATGAGATTTTTTATTTTCACGGCTCTACGTTATAAACTTCTGTGAAGCACTTGGGGGTTCAAAGTGCTCACCACACATCTAGATAAGTTCCTTAAGGGGTCTAGTTTCCAAAATGGTATCACTTGTGGGGGGTTTCCACTGTTTAGGCACATCAGGGACTCTCCAAACGCGACATGGCATCCGATCTCAATTCCAGCCAATTCTGCATTGAAAAAGTCAAACGGTGCTCCTTCAATTCCAAGCTCTGCGGTGCGCCCAAACAGTGGTTTACCTCCACATATGGGGTATCGACGTACTCAGGAGAAATTGGACAATAACTTTTGTGGTCTAATTTCTCCTGTTACCCTTGTGAAAATAAGAATTTGTGGGCGAAAAAATCATTTTTGTGAAAACAAATGCGATTTTTTATTTTCACGGCTCTACGTTATAAACTTCTGTGAAGCACTTGGGGGTTCAAAGTGCTCACCACACATCTAGATAAGTTCCTTGGGGGGTCTAGTTTCCAAAATGGTGTCACTTGTGGGCGGTTTCCACTGTTTAGGCACATTAGGGGCTCTCCAAACGCGACATGGCATCCGATCTCAATTCCAGCCAATTCTGCATTGAAACAGTCAAACGGTGCTCCTTCACTTCCAAGCTCTGCGGTGCGCCCAAACAGTGGTTTACCTCCACATATGGGGTATCGGTGTACTCAGGAAAAATTGCACAACAAAATTTGTGGTTAAATTTCTGTTTTTACACTTGTGAAAATTAAAAAAAATGGTTCTGAAGTAAAATGTTTGCAAAAAAAAGTAAAATGTTCATTTTTTTCTTCCACATTGTTTTAGTTCCTGTGAAGTACGTAAAGGGTTAATAAACTTCTTGAATGTGGTTTTGAGCAGCTTGAGGGGTGCAGTTTTTAGAATGGTGTCACACTTGGTTATTTTCTATCATATAGACCCCTCAAAATCACTTCAAAGGTGATGTGGTCCCTAAAAAAAACATGGTGTTGTAAAAATGAGAAATTGCTGGTCAACTTTTAACCCTTATAACTCCCTAACAAAAAAAAAAATTGTTTCCAAAATTGTGCTGATGTAAAGTAGACATGTGAGAAATGTTATTTATTAACTATTTTTTGTGACATATCTCTCTGATTTAAGGGCATAAAAATACAAAGTTTGAAAATTGCAAAATTTTAAAAATTTTCGCCATATTTCCATTTTTTTCATAAATAATCGCAAGTAATATCGAAGAAATGTTACCACTAACTTGAAGTACAACATGTCACGAAAAAACAATCTCAGAATCAGCGGGATCCGATAAAGCGTTCCAGAGTTATAACCTCATAAAGTGACACTGGTCAGAATTGTAAAAATTGGCTCGGTCATTAAGTACCAAATTGGCTCTGTCACTAAGGGGTTAAAGTGTGTCCACTGATACCGTAAATCCATCCCAGAGGTGGGACTTTCCTTTGTAATGTGACGCAGCACACCCGTCATTCCTACCCCCTTGGCGACGTGCGCCGCCTCCTCCGCGTTGTTTAATTCTGTCCCGGAGCCAGCGCTGTTATGTTATCCCTTGGCCAGGCACACTTTGCGATGCCCGTCTTCTGACATCACTTGGTGTCAGGCTGGCTGCACCTGTGCAGCCGCGCTGGACGAGATCCCACCTCACAGTGTCTTCTGATTTAATCACACTGCGGGCCTGGGATCCATGGGCATGCGCAGTGCATATCTTCACCTCCGCCTCTCACTCATCTCCCTCCACCTTCTTCAGACTGTGCGCCGTCAGCTGATCCCTAATAGCATGCCACGGCCGTGACACCGCAGAGTCTGAAGAAGCCGGAGGGAGGGGAGTGAGAGGCGAGGATATGCACAGCGCATGGCCATGGATCCTAGGCCCGCGGTGGGATTACATTAAACGATACTGCGAAGCGGGATCTCGGCCAGCGCGGCCGCACAGGCGCAGTCAGCCTGACACCAAATGACGTCAGAAGACGGGCACCGCAAAGTGCGCCTGGCCAAGGGATAACATAACAGCACAGGCTCCTGGACAGAATCAAACAATGCTGAGTAGGCGGCGCATGGCACCAAGGGGGTAGGAATGACGGCTGGGCTGCGTCACATTACAAAGGAAAATCCCACCTCCGGGATGGTTTTACGGTATCAGTGGACACACTTTAAAAGTGTTTAGTTCTGTGTTTGCAAGGAGCATAATAAAAAGAGCCACCTTTTCCTTTGGCATCCTTTGTGATGCAAAAGCTGGCTCTTTCAGCTACAAACGCCTTTTGGGGGGGTTAAAGGTTCCCTTTCGACTTGCTCCAATCAGGCTTCGGCCTAAACGGTGTTCCTCTGCACCTCCTGCTGTCCCTGGGCTCCAACACCACTAGTTGGTGCCTGGAAGTGCTGTCCGCACAGCCAACAGTCGCTCCTCTGTTATTTGGGTTCAGTAACGTCAGCTGCTCCCCTGCTGTGTGTGCTGCAATACCTCCTATCTGCTCCTCCTGCTGTCCCTGGGCTCTAACACCGCTAGTTGGTGCCTGGAAGTGCTGTCCGCACAGTCAACAGTCGCTCCTCTGTTATTGGGGTTCAGTAACATCAGCTGCTCCCCTGCTGTGTGTGCTGCAATACCACCTATCTGCTCCTCCTGCTGTCCCTGGGCTCTAACACCGCCAGTTGGTGCCTGGAAGTGCTGGATGCACAGTTAACACTTGCTGCCATGTTATTGGGGTTCAGTAACGTCAGCTGCTCCCCTGCTGTGTGTGCTGCAATACCTCCTATCTGCTCCGCCTGCTGTCCCTGGGCTCCAACACCGCTAGTTGGCACCCGGAAGTGCTGTCCGCACCGTCAACAGTCGCTCTTCCGTTATTGGGGTTCAGTAACGTCAGCTGCTCCCCTGCTGTGTGTGCTGCAATACCTCCTATCTGCTCCTCCTGCTGTCCCTGGGCTCTAACACCGCTAGTTGGTGCCTGGAAGTGCTGTCTGCACAGTCAACAGTCGCTCCTCTGTAATTGGGGTTCAGTAACGTCAGCTGTTCCCCAGCTGTGTGTGCGGCAATACCTCCAATCTGCTCCTCCTGCTGTCCCTGGGCTCTAACACTGCCAGTTGGTGCCTGGAAGTGCTGTCCGCACAGTGAACAGTCGCTCCTCTGTTATTGGGGTTCAGTAACATCAGCTGTTCCCCAGCTGTGTGTGCGGCAATACCTCCTATCTGCTCCTCCTGCTGTCCCTGGGCTCCAACACTGCTGGTTGCTGCCCGGAAGTGCTGTTTGCACAGAGCCAAGCACCTCGCCAATGTGTTAGTGGGGTTCAGTATCGTCAGCTGCTCCCCTGCTGTGTATCCGGCAACGTGTCATGCGACCGCCACGCTGGCACAACTCAAATTTAAGGGAACCTGCCCACCCCCACCCCCCCAGGCGTTTGTTACTGAAAGAGCCACCTTGTGCAGCAGTAATGCTGCAGAAGGAAAAGGTGGCTCTTTTAATTATGCTCCTTTCAAAGGCTGAACTACACACTTATGAAATGTGTCTCCTCACACCGTTTAACCATCCCGGAGGTGGGACTTTCCTTTGTAATGTGACGCAGCCCAGCCATCATTCCTACCCCCTTGGCGCCGTGCGCCACCTCCTCAGCGTTGTTTGATTCTGTCCTGGAGCCTGCGCTGTTATGTTATCCCTTGGCCTGGCACACTTAGCGCTGCCCGTCTTCTGACATCATTTGGTGTCAGGCTGGCTGCGCCTGTGCAGCCGCGCTGGACGAGATCCTGCCTCGCAGTGTCTTCTGATTTAATCACACTGCGGGCCTGGGATCCATGGGCATGCGCAGTGCATATCTTCACCTCCGCCTCTCACTCATCTCCCTCCACCTTCTTCAGACTGTGCGCTGTCAGCTGATCCCTAATAGCATGCCACGGCCGTGACACCGCACAGTCTGAAGAAGCCGGAGGGAGGGGAGTGAGAGGTGAGGATATGCACTGCGCATGGCCACAGATCCCAGGCCCGTGGTGGGATTACATTAGACGACACTGCGAGGCGGGATCCCGGCCAGCGCGGCCGCACAGGCGCAGCCAACCTGACTCCAAATGATGTCAGAAGATGGGCAGCGCTAAGTGTGCCTGGACAAGGGATAACATAACAGCACAGGCTCCAGGACAGAATCAAACAACGCTGAGGAAGCGGCGCACGGCGCCAAGGGGGTAGGAATGACGGCTGGGCTGCGTCGCATTACAAAGGAAAGTCCCACCTCCGGGACGGTTTAACGGTGTGAGGGGACACATTTCATAAGTGTCTAGTTCAGCCTTTGAAAGGAGCATAATTAAAAGAGCCACCTTTTCCTTTTGCATCATTAGTGCTGTACAAGATGGCTCTTTCAGCAACAAACGCCTGGGGTGGGGGTTAAAGGTTCCCTTTCAACTTGCTCCAGTTCAGGCTTCGGCCTACACTCTGCTCCTGCTGCTGACCCCGGGCTCTAACACCGCCAGTTGGTGCCCGGAAGTGCTAGCTGCACAGAGAAAAACACCCGCCAATGTGTCAGTGGGGTTCAGCAACGCCAGCTGTTCCCCTGCTGTGTAGCCGGCATCATGTCCTGCAAACGCCACGCAGACACAACAGACCTAAAACTGCCTCCAGTGCAGGCTTCGGCCTACACCCTTCTCCCTCTCCTCCTGCTGTCCCTGGGCTCTAACACTGCCAGTTGGTGCCTGGAAGTGCTGGATGCACAGTTAACACTTGCTGCCGTGTTATTGGGGTTCAGTAACGTCAGCTGCTCCCCTGCTGTGTGTGCTGCAATACCTCCTATCTGCTCCTCCTGCTGACCCTGGGCTCCAACACCACTAGTTGGCACCCGGAAGTGCTGGCTGCACAGAGAAAAACACCAGCCAATGTCTCAGTGGGGTTCAGCAACGCCAGCTGTTCCCCTGCTGTGTAGCCGGCAACATGTCCTGCAAACGCCACGGAGACACAACAGACCTAAAACTGCCTCCAGTGCAGGCTTCGGCCTACACTCTGCTCCCTCTGCTCCTCCTGCTGACCCTGGGCTCTAACACCGCCAGTTGGCGCCTGGAAGTGCTAGCTGCACAGAGAAAAACACCAGCCAATGTGTCAGTGGGGTTCAGTAACGCCAGCTGTTCCCCTGCTGTGTAGCCGGCATCGTGTCCTGCAAACGCCACGCAGATACAAGAACTGAAATTGAAGGGAACCTGTCCCCCCCAGGTGTTTGTATGTATTACAGCCACCTTGTACAGCAGTCATGCTGCATTTGTGCAAGGTGGCTCATAAACTTATTCTCCTTGCACACGTGGAACTGAACACGTAAAAAAGGGGCCCCTGAGATCATTAAAACCTCCCTCAGGTGTGACTTTCCTTTGTAATGACACGCAGCAACCCCCTTGGTAGCGCTGCCTGTTGTGAATTCTGTTCTCGGACTCCCTCCTGTGGTCATGAATGGTACTTTGGTTAGTTCTGCTCTTGGACTCCCTCTGGTGGCTTTGAGCGGAACTGCTGGTCACTGAGGTTGGTTTTGTCAGCTGCTCTCGTTTATTGCTATGCTGGCTTCCCCATTTAACTCCACTCAGATTGTTACTTCATGCCAGCTGTCAATGTTTCAGTATTGGTTCAGATCTCTCTTGGACTTCTCTGAGGACCTGTCTACTCCAGCAGAAGCTAAGTCTTTGCTAGTTCATTTGTTGTTACTGCTTCCTGAATATATTTCTTAGTACTGCTAATTTCTAGTCCAGCTTGCTATCATGATATTCCCTTGCTAGCTGGAAGCTCTGGGGTGCAGTGTGGCACCTCCACACCGTGAGTTGGTGTGGGGTGTCTTTTTGCTTACTCTGCGTGGTTTTTTGTAGTCTTTTGTGCTGACCGCATAGTTCCCTTTTCTATCCTCTGACTATTTAGTGAAGTCTGGCCTCCTTTGCTAAAACCTGTTTCATTCCTGTGTTTGTGACTTTCCTCTTAACTCACAGTCAATATATGTGGGGGGCTGCCTTTACCTTTGGGGAATTTCTCTGAGGCAAGGTTAGGCTTCTATTTCTATCTTTAGGGGTAGTTAGCTCTTAGGCTGTGAAGAGGCATCTAGGGAGAGTTAGGTACGCTCCACGGCTATTTCTAGTGTGTGTGATAGGAGTAGAGTTTGCGGTCAGCAGAGTTCCCACTTTCCCAGAGCTTGTTCCGATTACTAGTTTACTCATCAGGTCATTCCGGGTGCTCCTAACCACCAGGTCCATAACAGTACAGCTGGCCAACAAAGTGTTAATGCATCTCAATAGAGGGATAAGAGAAGTTCTGAACCCATTTTTTTTTCTTTGCAGTGTGTTTTGTCTCTCTTTTCCCCTTAATCTCTGGGTGGTTCAGGACTCAGGTGTAGATATGGATATTCAAGGTCTGTCCTCTTGTGTGGATCATCTCACTGCAAGAGTACAAAGCATTCAAGATTATGTAGTTCAGAATCCGATGTTAGAGCCTAGAATTCCAATTCCTGATTTGTTTTCTGGGGATAGATCTAAGTTTCTGAATTTCAAAAATAATTGTAAACTGTTTCTTGCTTTGAAACCCCGCTCCTCTGGTGATCCCATTCAGCAAGTAAAAATTATTATTTCTTTGTTGCGTGGCGACCCTCAAGACTGGGCATTCTCCCTTGCGCCAGGAGATCCTGCATTGCTTAATGTAGATGCGTTTTTTCTGGCGCTTGGATTGCTTTATGACGAACCGAATTCAGTGGATCAGGCAGAGAAAATCTTGCTAGCTTTGTGTCAGGGTCAGGATGAAGCAGAGATATATTGTCAGAAGTTTAGAAAATGGTCTGTGCTTACTCAATGGAATGAGTGTGCCCTGGCAGCAATTTTTAGAAAGGGTCTTTCTGAAGCCCTTAAGGATGTTATGGTGGGATTCCCCACGCCTGCTGGTCTGAATGAATCAATGTCCTTGGCCATCCAAATTGATCGGCGTTTGCGTGAGCGCAAAATTGTGCACCATTTGGTAGTGTCCTCTGAGCAGAGGCCTGAGCTTATGCAATGTGATAGAACTTTGACCAGAACTGAACGGCAAGAACACAGACGTCAGAATAGGCTGTGTTTTTACTGTGGTGACCCCACTCATGCTATCTCTGATTGTCCTAAGCGCACTAAGTGGTTCGCTAGGTCTGTCACCATTGGTACTGTACAGCCTAAATTTCTATTGTCTGTTACTCTGATTTGCTCTTTGTCATCCTACTCGGTTATGGCATTTGTGGATTCAGGCGCTGCCCTGAATTTGATGGACTTGCAGTTTGCCAGGCGCTGTGGTTTTTTCTTGGAGCCTTTGCAGTATCCTATTCCATTAAGGGGAATTGATGCCACGCCGTTGGCCAAGAATTAACCTCAGTACTGGACTCAGTTGACCATGTGCATGGCTTATGCACATCAGGAAGATATTCGCTTTTTGGTGTTGCATAATTTGCATGATGTGGTCGTGTTGGGTTTGCCTTGGCTACAGGTTCATAATCCAGTATTGGATTGGAAATCAATGTCTGTGTCTAGTTGGGGTTGTCAAGGGGTACATGGCGATGTTCCGTTGGTGTCAATTTCTGCTTCCACTCCTTCTGAAGTCCCTGAGTTTCTGTCGGATTACCAGGATGTATTTGATGAGCCCAAATCCAGTGTCCTACCCCCTCATAGGGATTGTGATTGTGCTATAAATTTGATTCCTGGTAGTAAGTTTCCTAAGGGCCGACTTTTCAATTTATCTGTGCCAGAGCACGCCGCTATGCGGAGTTATATAAAGGAGTCCTTGGAGAAAGGGCATATTCGCCCGTCTTCATCATTGTTGGGAGCAGGGTTCTTTTTTGTGGCCAAGAAGGATGGTTCTCTGAGACCCTGTATAGATTACCGCCTTCTCAATAAGATCACGGTCAAATTTCAGTACCCTTTGCCTCTGCTGTCTGATTTGTTTGCTCGGATTAAGGGGGCTAGTTGGTTCACCAAGATAGATCTTCGAGGGGCGTATAACCTTGTGCGTATTTAACAGGGCGATGAATGGAAAACAGCATTTAATATGCCCGAGGGCCATTTTGAGTACCTGGTAATGCCATTCGGGCTTTCAAATGCTCCATCTGTGTTTCAGTCCTTTATGCATGACATCTTCCGAAAGTATCTGGATAGATTCAAGATTGTATACAGGTCCTTCTCAAAAAATTAGCATATAGTGTTAAATTTCATTATTTACCATAATTAGTGTTGAGCGATACCGTCCGATACTTGAAAGTATCGGTATCGGAAAGTATCGGCCGATACCGGCAAAGTATCGGATCCAATCCGATACCGATACCCGATACCAATACAAGTCAATGGGACTCATGTATCGGACGGTATCCCTGATGGTTCCCAGGGTCTGAAGGAGAGGAAACTCTCCTTCAGACCCTGGGATCCATATAAATGTGTAAAATAAAGAATTAAAATAAAAAATATTGCTATACTCACCTGTCCGACGCAGCCTGGACCTCAGCGAGGGAACCGGCAGCGTTGTTTGTTTAAAATTCGCGCTTTTACTTGGTTACATGAAGTCCCGGCTTGTGATTGGTCAGGGCGGCCATGTTGCCGGGACGCGGACCAATCACAGCAAGCCGTGACGAAATTACGTCACGGCTTGCTGTGATTGGTCCGCGTCCCGGCAACATGGCCGCCATTAACCAATCACAAGCCGTGACGTCACGGGAGGCTGGACACGCGCGCTTTTTAAAATACGCGCATGTCCAGCCTCCCGTGACGTCACGGCTTGTGATTGGTTAATGGCGGCCATGTTGCCGGGACGCGGACCAATCACAGCAAGCCGTGACGTAATTTCGTCACGGCTTGCTGTGATTGGTCCGCGTCCCGGCAACATGGCGCCGTGACCAATCATAAGCCGGGACGTCACTGGAGGCTGGACACGCGCGCTTTTTAAAATACGCGCATGTCCAGCCTCCCGTGACGTCATGGCTTGTGATTGGTTAATGGCGGCCATGTTGCCGGGACGCGGACCAATCACAGCAAGCCGTGACGTAATTTCGTCACGGCTTGCTGTGATTGGTCCGCGTCCCGGCAACATGGCGCCGTGACCAATCATAAGCCGGGACGTCACTGGAGGCTGGACACGCGCGCTTTTTAAAATACGCGCATGTCCAGCCTCCCGTGACGTCACGGCTTGTGATTGGTTAATGGCGGCCATGTTGCCGGGACGCGGACCAATCACAGCAAGCCGTGACGTAATTTCGTCACGGCTTGCTGTGATTGGTCCGCGTCCCGGCAACATGACCGCCCTGACCAATCACAAGCCGGGACTTCACGTAACCAAGTAAAAGCGCGAAATTTAAACAAACAACGCTGCCGGTTCCCTCGCTGAGGTCCAGGCTGCGTCGGAGAGGTGAGTATAGCAATATTTTTTATTTTAATTCTCTCTTTTACACATTTTTACATTAATGTTGTTGCGATACCCGATACCCGATACCACAAAAGTATCGGATCTCGGTATCGGAAATTCCGATACAGCAAATATCGTCCGATACCCGATACTTGCAGTATCGGAATGCTCAACACTAACCATAATGTAATGATTACAATTAAACTTTCATATATTATAGATTCATTATCAACCAACTGAAATTTGTCAGGTCTTTTATTGTTTTAATACTGATGATTTTGGCCTACAACTCCTGATAACCCAAAAAACCTGTCTCAATAAATTAGCATATCAAGAAAAGGTTCTCTAAACGACCTATTACCCTAATCTTCTGAATCAACTAATTAACTCTAAACACATGCAAAAGATACCTGAGGCTTTTAAAAACTCCCTGCCTGGTTCATTACTCAAAACCCCCATCATGGGTAAGACTAGCGACCTGACAGATGTCAAGAAGGCCATCATTGACACCCTCAAGCAAGAGGGTAAGACCCAGAAAGAAATTTCTCAACAAATAGGCTGTTCCCAGAGTGCTGTATCAAGGCACCTCAATGGTAAGTCTGTTGGAAGGAAACAATGTGGCAGAAAACGCTGTACAACGAGAAGAGGTGACCGGACCCTGAGGAAGATTGTGGAGAAGGACCGATTCCAGACCTTGGGGAACCTGAGGAAGCAGTGGACTGAGTCTGGTGTGGAAACATCCAGAGCCACCGTGCACAGGCGTGTGCAGGAAATGGGCTACAGGTGCCGCATTCCCCAGGTAAAGCCACTTTTGAACCATAAACAGCGGCAGAAGCGCCTGACCTGGTACTTTTTTCTGATGAAAGCAAATTTTGCATGTCATTCGGAAATCAAGGTGCCAGAGTCTGGAGGAAGACTGGGGAGAAGGAAATGCCAAAATGCCTGAAGTCCAGTGTCAAGTACCCACAGTCAATGATGGTGTGGGGTGCCATGTCAGCTGCTGGTGTTGGTCCACTGTGTTTCATCAAGGGCAGGGTCAATGCAGCTAGCTATCAGGAGATTTTGGAGCACTTCATGCTTCCATCGGCTGAAATGCTTTATGGAGATGAAGATTTCATTTTTCAGCACGACCTGGCACCTGCTCACAGTGCCAAAACCACTGGTAAATGGTTTACTGACCATGGTATTACTGTGCTCAATTGGCCAGCCAACTCTCCTGACCTGAACCCCATAGAGAATCTGTGGGATATTGTGAAGAGAAAGTTGAGAGACGCAAGACCCAACACTCTGGATGAGCTTAAGGCCGCTATTGAAGCATCCTGGGCCTCCATAACATCTCAGCAGTGTCACAGGCTGATTGCCTCCATGCCACGCCGCATTGAAGCAGTCATTTCTGCCAAAGGATTCCCGACCAAGTATTGAGTGCATAACTGAACATTATTATTTGATGTTTTTTTTGTTTGTTATTAAAAAACACTTTTATTTGATTGGACGGGTGAAATATGCTAATTTATTGAGACAGGTTTTTTGGGTTATCAGGAGTTGTAGGCCAAAATCATCAGTATTAAAACAATAAAAGACCTGACAAATTTCAGTTGGTGGATAATGAATCTATAATATATGAAAGTTTAATTGTAATCATTACATTATGGTAAATAATGAAATTTAACACTATATGCTAATTTATTGAGAAGGACCTGTAGTTGGATGATATTTTGGTCCTTTCGGATGATTGGGAGTCTCATGTGAAACAGGTCAGAATGGTATTCCAGGTCCTTCGTGCTAATTCCTAGTTTGTGAAGGGGTCTAAATGTCTCTTCGGAGTTCAGAAGGTTTCCTTTTTGGGCTTCATTTTTTCCCCTTGTACTATCGAGATGGACCCTGTTAAAGTTCAGGCCATTTATGATTGGACTCAACCTACATCTGTGAAGAGCCTCCAGAAATTCCTGGGCTTTGCTAATTTTTACCGTCGCTTCATCGCTAATTTTTCTAGTGTGGTTAAACCTTTGACTGATTTGACAAAGAAAGGTGCTGATGTGGTGAATTGGTCCTCTGCGGCCGTTGAGGCTTTTCAGGAGCTGAAACGTCATTTTTCTTCGGCCCCTGTGTTGCGTCAGCCAGATGTTTCGCTCCTTTTTCAGGTCGAGGTTGATGCTTCTGAGATTGGAGCAGGGGCTGTTTTGTCTCAAAGAAGTTCTGATGGCTCTGTGATGAAGCCATGTGCCTTCTTTTCTAGAAAGTTTTCGCCTGCTGAGCGTAATTATGATGTTGGCAATCGGGAGCTGCTAGCTATGAAGTGGGCATTCGAGGAGTGGCGACATTGGCTTGAGGGAGCCAAGCACCGCGTGGTGGTCTTGACGGATCACAAAAATCTGACTTATCTCGAGTCTGCCAAGCGGTTGAATCCTAGACAGGCTCGATGGTCGCTGCTTTTCTCCCGTTTCGATTTTGTGGTCTCATACCTTCCAGGTTCTAAGAATGTGAAGGCGGATGCCCTTTCTAGGAGTTTTGTGCCTGATTCTCCGGGAGTCCCTGAGCCGGCTGGTATTCTCAAAGAGGGGGTAATTCTGTCTGCCATCTCCCCTGATTTGCGGCGGGTGCTGCAGGAGTTTCAGGCTGATAGACCTGACCGTTGTCCAGCGGATAAACTATTTGTCCCTGATAGATGGACTAGCAGAGTTATTTCTGAGGTTCATTGCTCAGTGTTGGCTGGTCATCCTGGGATTTTTGGGACCAGAGATTTGGTGGCTAGGTCCTTTTGGTGGCCTTCCTTGTCTCGGGATGTGCGTTCTTTTGTGCAGTCCTGTGGGACTTCTGCTCGGGCTAAGCCCTGCTGTTCTCGTGCCAGTGGGTTGCTTTTGCCCTTGCCAGTCCCGAAAAGGCCTTGGACGCATGTTTCCATGGATTTTATTTCAGATCTTCCTGTCTCTCAAAGGATGTCTGTCATCTGGGTGGTTTGTGATCGCTTTTCTAAGATGGTCCATTTGGTACCCTTGCCTAAATTACCTTCCTCCTCTGATTTGGTGCCATTATTTTTTCAACATGTGGTTCATTTGCATGGCATTCTGGAGAACATTGTGTCGGACAGAGGTTCCCAGTTTGTCTCTAGGTTTTGGCGGTCCTTTTGTGCTAAGATGGGCATTGATTTGTCTTTTTCTTCGGCTTTCCATCCTCAAACAAATGGCCAAACCGAACGAACCAACCAGACTTTGGAAACCTATCTGAGATGCTTTGTTTCTGCTGATCAGGATGATTGGGTGACCTTCTTGCCATTGGCTGAGTTCGCCCTTAATAATCGGGCTAGTTCGGCTACTTTGGTTTCGCCTTTTTTTTGCAATTCTGGTTTTCATCCTCGTTTTTATTCGGGGCAGGTTGAGCCTTCTGACTGTCCTGGTGTGGATTCTGTGGTGGACAGGTTGCAGCAAATTTGGACTCACGTAGTGGACAATCTGACGTTGTCCCAGGAGAAGGCTCAACGTTTCGCTAACCGCCGTCGTTGTGTTGGTCCCCGACTTCGTGTTGGGGATTTGGTTTGGTTGTCTTCTCGTTATGTTCCTATGAAGGTTTTTTCTCCTAAGTTTAAGCCTCATTTCATTGGTCCTTATAAGATTTCTGAAGTTCTCAACCCTGTCTCATTTCGTTTGGTCCTTCCAGCTTCTTTTGCCATCCATAATGCATTCCATAGGTCGTTGTTGCGGAGGTACGTGGCGTGTTGTGAATTCCGTTCTCGGGCTCCTTCCTGTGGTCATGAGTGGTATTGTGTGAGTTCTGTTCTTGGGCTCCCTCTGGTGGCCTTTAGTGCTTACTGCGGGTTTGTAGCTGGAATCCAGCTGCCTCGTTTTCTGCTAGTCTGGCCTCTATTTAACTCCACCTGGACCTTCACTTTTTGCCTGCTGTCGTTGTATTCAGTACTGGTTCTGATCTCTCTGGACTTTCCTTGTGACCTGTCTCCTCCTGAGAAGCTAAGTCTTGCTAGTTCATGTTTGCTCATTATTTCCTTGAAAATGTTTCTCTGTATATGATGAGTTCTGTCCATCTTGCTTATATGTAATATTCTCGCTTGCTGGAAGTTCTGGGGTGCAGAGTTGCGCCCCTCACATCGTGAGTCGGTGTGGGGGTTCTTGTAATCTCTGCGTGGATTATTTTTGATAGCATTTTATACTGACCGCACAGATCCCTTGCTGTCTTCTGTCTATTTAGTGTTAGCGGGCCTCATTTGCTAAAAAACCTGTTTTCATTTCTACGTTTGTGTTTTCCCCTTAACTCACCGTTATTATTTGTGGGGGGCTGTCTAAAACTTTGGGGTGATTTCTCTGAGGCAAGTGAGGCTTGCTTTCTCTCTAGGGGTAGCTAGTTTCTCAGGCTGTGACGAGGCGTCTAGGATTTTAGGTAACGCTCCACGGCTGCCTATAGTGTGTATTGATAGAATCAGGGTTGCGGTCAGTATAGCTCCCACATTCCCAGAGCTTGTCCTAAGGATTTCTGTTACTTAGCAGGTCAGTTTGCGATCCTTGCCACCAGGATCATAACAGTACAGCAGGCCAGAAAAGAGTTAATGCATCGCAAAAGAGGGATAAGAGAGATCCTGAGTTAATTTTTTTTTTTTCCTCTGCAGTGTGGCTAGCCTCTCTCCTCCCCTTAATCTCTGGGTGGTTCAGAATTCAGCTGCAGACATGGACATTCAGAGTCTGTCCTCTAGTCTGGATCATCTCACTGCAAGGGTACAAGGTATCCAGGATTATGTAGTTCACAGTCCTATGTCAGAGCCTAAAATACCAATTCCTGAGTTATTCTCTGGAGATAGATCTAGGTTTTTGAATTTCAAAAATAATTGTAAATTATTCCTTTCTCTGAGACCACGTTCCTCTGGTGACCCTGTTCAGCAAGTTAAAATTATTATTTCTTTGTTACGTGGTGACCCTCAAGATTGGGCATTCTCTCTGCCACCAGGAGATCCTGCATTACTAAATGTGGATGCGTTTTTTTTGGCGCTTGGATTGCTTTATGAGGAACCTAATCTAATAGACCAGGCAGAAAAGGTTTTGCTGGTTCTCTCTCAGGGTCTGGATGAAGCAGAGGTTTACTGTCAGAAGTTTAGGAAATGGTCTGTGCTCACTCAGTGGAATGAGTGTGCCCTGGCAGCAATTTTCAGAAAAGGTCTTTCTGAAGCCGTTAAGGATGTTATGGTGGGGTTCCCCACGCCTGCGGGTCTGAATGAGTCTATGTCGTTGGCCATACAGATTGATCGGCGTTTGCGGGAGCGCAAACCTGTGCACCATCTGGCGGTATTTTCTGAGCAGAAGCCTGAGTCTATGCAATGTGACAGGATTCTGACCAGAATTGAATGGCAGAATCACAGACGTCAGAATGGGTTGTGCTTTTACTGTGGTGATTCTACTCATGTTATCTCAGCATGCTCTAAGCGCACAAAAAACTTCGCTAAGTCTGTCACCATTGGTACTGTACAGCCCAAATTCATTTTGTCTGTTACTTTGATTTGCTCCCTGTCATCCTACTCAGTTATGGCTTTTGTGGATTCAGGTGCTGCCCTGAACTTGATGGATTTGTCATTTGCCAGGCGCTGTGGTTTTATCTTGGAGCCTTTGCAATTTCCTATTCCACTAAAGGGAATTGATGCTACGTCATTGGCCAAGAATAAGCCTCTGTACTGGACTCAAGTGACTATGTGCATGACTCCTGCACATCAGGAGGTGATTCGTTTTCTTGTGTTACATAATTTGCATGACGTTGTCGTGTTGGGTCTGCCATGGCTGCAGGCTCATAATCCAGTCCTGGATTGGAAAGCAATGTCTGTGTCAAGTTGGGGTTGCCAGGGGATTCATGGCGATGCTCCTTTGGTGTCAATTGCTGCTTCTACTCCTTCTGAAGTCCCTGAATTTCTGTCGGACTACCAGGATGTATTTGATGAGCCCAAATCCAGTGCCCTACCTCCTCATAGGGATTGTGATTGTGCTATAAATTTGATTCCTGGTTGTAAGTTCCCTAAGGGACGACTTTTCAATTTATCTGTACCAGAACATACCGCTATGCGGAGTTATATAAAGGAGTCTCTGGAGAAGGGGCATATTCGCCCGTCCTCGTCCCCTTTGGGTGCGGGGTTCTTTTTTGTGGCCAAGAAGGATGGTTCTCTGAGACCTTGTATAGATTATCGCCTTCTAAATAACATCACAGTCAAATTTCAGTATCCTTTGCCATTGCTGTCTGATCTGTTTGCTCGGATTAAG
The DNA here is from genome assembly GCF_051348905.1 of Ranitomeya variabilis. NCBI lineage: Eukaryota > Metazoa > Chordata > Amphibia > Anura > Dendrobatidae > Ranitomeya > Ranitomeya variabilis. Next base: position 156,804,668 of record NC_135234.1, read on the forward strand.
GGGGCTAGTTGGTTCACCAAGATAGATCTTCTAGGAGCGTATAATCTTGTGAGTATAAAACAGGGCGATGAATGGAAAACGGCATTTAATATGCCCGAAGGCCATTTTGAGTACTTGGTGATGCCTTTTGGGCTCTCTAATGCACCTTCCGTGTTTCAGTCCTTCATGCACGTCATCTTCCGAGAGTATCTGGATAGATTTATGATTGTGTACCTGGATGATATTTTGGTATTTTCTGACCATTGGGAATCCCATGTGAAGCAGGTCAGGATGGTATTTCAGGTCCTGCGTGCCAATGCCTTATTTGTGAAGGGCTCTAAATGTCTCTTCGGAGTCCAGAAGGTTTCCTTTTTGGGCTTTATTTTTTCTCCTTCCACTATTGAGATGGATCCAGTTAAGGTCCAGGCTATTTATGACTGGACTCAACCTACATCAGTGAAGAGTCTTCAGAAGTTCTTGGGCTTTGCTAATTTTTACCGTCGCTTCATCACTAATTTCTCTAGTGTGGTTAAGCCTTTGACGGATTTGACCAAGAAGGGTTCTGATGTGACCAATTGGTCTCCTGCGGCCGTGGAGGCCTTTCAGGAGCTGAAACGTCGGTTTTCTTCGGCTCCTGTCTTGCATCAGCCGGATGTCTCTCTCCCTTTCCAGGTCGAGGTTGATGCCTCTGAGATAGGAGCAGGGGCTGTCTTGTCGCAGAAAAACTCTGATGGCTCTATGATGAGGCCATGTGCTTTCTTTTCAAGAAAGTTTTCGCCTGCCGAGCGGAATTATGATGTTGGTAATCGGGAGTTGTTGGCAATGAAGTGGGCATTTGAGGAGTGGTGACATTGGCTTGAGGGAGCCAAACATCGTGTGGTGGTCTTGACGGATCACAAGAATTTGACTTATCTCGAGTCTGCCAAACGGTTAAATCCTAGACAGGCTCGATGGTCGCTGTTTTTCTCCCGTTTCAATTTCGTGGTTTCATACCTTCCGGGTTCAAAGAACGTGAAGGCTGATGCCCTTTCTAGGAGTTTTGTGCCTGACTCTCCGGGAGTGTCTGAACCGGCTGGTATCCTCAGAGAGGGGGTGATTCTGTCTGCCATCTCCCCTGATTTGCGGCGGGTGCTGCAGGAATTTCAGGCCAATAAACCTGACCGTTGTCCACCGGAGAGACTGTTTGTCCCGGATAGATGGACCAGTAGAGTTATTTCCGAGGTTCATTCTTCGGTGTTGGCGAGTCACCCTGGAATTTTTGGTACCAGGGATTTGGTGGCTAGGTCCTTTTGGTGGCCGTCCTTGTCGCGGGATGTGCATTCCTATGTGCAGTCCTGTGGGATTTGTGCTCGGGTCAAGCCTAGCTGTTCTCGTGCCAGTGGTTTGCTTTTGGCTATGTCTGTCCCAAAGAGGCCTTGGACGCATATTTCCATGGATTTTATTTCAGATCTTCCAGTCTCTCAGAGGATGTCTGTCATCTGGGTGGTTTGTGATCGTTTTTCTAAAATGGTCCATTTGGTGCCCTTGCCTAAGCTGCCTTCCTACTCCGATTTGGTGCCGCTGTTTTTTCAGAATGTGGTTCGTTTGCATGGGATTCCGGAGAACATTGTGTCTGACAAAGGATCCCAGTTTGTGTCCAGATTTTGGCGGTCCTTTTGTGCTAAGATGGGCATTGATTTGTCGTTTTCGTCGGCCTTCCATCCTCAGACAAATGGCTAAACTGAATGAACTAATCAGACCTTGGAAACTTATCCAGGATGTTTTGTTTCGGCTGATCAGGATGATTGGGTGTCCTTTTTGCCATTGGCTGAGTTCGCCCTCAATAATCGGGCTAGTTCTGCTACTTTGGTTTCACCTTTTTTTTGCAATTCTGGTTTTCATCCTCGTTTTTCCTCAGGTCAGGTTGAGCCTTCGGACTGTCCTGGGGTGGATTCTGTGGTGGATAGGTTGCAACAGATTTGGAACCACGTAGTGGACAATTTGACGTTGTCACAAGAGAAGGCTCAGCGCTTTGCTAACCGCCGTCGCTGTGTGGGTCCCCGACTTCGTGTGGGGGATTTGGTATGGCTGTCTTCTCGTTTCGTTCCTATGAAGGTTTCCTCTCCTAAGTTCAAGCCTCGTTTCATCGGTCCTTATAAGATTTTAGAAATCCTTAACCCTGTGTCATTTCGTTTGGACCTCCCAGCATCGTTTGCCATTCATAATGTGTTCCATAGGTCATTATTGCGGAGGTATGTGGTGCTTGTGGTTCCTTCTGTTGATCCTCCTGCTCCAGTGTTGGTTGAGGGAGAATTGGAGTATGTGGTGGAGAAGATCTTGGATTCTCGTATTTCGAGACGGAAGCTTCAGTACTTGGTTAAGTGGAAGGGCTATGGTCAGGAGGATAATTCCTGGGTTGTCGCCTCTGATGTCCATGCGGCTGATTTGGTTCGTGCCTTTCATCTGGCTCATCCGGATCGGCCTGGGGGCTCTGGTGAGGGTTCGGTGACCCCTCCTCAAGGGGGGGGTACTGTTGTGAATTCCGTTCTCGGGCTCCCTCCTGTGGTCATGAGTGGTATTGTGTGAGTTCTGTTCTTGGGCTCCCTCTGGTGGCCTTTAGTGCTTACTGCGTGTTTGTAGCTGGAATCCAGCTGCCTCGTTTTCTGCTAGTCTGGCCTCTATTTAACTCCACCTGGACCTTCACTTTTTGCCTGCTGTCGTTGTATTCAGTACTGGTTCTGATCTCTCTGGACTTTCCTTGTGACCTGTCTCCTCCTGAGAAGCTAAGTCTTGCTAGTTCATGTTTGCTCATTATTTCCTTGAAAATGTTTCTCTGTATATGATGAGTTCTGTCCAGCTTGCTTATATGTAATATTCTCTCTTGCTGGAAGTTCTGGGTTGCAGAGTTGCGCCCCTCACATCGTGAGTCGGTGTGGGGGTTCTTGTAATCTCTGCGTGGATTATTTTTGATAGCATTTTATACTGACAGCACAGATCCCTTGCTGTCTTCTGTCTATTTAGTGTTAGCGGGCCTCATTTGCTAAAAAACCTGTTTTCATTTCTACGTTTGTGTTTTCCCCTTAACTCACCGTTATTATTTGTGGGGGGCTGTCTAAAACTTTGGGGTGATTTCTCTGAGGCAAGTGAGGCTTGCTTTCTCTCTAGGGGTAGCTAGTTTCTCAGGCTGTGATGAGGCGTCTAGGATTTTAGGTAACGCTCCACGGCTGCCTATAGTGTGTATTGATAGAATCAGGGTTGTGGTCAGTATAGCTCCCACATTCCCAGAGCTTGTCCTAAGGATTTCTGTTACTTAGCAGGTCAGTTTGCGATCCTTGCCACCAGGATCATAACAGTGGCGCCTATGGTTCCTGTTATGACCCCAATGGCGAGGGTCTCAGAAATATCAGCAAGTCTGCGAAGTACAAAAATCCAGCTCATAGGGCAGTGGTAACTGGGTTGACCATATATCTACTCCTAACGCCAACACTAGAAGTAGCCGGGGAACATGCCTACGTTGGTCGCTATATGTCTCGCGCCAGCCGGAGAGCTAACTACCCCTAGAAGAGGAAAACAAAGACCTCTCTTGCCTCCAGAGAAAGGACCCCAAAAGTAGGATACAAGCCCCCCACAAATAATAACGGTGAGGTAAGAGGAAATGACAAACACAGGGATGAACTAGGTTTAGCAAAGAGAGGCCCACTTACTAATAGCAGAATGTAGTAAGATAACTTATATGGTCAACAAAAACCCTATCAAAAATCCACACTGGAGATTCAAGAACCCCCGAACCGTCTAACGGCCCGGGGGGAGAACACCAGCCACCCTAGAGCTACCAGCAAGGTCAGGATACAGATATATACAAGCTGGACAGAAATGCAAACAAAAACAAAATAGCAAAAAGCAAGAAAGCGGACTTAGCTTAATCAACACAGGAACCAGGATCAGTAGACAAGAGCACTACAGATTAGCTCTGATATCAACGTTGCCAGGCATTGAACTGAAGGTCCAGGGAGCTTATATAGCAACACCCCTGACCTAACGACCCAGGTGAGCATACAAGGGATGAATGACATACCCAGAGTCAAATCACTAGTAGCCACTAGAGGGAGCCAAAAGGTAAATTCACAACAGTAGGCCTGGCAAACTGTTATGACCCCAATGGCGAGGGTCTCAGAAATATCAGCAAGTCTGCGAAGTACAAAAATCCAGCTCATAAGGCAGTGGTAACTGGGTTGACCATATATCTACTCCTAACGCCAACACTAGAAGTAGCCGGGGAACATGCCTACGTTGGTTGCTATATGTCTTGCGCCAGCCGGAGAGCTAACTACCCCTAGAAGAGGAAAACAAAGACCTCTCTTGCCTCCAGAGAAAGGACCCCAAAAGTAGGATACAAGCCCCCCACAAATAATAACGGTGAGGTAAGAGGAAATGACAAACACAGGGATGAACTAGGTTTAGCAAAGAGAGGCCCACTTACTAATAGCAGAATGTAGTAAGATAACTTATATGGTCAACAAAAACCCTATCAAAAATCCACACTGGAGATTCAAGAACCCCCGAACCGTCTAACGGCCCGGGGGGAGAACACCAGCCACCCTAGAGCTACCAGCAAGGTCAGGATACAGATATATACAAGCTGGACAGAAATGCAAACAAAAACAAAATAGCAAAAAGCAAGAAAGCGGACTTAGCTTAATCAACACAGGAACCAGGATCAGTAGACAAGAGCACTACAGATTAGCTCTGATATCAACGTTGCCAGGCATTGAACTGAAGGTCCAGGGAGCTTATATAGCAACACCCCTGACCTAATGACCCAGGTGAGCATACAAGGGATGAATGACATACCCAGAGTCAAATCACTAGTAGCCACTAGAGGGAGCCAAAAGGTAAATTCACAACAGTAGGCCTGGCAAACTGTTATGACCCCAATGGCGAGGGTCTCAGAAATATCAGCAAGTCTGCGAAGTACAAAAATCCAGCTCATAGGGCAGTGGTAACTGGGTTGACCATATATCTACTCCTAACGCCAAAACTAGAAGTAGCCGGGGAACATGCCTACGTTGGTCGCTATATGTCTCGCGCCAGCCGGAGAGCTAACTACCCCTAGAAGAGGAAAACAAAGACCTCTCTTGCCTCCAGAGAAAGGACCCCAAAAGTAGGATACAAGCCCCCCACAAATAATAACGGTGAGGTAAGAGGAAATGACAAACACAGGGATGAACTAGGTTTAGCAAAGAGAGGCCCACTTACTAATAGCAGAATGTAGTAAGATAACTTATATGGTCAACAAAAACCCTATCAAAAATCCACACTGGAGATTCAAGAACCCCCGAACCGTCTAACGGCCCGGGGGGAGAACACCAGCCACCCTAGAGCTACCAGCAAGGTCAGGATACAGATATATACAAGCTGGACAGAAATGCAAACAAAAACAAAATAGCAAAAAGCAAGAAAGCGGACTTAGCTTAATCAACACAGGAACCAGGATCAGTAGACGAGAGCACTACAGATTAGCTCTGATATCAACGTTGCCAGGCATTGAACTGAAGGTCCAGGGAGCTTATATAGCAACACCCCTGACCTAACGACCCAGGTGAGCATACAAGGGATGAATGACATACCCAGAGTCAAATCACTAGTAGCCACTAGAGGGAGCCAAAAGGTAAATTCACAACAGGTTCCCTCCGTTGATCCTCCTGCCCCGGTGTTGGTTGAGGGGGAGTTGGAGTATGTGGTGGAAAAAAATTTTGGATTCTCGTATTTCGAGACGGAAGGTTCAGTACCTGGTTAAGTGGAAGGGCTATGGTCAGGAGGATAATTCCTGGGTTGTTGCCTCCGATGTCCACGCTGCCGATTTAGTTTGTGCTTTTCATTTGGCTCGTCCTGATCGGCCTGGGGGCCCTGGTGAGGGTTCGGTGACCCCTCATCAAGGGGGGGTACTGTTGTGAATTCTGTTCTCGGACTCACTCCTTTGGTCATGAATGATACTTTAGTTAGATCTGCTCTTGGACTCCCTCTGGTGGCTTTGAGCGGAACTGCTGGTCACTGAGGTTGGTTTTGTCAGCTGCTCTCGTTTATTGCTATGCTGGCTTCCCTATTTAACTCCACTCAGATCGTTACTTCATTGCCAGCTGTCAATGTTTCAGTATTGGTTCAGATCTCTCTTGGACTTCTCTGAGGACCTGTCTACTCCAGCAGAAGCTAAGTCTTTGCTAGTTCATTTGTTGTTACTGCTTCCTGAATATATTTCTTAGTACTGCTAATTTCTAGTCCAGCTTGCTATCATGATATTCCCTTGCTAGCTGGAAGCTCTGGGGTGCAGTGTGGCACCTCCACACCATGAGTCAGTGTGGGGAGTCTTTTTGCTTACTCTGCGTGGTTTTTTGTAGTCTTTTGTGCTGACCGCATAGATCCCTTTTCTATCCTCTGACTATTTAGTGAAGTCTGGCCTCCTTTGCTAAAACCTGTTTCATTCCTGTGTTTGTGACTTTCCTCTTAACTCACAGTCAATATATGTGGGGGGCTGCCTTTACCTTTGGGGAATTTCTCTGAGGCAAGGTTAGGCTTCTATTTCTATCTTTAGGGGTAGTTAGCTCTTAGGCTGTGAAGAGGCTTCTAGGGAGAGTTAGGTACGCTCCACGGCTATTTCTAGTGTGTGTGATAGGAGTAGAGTTTGCGGTCAGCAGAGTTCCCACTTTCCCAGAGCTTGTTCCGATTACTAGTTTACTCATCAGGTCATTCCGGGTGCTCCTAACCACCAGGTCCATAACAGTTGCCCATCTTCTGACATCATTGGTTGGCTGGGTGCGCCTCTGCGGCCGCCCTGCCCGACAAAACGCCCCTCGGTGTCTTATTTATTTTGACTGCGAGGGTGTGATTGACGGGCTTGAGCAGTGAATATCTTCACCTGTTGTCACTCATCTCCTTCCGCCTTCTTCAGACTGTACGGCTTCATGGCCGTGGCATGCGATAAGGGATCAGCTGACATTACACAGTCTGAAGCAAGTGTAAGGACACGAGTGTGAGAGGCAAACATATTGACTGCGCAAGACCATGAATCCCAGCCCCGCAGTGTAAATTACTGAAAAGACACTGCGGGGCTGGAATTCATGGGCATCGCGAACCGCACCGGCCGACATTAAATTATGTCAGAAGACGGGCAGCGCTAACAGCGCATGGCCAAGGGATAACACGACAGCGCAGACTCCTGTACAGCAAATAACGACACTCTGGAGGCTGCGCCCTGCACCAAGGTGGCATTTTTGACAGCTGTGCTGCATCTCATTATGAAGGGAACTCCTGCCTCCAAGACAGTTTGACTGTATAAGGGCCTAAATGTTGTACGTGTTTCTTTCAGCGTGTGCAAGGAGCAAAATTAAAAGAGCAACCTTTGACTTGTGCAGCATTACTGCTGCACAAGGTGGCTCTTCTAGTTTGTAACACCTGAGGGGGGGTTAAAGGTTACCTTTAAAATTGGTTCAATTAGGCTTCGGCCTACACTCTGCTCCTCCCGCAGAGCCTGGGCTCTAACACCACCAGTTGGTGCCCGGAAGTGCTGGCTGCACAGAGCAAAACACCCGGCACTCTGTTAGTGGGGTTCAGCACCGCCAGCTGTTCCCCTGCTGTGTAGCTGGCAACGTGTCCTGCAAAAGCCACGCAGACACAAAGCTGCCGCCAGTGCAGGCTTCGGCCTACACTGTGCTCCCTCTGCTCCTCCTGCTGACCCTGGGCTCTAACACCGCCAGTTGGCGCCCGGAAGTGCTAGCTGCACAGAGAAAAACACCAGCCACTCTGTCAGTGGGGTTCAGCACCGCCAGCTGTTCCCCTGCTGTGTAGCTGGCAACATGTCCTGCAAACGCCATGCAGACATAAGAACTGAAATTGAAGGGAACCTGTCCCCCCCCCGGCGTTGGCATGTATAACAGCCACCTTGTACAGCAGTAATGCTACATTTGTACAAGGTGGCTCATTAAGTTACTCTCCTTGCACACGCCGAACGAAACACGTCTAAAATGTGTCCCCTCAGACCATTAAACCGTCCCTGAGGTGTGACTTTCCTTTGTAATGACACGCTGCAACCCCCTTGGTAGCGCTGCCCGTCTTCTGACATCATTGGTTGGCTGGGTGCGCCTCTGCGGCCGCCCTGCCCGACACAACGCCCCTCGGTGTCTTATTTATTTTGACTGCGAGGGTGTGATTGACGGGCATGAGCAGTGAATATCTTCGCCTGTTGTCACTCATCTCCTTCCGCCTTCTTCAGACTGTACAGCTTCATGGCCGTGGCATGCAATAAGGGATCAGCTGACGCCGCACAGTCTGAAGCAGGTGTAAGGACACGAGTGTGAGAGGCAAACATATTGACTGCGCAAGGTCATGAATCCCAGCCCCGCAGTGTGAATTACTGAAAAGACACTCCGGGGCTGGTATTCATGGGCATCGTGAACCGCACCGGCCGACATTAAATGATGTCAGAAGACGGGCAGGGCTAACAGCGCATGGCCAAGGGATAACACGACAGCGCAGACTCCTGTACAGCAAATAACGACGCTCTGGAGGCTGCGCCCTGCACCAAGGTGGCATTTTTGACAGCTGTGCTGCGTCTCATTACGAAGGGAACTCCCGCCTCCAAGACAGTTTGACTGTATAAGGGCCTAAATGTTGTACGTGTTTCTTTCAGCGTGTGCAAGGAGCAAAATTAAAAGAGCAACCTTTGACTTGTGCAGCATTACTGCTGCACAAGGTGGCTCTTCTAGTTTGTAACACCTGAGGGGGGGGTTAAAGGTTACCTTTAAAATTGGTTCAATTAGACTTCGGCCTACACTCTGCTCCTCCCACAGAGCCTGGGCTCTAACACCGCCAGTTGGTGCCCGGAAGTTCTGGCTGCACAGAGAAAAACACCCGCCAATGTGTCAGTGGGGTTCAGCACCGCCAGCTGTTCCCCTGCTGTGTAGCTGGCAACGTGTCCTGCAAAAGCCACGCAGGCACAAAGCTGCCGCCAGTGCAGGCTTCGGCCTACACTCCGCTCCCTCTGCTCCTCCTGCTGACCCTGGGCTCTAACACCGCCAGTTGGTGCCCGGAAGTGCTGGCTGCACAAAGCAAAACACCCGCCACTCTGTCAGTGGGGTTCAGCACCGCCAGCTGTTCCCCTGCTGTTGTGAATTCTGCTCTTGGGCTCCCTCCGGTGGTTATAAGTGGTAGCGCTGCTGTCTTTGGATCGCTGCATTCATCAGGTGTGTTCACTTATCGCAATTCTGACTGGGCTATTTAGTCTTGCTTGACCCTTTAGTCAGTGCCAGTTGTCCATTGTTCCTGGAGGATTCACATCCCTGCCTGGTCTCTCCTGCTTTACTGTTCATTTCAACAAAGATAAGTTCTGGCTTTGTTTTTTGCAGTCCACATGCTGTGGGCTTTATTGTTCAGTTCTTTTCCATGTTTTTGTCTTGTCCAGCTTGGTCTGCATAAGGATTTGTTCAGCCAAGCTGGTATCTCTGGAGATGCAGATATACCCTCCATATCTTTAGTTAGATGTGGAGATTTTGTATTTTCTGTGGTGGATATTTTCTAGTGTTTTAATACTGACCGCATAGTACTCTGTCCTATCCTTTCTATTTAGCTAGAGTGGCCTCCTTTGCTATATCCTGATTTCAGTCTGCGTATGTTATTTCCCTCTCCTCTCACAGTCAATATTTGTGGGGGGCTGTCTATCCTTTGGGGATTTTCTCTGAGGCAAGATAGTTTTCCCTTTTCTATCTCTAGGGGTATTTAGTCCTCCGGCTGTGTCGAGATGTCTAGGGAGTGTTAGGTACATTCCACGGCTACTTCTAGTTGCGGTGTTAAGATCAGGGTCTGCGGTCAGTACAGGTACCACCTTCTCCAGAGTACGTCTCATGCTGCTCCTAGGCCACCAGATCATAACACCCTGCTGTGTAGCTGGCAACGTGTCCTGCAAAAGCCACGCAGACACAAAGCTGCCACCAGTGCAGGCTTCGGCCTACACTCTGCTCCCTCTGCTCTTGCTGCTGACCCTGGGCTCTAACACTGCCAGTTGGCACCCGGAAGTGCTAGCTGCACAGAGAAAAACACCAGCCACTCTGTCAGTGGGGTTCAGCACCGCCAGCTGTTCCCCTGCTGTGTAGCTGGCAACGTGTCCTGCAAATGCCATGCAGACACAAGAACTGAAATTGAAGGGAACCTGTCCCCCCCCGGCATTGGCATGTATAACAGCCACCTTGTACAGCAGTAATGCTGCATTTGTACAAGGTGGCTCATTAAGTTACTCTCCTTGCACATGCCGAATGAAACACATCTAAAATGTGTCCCCTGAGACCATTAAACCGTCCCTGAGGTGTGACTTTCCTTTGTAATGACACGCTGCAACCCCCTTGGTAGCGCTGCCCGTCTTCTGACATCATTGGTTGGCTGGGTGCGCCTCTGCGGCCGCCCTGCCCGACACAACGCCCCTCGGTGTCTTATTTATTTTGACTGCGAAGGTGTGATTGACGGGCATGAGCAGTGAATATCTTCACCTGTTGTCACTCATCTCCTTCCGCCTTCTTCAGACTGTACGGCTTCATGGCCGTGGCATGCGATAAGGGATCAGCTGACGCCGCACAGTCTGAAGCAGGTGTAAGGACACGAGTGTGAGAGGCAAACATATTGACTGCGCAAGGCCATGAATCCCAGCCCCGCAGTGTGAATTACTGAAAAGACACTGCGGGGCTGGTATTCATGGGCATCGCGAACCGCACCGGCCGACATTAAATGATGTCAGAAGACGGGCAGCGCTAACAGCGCATGGCCAAGGGATAACACGACAGCACAGACTCCTGTACAGCAAATAACGACGCTCTGGAGGCTGCGCCCAGCACCAAGGTGGCATTTTTGACAGCTGTGCTGCGTCTCATTACGAAGGGAACTCCCGCCTCCAAGACAGTTTGACTGTATAAGGGCCTAAATGTTGTACGTGTTTCATTCAGCATCTGCAAGGAACAAAATTAAAAGAGCAACCTTTGACTTGGGCAGCATTACTGCTGCCCAAGGTGTGGCTCTTCTAGTTTGTAACAGCTGAGGGGGGGTTAAAGGTTACCTTTAAAATTGGTTCAATTAGGCTTCGGCCTACACTCTGCTCCTCCCGCAGAGCCTGGGCTCTAACACCGCCAGTTGGTGCCCGGAAGTGCTGGCTGCACAGAGAAAAACACCCGCCAATGTGTCAGTGGGGTTCAGCAACGCCAGCTGTTCCCCTGCTGTGTAGCCGGCATCGTGTCCTGCAAATGCCACGCAGACACAACAGACCTCCAAATGCCTCCAGTGCAGGCTTCGGCCTACACTCTGCTCCCCCTGCTGACCCTTTGCTCCAACCCCACTAGTTGGGGCTCTAAGACAAGCTTGAATAGGTCCCCATCCTGGTTCCAGTACCGTCAGCTGGTTCCGGGCAGAGCCTTTGGCTTAGGTGCCTCCCTCTGGGTATCCGAGTTCCACCAACGTCAGGTGGTCCTTGGTAGTGCTTTCAGGCACGGGTACCTCCTGCTTAGTAACCGGGTTCCAGTAACGTCAGCTGGTCCTCGGTAGTTCCATTGGCTCTTGGACCTTTGGGTAGCCATCCGAGTTCCAGTTCCATCAGCTGTTTCTCGGCATTTTCTCAGCCTTCTTGTACCTTCTGCTACATTTCCAAGTTCAAGACCCTAAAGACGATGACCCGGAAGACCACCCCTAAGATGACGACGACACCAGAGACGACAACCACTGAGATGACGACGACCCTGGAGACGATGACCCTGAAGACCACCCCGATGACGACGACCCCGAAGACGACGACAACATGGGAGACCGAGAAGCAGAAGAACAAGAGGCTGCATAACAAAGAGCAGAAGAACATTAAGCATAACACTAAATATCAGAGCAAAAGATATTATCTAAATTATAAGCAGAAGAAGACTAAGCATTGTATGGGGGTGAGTCCGTTCCTCCTCGTGGTGCCCCTGGATAAAGCCTGATGCTGCAGGCCAAACTGAATACGGACAAATGTAACTCTTTTGTGACAGGCAGAACGGAAGGTGTAATCTTCAAACTTTTATAGATAACAACTACGGGAATGCCTGTCACAAATAAGAATATGATGAAGAAGTTGAATATGAAGAAGAATAATAGTTAAATAAAAAGAATATGAACAATGTAACAAAAAAAAAATAATAGGTAGAAGATGAAGAAGAAGATGAATAAGGTGAAGAAGAAGTTGATGTCAAAGATGCTGATGATGATGAAGAAGAAAGTGTGGGAGAAGTAAAAAAAAAAAGGTGAAGGGCGTGGAAGTAGTGAAACATCAATATCTGACAAAATAAAAAAAACGTAACATAGTCAATATCTTTGTAACTCCGAACGTCTTAAAAAAAAATTAAAATTCCTGCTATTCTATTTGATTGGGCTAAACCTCTATGCCTTTAATGTCTCCGCCACCTCCCCCAATACATCCTACATTATTCTTAGTTGTTCTCCTTCATGTAGAATGAACCTACAAGGAAAGAAAGGGTTTATTTTAATTCCGATATTTTCGTCCCATTGACTTGCATTGGTATCGGGTATCGGTATCGGCGAGATCCGATATTTTGCCGGTATCGGCCGATACTTTCCGATACCGATACTTTCCGATATCGGAAGGTATCGCTCAACACTAGTTGTCAGCTTTCCTTCAACTGGTTATGAAAATTACGGGGGACCCCACACCATTTTTTTATTTTTTTTATTTAACAAGTACAGCAAGTTCACTTGAGTTCACTTTGTATGTGCCAGTGCAGATATCCAGAGTTCAAAGCTACCAGGATTTCCAGCATATTCCTCACCTGTCCAATGCCAATCCCTATGTCCCACAATGTTCTCCAAATCTGCTACATCTGGATTTCATGGTTGAGCAGTGGCTTGAAGCAACTGCTCAGCTGTGCATGCAGGATAACACTGAGCTGAGCTTGACTACTCACTTGCAATGCAGAGTGGTGGTGACAAAAAGGTGAGCAGTGTTCATAGTCATCTAACTCTGATGACCTCAATGATGTCTGCACTGGCAGCGTGAGAACTTTCTCACAAGCGCTGACATCAGTGAGGTCTGCTCACTTTATTGATGTCACCGCTCTGAGCTGCAGCTGAGTTCCCAGGCTTAGCTCAGTGTTCTCCTGGATTCACAGTCACATCATGCCACTGATCAGCAAAGAAATCCAGATATAGCAGAGTTGCAGCACATCTTGGGACATACGGATTATCATCGGACTGGTGAACGAATATGGTGATTTTTTTTTTAATTTTTGAAAATAAATGAGAGAAGAGGGTAGGAAGCTTTTTTTCAAATAAGGGACTTTATTCTGGTGATATCTTCTTTATTACAATATGACTATAGGGTTAGTAATGGGGGAGTCTTAAAGATGCCTTTCTATTACTAAGCCGGGGGCTTGATGTCAACTGACATTACAAAGCAGACATGAAACCCACAAATATTACCCCACTTCCCAATGCACGAGGGAAAGCAGTAAGAGCAAGCAAACTGCCAGAATTAGCGCATCTAATATATGCATGCTGTTATTTTTAGGATGAAGGCAATATCCATGGCTCCTCATCAGTGTGAGAAAACCAGCCCCCAGCTGTCGGCTTTAGTCTGGCTGGTTGTAAAAAATGGGGGGATCCTACACCATTTTTTAAATTATTTGTTTAAGTAATTTAAAAAAACAGCATGGGGACCCCTTTATTTTTGATAACCAGCCAAAATAACGCTGACAGCTGAGGGCTGCACCCCGCAGCTTTCGGTTTTGGCTGCGCTGTTTAGCAAAAATAGAAGTGACCATACACCAATTTTTTATTTATTTAATGAACAGTTGCCGAATAGTGAATATTCTCATCATCGTACACCTGCTCTCGCTGCTATCAGTGAGACCGGGTGTTGTTGTGAATTCCGTTCTTGGGCTCCATCCTGTGGTTGCGAATGGTATTTTTGGGAGTTCTGCTCTTGGGCTCCCTCTGGTGGTTTCAAGTGGAACTTAGCAGCTGCGTTCACTAATCGGTTCCCTGGCCTTTGTTATTTAACTGGGCTTTTGGCTGTAGTGGATGCCAGCTGTCAATGTATTTCCTGTGGATTCAGTTCTTTCCTGGAAGTTCTCTGTTGGCCAGTCCATTTTCAGCTTAAGATAAGTCTGCTAGTTTTTGGGTGTTTCCCTGCTTATGACCTTCTGTTCAGTTTAATTTTTGTCTCTTTTTTCCAGCTTGTCATTATGAAATATTCTGGCTAGTTGGAAGCTCTGGGGTCGCAGATTTGCCCCTCCACACCGTGAGTCGGTGTGGTGGTTATTTTTTGTAAACTCTGCGTGGACTTTTTAGTTTTTATACTGACCGCACAGTAGCCTTTCCTATCTCTGTCTATTTAGATAGTATTGGCCTCCTTTGCTAAAAAATCTAGTTTCATTTCTGAGTTTGTCATTTCCCTCTCCACTCACCGTCAATATTTGTGGGGGGCTGTCTTCCTTTGGGGGTTTCTCTGAGGCGAGATAGTTTTCCGTTTCCATCTTCAGGGGTAGCTAGTTCTTAGGCTGTGCAGAGGCGTCTAGGCAGAGTTAGGTACGCTCCACGGCTATTTCTAGTGTTGGTGTTAGGAGTAGGGATTGCGGTCAGTAGAGTTACCACCTCCTCAGAGCTAGTACATTATTTGTTTTACCCACCAGGTCATTTCAGTGCTGCTCCGTATTCATTAGGTCATATCAGTGATTACTGTCTGTGGAGCTGCTACCTCCTCTAAGTTTGTCCATGATTGGTTTTACCCACCAGGTCATCTCAGTACCGCTCCGTAACCACCAGGTCATAACAGTGTGTACGATGATGAGAATAATACTCTCATCACACAATGCCTGTAACCAGCAGCAACGTTTTACCGCTCATCATAGATACTAGCTTACACACTGTCATCTGAGTGACAGCGTGGGAACACAGCGCTTTGACTGGTGGTAATGAACTTACTGCTGATCAGAGTCAGTGCTTCTCATGCTGTCATGCAAATGACCGCTCCTGGCACATTAACCCACGGCACACAGCGATCAAACATTCCGGCGGCATAGGGAAGCATAGGGGCTCCCTGCATGCTTCCCTGAGACCCTCGGAGCAACACGATGTGATCACGTTGCTCCGAAGGTCTCTTACCTCCTCCTCCCTGCAGTCCTGGATCCAAAATGGCCACGGGGGGCCTTCCGGGTCCTAAAGGGAGGTGGCTTCCAAGCGCCTGCTCAGAGCAGGCGCCGGGAAGCCTCCCTGCACTGCCTGTCAGATCGCTGATCTGACACAGTGCACAGCAAAGTGTCAGATCAGCGATCTGACCCTATATAGTCATGTCCCCCCCCCCCCAGGACAAAGTAAAAAAAAACAATATTTACATGTGTAAAAAAATAAATACAATTCCTAAATAAAGAAAAAAAAAATATATATATATATATTGTTACAATAAATACATTTCTTTATCTAAATAAAAAAACAATAAAAGTACGCATATTTAGTATCGACGTGTCCATAACGACCCGACCTATAAAACTGTCCCCTAACCCCTTCAGTGATCACTGTAAAAAAAAAAAAAAAAAAAACGAGGCAAAAAAGACGCTTTATTATCAAACAGCCAAACAAAAAGTGGAATATCACGCGATCAAAAAACCCGATATAAATAACCATGGTATCGCTGAAAACGTCATCTTGTCCCGCAAAAAACGAGCCGCCATAAAGCGTCAACGAAAAATAAAAAAGTTATAGTCCTCAGAATAAAGCGATGCAAAAATAATTATTTTATATATAAAATAGTTTTTATCGTATAAAAGCGGCAAAACATAAAAAAATATAAATGAGGTATCGTTGTAATTGTACTGACCCGAAGAATAAAACTGCTTTATCAATTTTACCAAACGTGGAATGGTATAAGCGCCTCCCCAAAAACAAATTCATGAATAGCTGTTTTTTGTTCATGCTAACTCACAAAAATCGGAATAAAAAGCGATCAAAAAATGTCATGTGCCCGAAAATGGTACCAATAAAAACATCAACTCGTCCCGCAAAAAGCAAGACCTCACATGACTCTGTGAACCATGTGAAGTATGGAAAAATTATAGCTCTCAAAATGTGGAGATGCAAAAACTATTTTTTGCAATAAAAAGCGTCTTTTAGTGTGTGACGGCTGCCAATCATAAGAATCCACCAAAAAACGCTATAAAAGTAATTCAAACCCCCCATTATCACCACCTTAGTTAGGGACAAATAATAAAATTTAGGGTTAGGGTTAGGGTTGGGGATAAAGTTAGGGTTAGGGTTAGGGTTGGGGCTAAAGTTAGGGTTAGGGTTGGGGCTAAAATTATGGTTAGGGTTAGGGTTGGGGCTAAAGTTAGGGTTAGGGTTGGGGCTAAAGTTAGGGTTAGGGTTTGGGCAAAAGTTAGGGTTAGAGTTGGGGCTAAACTTAGGGTTAGGGTTGGGGCTAAAGTTAGGGTTGGGGCTAAAGTTAAGGTTTGGATTACATTTACGGTTGGGATTAGGGTTGGGATTAGGGTTAAATGTGTGGTTATGGTTAGGGTTGGGTTTAGGGTTAGGGGTATGTTTGGGTTAGAGTTTCCACTGTTTACACACATCAGGGGCTCTCCAAACGCGACATGGCGTCCGATCTCAATTCCAGCCAATTCTGCGTTGAAAAAGTAAAACAGTGCTCCTTCCCTTCCGAGCTCTCCCGTGTACCCCAACAGGGGTTTACCCAACATATGGGGTATCAGCGTACTGAGGACAAATTGGACAACAACTTTTGGGGTCCAATTTCTTTTGTTACCCTTGGGAAAATACAAAACTGAGGGCTAAAAAATAATTTTTGTGGAAAAAAAGGATTTTTTATTTTCACGGCTCTGTGTTATAAACTGTAGTGAAACACTTGGGGTTCAAAGTTCTCACAACACATCTATATAAGTTCCTTGGGGGGTCTAGTTTCCAAAATGTTGTCACTTGTGGGGCAATGTTTAGGAACATCAGGGGCTCTCCAAATGCAACATGGCATCCTACCTCAATTCCAGTCAATTTTGCATTGAAAAGTCAAATGGCGCTCCATCCCTTCCGAGCTCTGCCATGCACCCAAACAATGGGTTACCCCCACATATGGGGTATCAGCGTACTCAGGACAAATTGCGCAAAAACCTTTGGGGTCCAGTTTCTTATGTTACCCTTGGGAAAATAAAAAAATGGGGGTGAATAGATTATTTTTGTGAAAAAATATGATTTTTCATTTTTACGGCTCTGCATTATAAACTTCTGTGAAGCACTTGGTGGGTCAAAGTGCTCACCACACATCTAGATAAGTTTCTTAGGGGGTCTACTTTCCAAAATGGTGTCACTTGTGGGGGGTTTCAATGTTTAGGCACATCAGGGGCTCTCCAAATGCGACATGGCGTCCCATCTCAATTCCAGTCAATTTTGCATTGAAAAGTCAAATGGCACTCCTTCCCTTCCGAGCTCTACCATGCGCCCCAACAGTGGTTTACCACTACATATAGGGTATCAGCGTACTCAGGACAAATTGGACAACAACTTTTGGGGTCCAATTTCTACTGTTACCCTTAATAAAATAAAACAAATTGGAGCTGAAGGAAATTTTTTGTGAAAAAAAGTGAAATGTTCATTTTTTTTTAAACATTCCAAAAATTCCTGTGAAACACCTGAAGGGTTAATAAACTTCTTGAATGTGGTTTTGAGTACCTTGAGATGTGTAGTTTTTAGAATGGTGTCACACTTGGGTATTTTCTATCATATAGACCCCTCAAAGTGACTTCAAATGTGATGTGGTCCAAAAAAAAATGGTGTTGTAAAAATGAGAAATTGCTGGTCAACTTTTAACCCTTATAACTCCCTAACAAAAAAAAATTTTGGTTCCAAAATTGTGCTGATCTAAATTAGACATGTGGAAAATGTTACTTATTAAGTATTTTCTGTGACATACAGTATCTCTGTGATTTAAGGGCATAAAAATTCAAAGTTGGAAAATTGCGAAATTTTCAAAATTTTCGCCAAAGTAAACGCAGGTAATATCAAAGAAATTTTACCACTATCATGAAGTACAATATGTCTCGAGAAAACAATGTCAGAATCATCAGGTTCCGTTGAAGTGTTCCAGAGTTATAACCTCATAAAGGACAGTGGTCAGAATTGTAAAAATTGGCCCGGTCATTAACGTGCAAACCACCCTTGGGTGTAAAGGGGTTAAAGGAGCATGAAGTTTTACTCTTACAATCTTTCCACTGGCAGCAAACCTTATTAACCCAGCTCAGCAGAAACATTATGTTTGTTGTCACTTATCAATGAACAGAATGACATTGGGTCTGTGGAAGGGTCAATTTTATGATGACCTTAACTCTTTTATAACAATCAAAGCACCAAAATAAATATTTTCAATGTCGTCGTCTCACTCTTCCTTTCTCTGCATCTGGATCATTGGAATACAGCACATTTTGCAAAATTGTTCAATATCTGGATCAACATGTTTCATGCCATTACCTGGACTACTGAATTACATGTGCTTGTATTCACTGTCTTCATGCACTATTTTTTTCTTTATAATGCAACTCTAATAAGAACATTACAGGTGGTCCGTTCTAAAAGACACATGGTTTTATAGATCTTGTCTTTTTAATCACCTGCAATACTGGCATACGAAAGGTTAATAGAATGCTGTTATTTTTTTTCATAGTATAATTTCTTCATCTAGACTGTTCATTCATTTTCCTCATCTCCAGAGGCCACATTCGTAAGTGTGTGTTATATATCTATTATGGATCACGCTGTTGTAAGCTCCTACTAAGAACATTACGGGATGCAGTTTATTGCCCTTTATATGCACTGCCTGGCAGTGCTTATTTTAGGTCCAGAACTACATTGTCAATGAGTTTCTCAACCAAAGCCGAGGCAGCCTCTGAATTATGCATTCCACTCACGACATAGAAAGGTTTTGAACATTTATTCTTCACTGATGCGACTGTTAGTATGGTTAAACGTTCTTTCGTGTCCTCAGTTATCTTGCCTTGGGAGTTTTGCCCCTTTAACCTATTTCTTACTGTTTCCTGGTAATTAATGAGCTAAACTTATGAATTAGTGTGAAATAGTTCAATTCAGCTTCATAATTTGTCAGTATAAAAAGCATTAAATATAATTCATGTGGCCTTCCTTTATTAGTTTTAAGCAACTGAAATGCATTATCAGAGCAATGTAGTCTGTTCATCCAAAACAGTGTATAGTATACACCATCAGGGCCATTATGTCTTTAACGACTCCTAAATACAGCAGGTGAATAACAAGGCCATACAAACATAGTTATGCAATGAAAATAAAAGGACCCTACAGATCATAAATCACCTGGGCATACAGAAAACAACTGACAGGGCTATAGACAGGGTCGTATTTAGAGTTTATGCTGCCCTAGGCACTTTTAGTGCTGCCTCCCCCATTGGTGAGTATGATACTATCGGCAGTGACTTTGGCAAAAATCGCAGATGTGAAAGTAGCCTTTTTCAGCAGATCCGGCAATTTTTCCGCATCTGCCGCATAACAGATCACTTATGGCAACACTGTGTTCGGCCTCATTCATTCCTTATGGGACTTGCGGACATGTGCGGCTGCGGACATGTGCGGCACTTGCAGTTTTGCAGCGATCCGGCAAATGTGGTACTTGCAGCAATGGAAAAAAATGCAGCTAGCAATGTTTGTTTGTCTCACCGCAAGTGCAAAACCGCAAGTGCTGTACATGTCCGCAAGTAGCCATCACTACCTGTCCCTGCATCTTGCTAGCTCATCCCTAACCATCCCTCTCTGACCTAAAACTACACTATAAAGCTTTAGTAAAACAATTATTAACTGACATATTCCTATGATAATGAGGGCTCAGGCTACGGCATAGACTGGGATTGTCAGTCTCCGGGTTTCCATTCTCTCTCTGTGCACACCCTCAGTCCTTGCCTCACTGCCTGTGCTGCACTGTGCACAGACATCCCTCCACCGGATCCGGGAATCACTGCTCGCAGTAGCATACCTGCAGAGGTGTATCTAGGTTTTTTGGCACCCGAGACAAGAATTCATTTTGGCACCCCCCCCCCACCCCAAGGACATATGCGATTTGCACACTTAGTCATGTACCCACAAGTCCCTCTACCTAATGCTCTCAATGTTCAGTAAAAACTGAGAGAAGCAGGAAGAGAAGTTCGGTGTCACAGGACCACAAGTATGAAAGTCACATATGAGTGAAGTGTCTATGTGATGACTACTGCAAACTGCAGAGCTGAATCCTGACATCGCAGGCTTCTGAATTCTCACAACTAATGCACTGCACACTTTTAGGATTCTCCCTTGCAGATGGACAGTCATGTCAGCACAAGTATGTGATTTGTATACCTCTGACCACATTCCAACTAGACGTGCCTGGCCTCACTCAGTTCATTTTCATTGAGTGAGGCCACACGTCTAGTCAGCACGTGACCACATGTATGTAAATCGCCAGCATGAGAAAATCCTGACAGCGTGCAGTGCGCACTGTGATAATTCAGAAGTCTGCAGTCACAAAGAATGACTGCAGACTCACTACAAACCTGGACATTCCCTTTAATGCTCCTAACACAAATAAAAACATGAGAATTAGTTAGTATCTAGTGTTGAGCATTCCGATACCGCAAGTATCGGGTATCGGCCGATACTTGCGGTATCGGAATTCCGATACCGAGTTCCGATACTTTTGTGATATCGGGAATCGGTATCAGAACCTTATTCATGTGTAAAATAAAGAATTAAAATAAAAAATATGGATATACTCACCTCTCCGGCGGCCCCTGGATCTTACCGCTGTAACCGGCAGTCTCCGTTCCTAAGAATAAGCGCGTGAAGGGCCTTCGATGACGTCGCGGCTTCTGATTGGTCGCGTGAGCGCTCATGTGACCGCTCACGCGACCAATCACAAGCCGTGACATCATCGCAGGTCCTTCACGCGCTCATTCTTCGGAACGGAGGCTCCCGGTTACGGTGGTAAGGTCCAGGGGCCGCCGGAGAGGTGAGTATATGGATATATATATATATATGGATATACTCACCTCTCCAGCGGCCCCTGGACCTTACCGCCGTAACCGGGAGCCTCCGTTCCTAAGAATGAGCGCGTGAAGGACCTGCGATGAGCTCGCGGCTTGTGATTGGTCGCGTAAGCGGTCACATGAGCACTCACGCGACCAATCAGAAGCCGCGACGTCATCGAAGGCCCTTCACGCGCTCATTCTTAGGAACGGAGGCTCCCGGTTACATCGGTAAAGTCCAGGGGCCGCCGGAGAGGTGAGTATATGTTGTGAATTTGCTTTTTGCTCCCTCTAGTGGTTACTAGTTTTTTGACTCTGGTTTTTCTGTCATTCCTTTTATCCGCACCTGGGTCGTTAGTTAGGGGTGTTGCTATATAAGCTCCCTGGACCTTCAGTTCAATGCCTGGCAACGTAGTTATCAGAGCTAGTCTGCTGTGCTCTTGTCTACTGATCCTGGTTCCAGTTATATCAGCTAAGTCTGCCTTTTGCTTTTTGCTCTTTGTTTTGGTTTTGTATTTTTGTCCAGCTTGTTCCAAATCTATATCCTGACCTTTGCTGGAAGCTCTAGGGGGGCTGGTGTTCTCCCCCCGGACCGTTAGACGGTTCGGGGGTTCTTGAATTTCCAGTGTGGATTTTGATAGGGTTTTTGTTGACCATATAAGTTACCTTTCTTTATTCTGCTATCAGTAAGCGGGCCTCTCTGTGCTAAACCTGGTTCATTTCTGTGTTTGTCATTTCCTCTTACCTCACCGTCATTATTTGTGGGGGGCTTCTATCCAGCTTTGGGGTCCCCTTCTCTGGAGGCAAGAAAGGTCTTTGTTTTCCTCTACTAGGGGTAGCTAGATTCTCCGGCTGGCGCGTGTCATCTAGAATCAACGTAGGAATGATCCCCGGCTACTTCTAGTGTTGGCGTTAGGAGTAGATATATGGTCAACCCAGTTACCACAGCCCTATGAGCTGGATTTTTGTATTCTGCAGACTTCCACGTTCCTCTGAGACCCTCGCCATTGGGGTCATAACAGTTTGCCAGGCCTGTATTAAATGTTTAATGCATTGCAGAAGAGGGATTATAAGAAAGAAGATTCTGAGTTTTTTTTTTTCTTCTTCCCCTTTACCTCAGAGTGGCTATGCTTGCTGCAGACATGAATGTCCAGACCTTGATTACAAGTGTGGACCAGCTGGCTACTCGTGTGCAGGGCATACAAGACTATGTTATCAGAAATCCTAGGTCAGAACCTAAAATACCGATTCCTGAACTGTTTTCCGGAGACAGGTTTAAGTTTAGGAATTTCGTGAATAATTGTAAATTGTTTTTGTCCCTGAGACCCTGTTCATCTGGAGATTCTGCTCAGCAAGTAAAAATTGTTATTTCGTTCTTACGGGGCGACCCTCAGGATTGGGCTTTTTCGCTGGCGCCAGGAGATCCGGCATTGGCTGATCTTGATGCGTTTTTTCTGGCGCTCGGTTTACTTTATGAGGAACCCAATCTTGAGATTCAGGCAGAAAAGGCCTTGCTGGCTATGTCTCAGGGGCAGGACGAGGCTGAAGTGTATTGCCAAAAATTTCGGAAATGGTCCGTGCTGACACATTGGAACGAGTGTGCACTGGCCGCTAATTTTAGAAATGGCCTTTCTGAAGCCATTAAGAATGTTATGGTGGGTTTTCCCATTCCCACAGGTCTGAATGATACTATGGCACTGGCTATTCAAATTGACCGGCGGTTGCGGGAGCGCAAAACCGCAAATTCCCTCATGGTGTTGTCTGAACAGACACCTAATTCGGTGCAATGTGATAGAAAAACCGCAAATTCCCTCATGGTGTTGTCTGAACAGACACCTGATTTAATGCAATGTGATAGAATCCTGACTAGAAATGAGCGGAAAATTCATAGACGCCGGAATGGCTTGTGCTACTACTGTGGTGATTCTACACATGTTATCTCAGCATGCTCTAAACGTATAGCTAAGGTTGTTAGTCCTGTCACCGTTGGTAATTTGCAACCTAAATTTATTCTGTCTGTAACTTTGATTTGCTCACTGTCATCTTATCCTGTCATGGCGTTTGTAGATTCAGGTGCTGCCCTGAGTCTCATGGATCTCTCATTTGCTAAGCGCTGTGGTTTTACTCTTGAACCATTAGAAAATCCTATTCCTCTTAGGGGTATTGATGCTACACCATTGGCAGCAAATAAACCGCAGTATTGGACACAGGTTACCATGTGCATGACTCCTGAACACCGCGAGGTGATACGTTTCCTGGTTTTACATAAAATGCATGATTTGGTTGTTTTAGGGCTGCCATGGTTACAGACCCATAATCCAGTCCTGGACTGGAAGGCTATGTCAGTCTCAAGTTGGGGCTGTCGTGGTATTCATGGGGATTCCCTGCCTGTGTCTATTGCTTCTTCTACGCCTTCGGAAGTTCCGGAGTATTTGTCTGATTATCAGGATGTCTTCAGTGAGTCTGAGTCCAGTGCACTGCCTCCTCATAGGGACTGTGACTGTGCGATAGATTTGATCCCAGGCAGTAAATTTCCTAAGGGAAGACTGTTTAATCTGTCGGTACCTGAACATACCGCTATGCGTTCATATATCAAGGAGTCTCTGGAGAAAGGACATATTCGTCCGTCTTCTTCCCCTCTTGGTGCGGGATTCTTTTTTGTGGCAAAAAAGGACGGATCTTTGAGACCTTGTATTGATTATCGGCTTTTAAATAAGATCACTGTCAAATTTCAGTATCCTTTGCCGCTGTTGTCTGACTTGTTTGCCCGGATTAAGGGTGCCAAGTGGTTCACCAAGATAGACCTTCGTGGTGCGTACAACCTTGTGCGCATTAAGCAAGGTGATGAATGGAAAACCGCATTCAATACGCCCGAAGGTCATTTTGAGTACTTGGTGATGCCTTTTGGGCTCTCCAATGCGCCTTCAGTTTTTCAGTCCTTTATGCATGACATTTTCCGGAAGTATCTGGATAAATTTTTGATTGTTTATCTGGATGATATTTTGGTTTTTTCTGATAATTGGGATTCGCATGTGGAGCAGGTCAGGTTGGTCTTTAAAATTTTGCGTGAAAATTCTTTGTTTGTCAAGGGCTCAAAGTGTCTCTTTGGTGTACAGAAGGTTCCCTTTTTGGGGTTCATTTTTTCCCCTTCTGCTGTGGAGATGGACCCAGTCAAGGTCCGAGCTATTCTTGATTGGACTCAGCCCTCGTCAGTTAAGAGTCTTCAGAAGTTCTTGGGCTTCGCTAACTTCTACCGTCGTTTTATCGCTAATTTTTCTAGCATTGTGAAACCTTTGACGGATATGACCAAGAAGGGCTCCGATGTAGCTAACTGGGCTCCTGCTGCCGTGGAGGCTTTCCAGGAGTTGAAACGCTGGTTTACTTCGGCGCCTGTTTTGTGCCAGCCTGACGTCTCACTTCCCTTTCAGGTTGAGGTGGATGCTTCGGAGATTGGGGCAGGGGCCGTTTTGTCGCAGAGAGGCCCTGGTTGCTCTGTTTTGAAACCTTGTGCCTTTTTCTCTAGGAAGTTTTCGCCTGCCGAGCGAAATTATGATGTGGGCAATCGGGAGTTGTTGGCCATGAAATGGGCATTTGAGGAGTGGCGTCATTGGCTCGAGGGTGCTAAGCATCGTGTGGTGGTCTTGACTGATCACAAAAATCTGATGTATCTCGAGTCTGCTAAACGCCTTAATCCGAGACAGGCCCGCTGGTCATTGTTTTTCTCCCGCTTTGATTTTGTTGTCTCGTATTTACCAGGTTCAAAGAATGTGAAGGCCGATGCTCTTTCTAGGAGCTTTGTGCCTGATGCTCCTGGAGTCGCTGATCCTGTTGGTATTCTTAAAGATGGAGTTATCTTGTCAGCTATTTCTCCGGATCTGCGACGTGTGTTGCAGAGATTTCAGGCTGATAGGCCTGAGTCTTGTCCACCTGACAGACTGTTTGTCCCGGATAAGTGGACCAGCAGAGTCATTTCCGAGGTTCATTCCTCGGTGTTGGCAGGTCACCCGGGAATTTTTGGCACCAGAGATCTGGTGGCCAGGTCCTTTTGGTGGCCTTCCTTGTCAAGGGATGTGCGGTCATTTGTGCAGTCCTGTGGGACTTGTGCTCGAGCTAAGCCTTGCTGTTCTCGTGCCAGCGGTTTGCTCTTGCCCTTGCCTGTCCCGAAGAGACCTTGGACACATATCTCCATGGATTTCATTTCTGATCTTCCGCTATCTCAGGGCATGTCCGTTATCTGGGTGATATGTGATCGCTTCTCCAAGATGGTCCATTTGGTTCCTTTGCCTAAGCTGCCTTCCTCTTCCGATCTGGTTCCTGTGTTTTTCCAGAACGTGGTTCGTTTGCACGGCATCCCTGAGAATATTGTGTCAGACAGAGGATCCCAGTTCGTTTCCAGGTTCTGGCGATCCTTTTGTAGTAGGATGGGCATTGATTTGTCGTTTTCGTCTGCTTTCCATCCTCAGACTAATGGACAGACGGAGCGAACCAATCAGACTTTGGAGGCTTATTTGAGGTGTTTTGTCTCTGCTGATCAGGACGATTGGGTGACATTCTTGCCGTTGGCTGAGTTTGCCCTTAATAATCGGGCTAGTTCCGCCACCTTGGTTTCGCCTTTTTTCTGCAACTCTGGTTTCCATCCTCGCTTTTCTTCGGGTCATGTGGAGCCTTCTGACTGTCCTGGGGTGGATTCTGTGGTGGATAGGTTGCAGCAGATCTGGAATCATGTGGTGGACAACTTGAAGTTGTCACAGGAGAAGGCTCAGCGCTTTGCCAACCGCCGCCGCGGTGTGGGTCCCCGACTACGCGTTGGGGATTTAGTATGGCTTTCTTCCCGCTTTGTTCCTATGAAGGTCTCCTCTCCCAAATTTAAACCTCGTTTTATTGGGCCTTACAAGATATTGGAAATCCTTAATCCTGTATCTTTTCGTCTGGATCTTCCTGTGTCGTTTGCTATTCACAATGTATTTCATAGGTCCTTGTTGCGGCGGTACATTGTGCCTGTAGTTCCTTCTGCTGAGCCTCCTGCTCCGGTGTTGGTTGAGGGCGAGTTGGAGTACGTGGTGGAGAAGATCTTGGATTCTCGCCTCTCCAGGCGGAGGCTTCAGTACCTGGTTAAGTGGAAGGGCTATGGTCAGGAGGATAATTCCTGGGTGGTCGCCTCTGATGTTCATGCGGCCGATTTAGTTCGTGCCTTTCATGCCGCTCATCCTGATCGCCCTGGTGGTCGTGGTGAGGGTTCGGTGACCCCTCACTAAGGGGGGGGTACTGTTGTGAATTTGCTTTTTGCTCCCTCTAGTGGTTACTAGTTTTTTGACTCTGGTTTTTCTGTCATTCCTTTTATCCGCACCTGGGTCGTTAGTTAGGGGTGTTGCTATATAAGCTCCCTGGACCTTCAGTTCAATGCCTGGCAACGTAGTTATCAGAGCTAGTCTGCTGTGCTCTTGTCTACTGATCCTGGTTCCAGTTATATCAGCTAAGTCTGCCTTTTGCTTTTTGCTCTTTGTTTTGGTTTTGTATTTTTGTCCAGCTTGTTCCAAATCTATATCCTGACCTTTGCTGGAAGCTCTAGGGGGGCTGGTGTTCTCCCCCCGGACCGTTAGACGGTTCGGGGGTTCTTGAATTTCCAGTGTGGATTTTGATAGGGTTTTTGTTGACCATATAAGTTACCTTTCTTTATTCTGCTATCAGTAAGCGGGCCTCTCTGTGCTAAACCTGGTTCATTTCTGTGTTTGTCATTTCCTCTTACCTCACCGTCATTATTTGTGGGGGGCTTCTATCCAGCTTTGGGGTCCCCTTCTCTGGAGGCAAGAAAGGTCTTTGTTTTCCTCTACTAGGGGTAGCTAGATTCTCCGGCTGGCGCGTGTCATCTAGAATCAACGTAGGAATGATCCCCGGCTACTTCTAGTGTTGGCGTTAGGAGTAGATATATGGTCAACCCAGTTACCACAGCCCTATGAGCTGGATTTTTGTATTCTGCAGACTTCCACGTTCCTCTGAGACCCTCGCCATTGGGGTCATAACAGTATACCCATATTTTTTATTTTAATTCTTTATTTTACACATGAATATGGATCCCAGGGCCTGAAGGAGAGTTTCCTCTCCTTCAGACCCTGGGAACCATTCCGATACTTTGCGTCCCATTGAAATGCATTGGTATCGGGTATCGGCGAGATCCGATATTTTGCCAGTATCGGCCGATACTATCCGATACCGATACCAATACATATCGGAAGGTATCGCTCAACACTATTAGTATCACAAATAACATTTACATCCAGGAACCTTATAGATGATGTCGTCTTTGGAGTCGTTCTACTTCTCTTCTTCATCTTGTCCAGACCCTATGATGAGTTTTCTCATCCACAGCTCGTCTCTGCAGACTTCCATCTTCTCTGCTCTTTTGCAGAAAATCTCCACATGATGCCCTTAACCCCTTAAGCCCCAAGGGTGGTTTGCACGTTAATGACCGGGCCAATTTTTACAATTCTGACTAGTGTTGAGCGATACCGTCCGATACTTGAAAGTATCGGTATCGGAAAGTATCGGCCGATACCGGCAAAGTATCGGATCTAATCCGATACCGATACCCGATACCAATACAAGTCAATGGGACTCAAGTATCGGACGGTATCCCTGATGGTTCCCAGGGTCTGAAGGAGAGGAAACTCTCCTTCAGGCCCTGGGATCCATATTAATGTGTAAAAGAAAGAATTAAAATAAAAAATATTGCTATACTCACCTCTCCGACGCAGCCTGGACCTCACCGAGGGAACCGGCAGCGTTCTTAACTTAAAATGCGCGCGTTTACTTCCTTCCGTGACGTCACGGCTTGTGATTGGTCGCGTGCCGCCCATGTGGCCGCGACGCGACCAATCACTGCAAGCCGTGACGTAATTTTCAGGTCCTCAATGCCTAATTCTAGGCATTCGGGATTTTAAAATTACGTTCCGGCTTGTGATTGGTCGCGTCGCGGTCACATGGGCGACGCGACCAATCACAAGCCGTGACGTCACGGGAGGCAGGAGACGCGCGCATTTTAAAATTACATCACGGCTTGTGATTGGTTGCGTGCCGCCCATGTGACCGCGACGCGACCAATCACAGCAAGCCGTGACGTAATTTTCAGGTCCTGAATGCAGAATTAGGCATTCAGGACCTGAAATTACGTCACGGCTTGCTGTGATTAGTCGCGTCGCGGTCACATGGGCGGCACGCAACCAATCACAAGCCGTGACGTAATTTTAAAATGCGCGCATCTCCTGCCTCCCGTGACGTCACGGCTTGTGATTGGTCGCGTCGCCCATGTGACCGCGACGCGACCAATCACAAGCCGGAACGTAATTTTAAAATCCTGAATGCCTAGAATTAGGCATTGAGGACCTGAAAATTACGTCACGGCTTGCTGTGATTGGTCGCGTCGCGGCCACATGGGCGGCACGCGACCAATCACAAGCCGTGACTTCACGGAAGGAAGTAAACGCGCGCATTTTAAGCAAAGAACGCTGCCGGGTCCCTCGGTGAGGTCCAGGCTGCGTCGGAGAGGTGAGTATAGCAATATTTTTTATTTTAATTCTTTCTTTTACACATTAATGTTGTTTCGATACTGATACCCGATACCACAAAAGTATCGGATCTCGGTATCGGAATTCCGATACCCGCAAGTATCGGCCGATACCCGATACTTGCGGTATCGGAATGCTCAACACTAATTCTGACCACTGTCCCTTTATGAGGTTATAACTCTGGAACACTTCAACGGAACCTGATGATTCTGACATTGTTTTCTCGAGACATATTGTACTTCATGATAGTGGTAAAATTTCTTTGATATTACCTGCGTTTACTTGTGAAAAAAATGGAAATTTGGCGAAAATTTTGAAAATTTCGCAATTTTCCAACTTTGAATTTTTATGCCCTTAAATCACAGAGATATTTCACACAAAATAATTAATAAGTAACATTTCCCACATGTCTACTTTACATCAGCACAATTTTGGAACCAAAATTTTTTTTGTTAGGGAGTTATAAGGGTTAAACATTGACCAGCAATTTCTCATTTTTACAACACCAATATGGTTTAGAGACCACATCACATTTGAAGTCATTTTGAGGGGTCTATATGATGGAAAATAACCAAGTGTGACAACATTCTAAAAACTGCACCCCTCAAGGTGCTCAAAAGCACATTCAAGAAGTTTATTAACCCTTCAGGTGTTTTACAGGAATTTTTGGAATGTTTAAAAAAAAATGTGCAAATTGCCTTTTCTTGCATATTTAATTTCCCAGAGGAGCATTGCACGGTGAATAAGCCTCCTTACCTTGACAAGCCAGCTGGTATGTCACTCTCCATAAGGAGAATCGTTACCCGTTAGACCCTAAAAAAAATGAACATTTACCTTTTTTTCACAAATAATTTCCTACAGCTCCAATTTGTTTTATTTTACCAAGGGTAACAGGAGAAAATGGACCCCAAAAGTTGTTGTACAATTTTTCCTGAGTACGCTGATACCCAATATGTGGGGGTAAACCACTGTTTGGGTGCATGACGAAGGCAGACGCCAAAACACGCGTCGGGGCTAGGCACATCCAGGGAATCCTACCAGCCTTAGCAGGTAAATACCAGGTGGCTTTTTTCCTTCATTATCTTCTCTGTGCCCATCTCATTGCATATGGGTTGTACCACGGTGACACCATTTTGAGCATTGCTTATACTATGTTTTGAACACCGTTTTATGTCATTTATTCTTCTGCATTTATTCCCAGCAAATATGCACTTTATCCAGTCACACACCTTCTGATATCCCTGCTTTGGTATATTTATATGTATACATAGATATGCATACATATGTTGAATTCTTGTCTTAGCTATACTAATTAATTATCTATGTCTGTTATTAAATCCTGAATTTTGTATGTCCCTGGTGTAGTGCCCATCTTTGGTATCTGTTCTCACCCTACCACATGATCATATATTTTAATAAATTTTGTTACATATACCCTATTATTGGACGTTTTCTTCGGTTTGTTTCTTCGTGTCCTGGTTTATTTTCCGATTTGTCCACCATAATATTTGTTAGGTGCACATCATTGGTGATGGTACTTCCCTTCACATAATCTTTTATGTGTACCGTGCCTAGAGTTTTCTATGTTTGGGTGCATGGCAGAGCTTGGAAGGGAAGGAGCGCCATTTGACTTTTCAATGCAAAATTGACTGGAATTGAGATGGGACGCCATGTTGGGTTTGGAGAGCCCCTGATGTGCCTAAACACTGAAACCCCCCACAAGTGACACCATGTTGGAAAGTAGACCCCCTAAGGAACTTATCTAGATGCGCGGTGAGTGCTTTAACCCATCAAGTGCTTCACAGAAGTTTATAATGCAGAGCCGTAAAAATAAAAAATCATATTTTTTCAAAAATATGATCTTTTCACCCCCAATTTGTTATTTTCTTAAGGGAAAGAGAAGAAATTGGACCCCAAAAGTTGTTTTGCCATTTGTTCTGAGTACGCCGATACCCCATATGTGGGGGTAAACCACTGTTTGGGCGCATGGCTGAGCTCGGAAGGGAAGGAGCGCCGTTTGACTTTTCAATGCAAAATTGACTGGAATTGAGATGGGACGCCATGTTGCGTTTGGAGAGCCCCTGATGTGCCTAAACATTGAAACCTCCCACAAGTGACACCATTTTGGAAAGTAGACCCCCGAAGGAACTTATCTAGATGTGTTTTGACAGCTTTGAACCCCAAGTGTTTCACTACAGTTTATAACGCAGAGCCGTGAAAATAAAAATTCTTTTTTTTTTTTCACAAAAATTATTTTTCAGCCCCCAGTTTTGTATTTTCCCAAGGGTAACAGGAGAAATTCAACCCCAAAAGTTGGTGTCCAATTTGTCCTGAGTACGCTGATACCCCATATGTGGGGGCAACCACCGTTTGGGTGCATGGCAGAGCTAGGAAGGGAAAGAGCGCCATTTGGAATGCAGACTTAAATGGATTGGTCTGCAGGCGTCACGTTGCATTTGCAGAGCCCCTGATGCACCTAAACAGTAGAAATCCCCCACAAGTGTCCCCAGATTGGAAACTAGACCCATGCCATGATCTGGTGGCCTAAGAGCAGCATAAGACATACTCTGGAGAAGGTGGGACCTGTACTGACCGCAGACCCTGAACTTAACACCGCAACTAGAAGTAGCCGTGGAATGTACCTAACACTCCCTAGACATCTCGACACAGCCGGAGGACTAAATACCCCTAGAGATAGAAAAGGGAAAACTATCTTGCCTCAGAGAAAATCCCCAAAGGATAGACAGCCCCCCACAAATATTGACTGTGAGAGGAGAGGGAAATAACATACGCAGACTGAAATCAGGATTTAGCAAAGGAGGCCGCTCTAGCTAAATAGAAAGGATAGGACAGAGTACTATGCGGTCAGTATTAAAACACTAGAAAATATCCACCACAGAAAATACAAAATATCCACATCTAACTAAAGATATGGAGGGTATATCTGCATCTCCAGAGATACCAGCTTGACTGAACAAATCCTTATACAGACCAAGCTGGACAAGACAAAACATGGAAAAGAACTGAACAATAAGGCCCACAGCATGTGGACTGCAAAAAACAAAGCCAGAACTTATCTTTGTTGAAATGAACAGCAAAGCAGGAGAGACCAGGCAGGGATGTGAATCCTCCAGGAACAATGGACAACTGGCACTGACTAAAGGGTCAAGCAAGACTAAATAGCCCAGTCAGAAATGCAATAAGTAGTGTTGAGCATTCCGATACCGCAAGTATCGGGTATCGGCCGATACTTGCGGTATCGGAATTCCGATACCGAGATCCGATACTTTTGTGGTATCGGGAATCGGAATCGGAAGTTCCCAGTGTATGGTTCCCAGGGTCTGAAGGAGAGGAAACTCTCCTTCAGGCCCTGGGATCCATATCCATGTAAAAAATAAAGAATTAAAATAAAAAATATTGATATACTCACCTCTCCGGAGGCCCCTGGACATCACCGCTGGTAACCGGCAGCCTGCTTTGCTTAAAATGAGCGCGTTCAGCACCTTCCATGACGTCACGGCTTCTGATTGGTCGCGTGCCGCTCATGTGACCGCCACGCGACCAATCACAAGCCGTGACGTAATTCTCAGGTCCTAAATTCCTAGAATTCGGAATTTAGGACCTGAGAATGACGTCACGGCTTGTGATTGGTCGCGTGGCGGTCACATGAGCGCACGCAACCAATCAGAAGCCGTGACGTCATGGAAGGCCCTAAACGCGCTCATTTTAAGCAAAGAAGGCTGCCGGTTACCAGCGGTGATGTCCAGGGGCCTCTGGAGAGGTGAGAATATCAATATTTTTTATTTTAATTCTTTATTTTACACAGTAATATGTGTCATGGTTCCCAATGGCAGGGGAACGTCAGGACACATAAATAACGAACGAGCTCTTGGGTGATGGAATCTCGAGCTGACCGTGAGCTAAACCTACCACACAACTAATAGTGGCCGGGGGGCGTGCCTACGTTTTATCCCTAGACGTCTCTCGCCAGCCGGAGAACTAACTTACCCTAGTAGAGGAAAAAACAGACCTGGCTTACCTCTAGGGAAATTACCCCAAAAAGGAGACAGAAGCCCCCCACATATATTGACGGTGAGTTCAGAGGAAAAGACATACGCAGTATGAAGGTAGGTTCAGCAAAGCGAGGTCCGCTTACTAGATAGTAGAAAGATACAAAAGGGAACTGCACGGTCAGCTGAAAACCCTTTTAAAATACCATCCTGAAATTACTTTAAAACTCATGTGTCAACTCATGACACCGGAGTGGTAATTTCAGCCCACAAGAGCTTCCAGCTACAGAGAATGACTTAACTGTAAACTGGAACAAAAATGCAAACAAACTTAGGACTAAGAGTCCAACTTAGCTGATCAGTAGTCTAGGAGCAGGAACATGCAACAGAAAGGCTCTGGTTACATTGATGGCCGGCAAGGCAATGACTGAAGAGCAGGATTAAATAGGAACACCCCACTACTGATGAAAACAGGTGAACTGAGAAAGAAAACAGACCCGAGTCACCAGTACCACTAGCCACCACCAGAAGGAGCCCAAAAGCAGATTCACAACAGTACCCCCCCCCCTCAAGGAGGGGGCACCGAACCCTCACAAGAACCACCAGGGCGATCCGGAGGAGCCCTATGAAAGGCACAAACTAAATCAGAGGCGTGAACATCAGAAGCAGTTACCCAAGAATTATCTTCTTGACCATAGCCCTTCCACTTAACCAGATATTGTAGTCTCCGTCTGGAAATACGGGAGTCCAAGATTTTCTCTACAACATACTCCAATTCACCCTCAACCAGCACAGGAGCAGGAGGCTCGGTAGAAGGAACAACCGGCACCTCATACCTCCGCAACAACGACCGATGGAAGACATTATGGATAGCGAAAGATGCCGGAAGGTCTAAACGAAAGGATACAGGGTTAAGAATCTCCAAAATCCTATAAGGACCGATGAACCGAGGCTTAAACTTAGGAGAAGAAACCCTCATAGGGACAAAATGGGAAGACAACCACACCAAGTCCCCAACACGAAGACGAGGACCAACACGACGACGGCAGTTAGCAAAATGCTGAGTCTTCTCCTGGGACAACTTCAAATTGTCCACCACCTGTCCCCAAATCCGATGCAACCTATCCACCATAGTATCCACCCCCGGACAATCCGAAGACTCCACCTGACCGGAAGAAAAACGAGGGTGAAACCCCGAATTGCAAAAGAAAGGAGAAACCAAAGTGGCAGAACTAGCCCGATTATTGAGGGCAAACTCTGCCAACGGCAAAAAGGCAACCCAGTCATCCTGATCCGCAGACACAAAACACCTCAAATAAGTCTCCAAGGTCTGATTAGTTCGCTCAGTCTGGCCATTAGTCTGAGGATGGAACGCAGACGAAAAAGACAAATCAATGCCCATCCTAGCACAGAATGCCCGCCAAAATCTAGACACAAACTGGGTCCCCCTGTCAGAAACGATATTTTCCGGAATACCATGCAAGCGAACCACATTTTGAAAAAACAGAGGAGCCAATTCGGATGAGGAAGGCAACTTAGGCAAGGGTACCAAATGAACCATCTTCGAAAAACGGTCACACACCACCCAGATGACAGACATTTTCTGAGAAGCAGGGAGATCAGAAATAAAATCCATAGAGATGTGAGTCCAAGGCCTCTTCGGAATAGGCAAGGATAACAACAATCTGCTAGCCCGAGAACAACAAGGCTTGGCCCGAGCACAAACATCACAAGACTGCACAAAAACTCGTACGTCTCGAGACAGGGAAGGCCACCAGAAGGACCTAGCCACCAAATCCCTAGTACCAAAGATTCCAGGATGACCTGCCAATGCAGAAGAATGAACCTCCGAGATGACTCTGCTGGTCCAATCATCAGGAACAAACAGTCTACCAGGCGGGCAACGATCAGGTCTATCCGCCTGAAACTCCTGCAAAGCCCGTCGCAGGTCTGGGGAAACAGCAGATAATATCACCCCATCCTTAAGGATACCTGTAGGTTCAGAATCACCAGGGGAATCAGGCTCAAAACTCCTAGAAAGGGCATCTGCCTTCACATTTTTAGAACCTGGTAGGTATGAGACCACAAAATTAAACCGAGAGAAAAACAACGACCAGCGCGCCTGTCTAGGATTCAGGCGCTTGGCAGACTCAAGATAAATCAGATTCTTGTGATCGGTCAATACCACCACCTGATGTCTAGCCCCCTCAAGCCAATGACGCCACTCCTCAAAAGCCCACTTCATAGCCAAAAGCTCCCGATTACCAATATCATAGTTTCGCTCGGCGGGCGAAAATTTTCGAGAAAAGAACGCACAAGGTCTCATCACGGAGCAGTCGGAACTTTTCTGCGACAAAACCGCCCCAGCTCCGATCTCGGAAGCGTCGACCTCAACCTGAAAAGGAAGAGCAACATCAGGCTGACGCAACACAGGGGCAGAAGAAAAGCGGCGCTTAAGCTCCCGAAATGCCTCCACAGCAGCAGGGGACCAATCAGTAACATCAGCACCCTTTTTAGTCAAATCAGTCAAAGGTTTAGCAACATCCGAAAAACCAGTTATAAATCGACGATAAAAATTAGCAAAGCCCAAGAATTTCTGTAGGCTCTTAAGAGAAGTAGGTTGCGTCCAATCACAAATAGCCCGAACCTTGACAGGATCCATCTCAATGGAAGAAGGGGAAAAAATGTACCCCAAAAAAGAAATCTTTTGAACCCCAAAAATACACTTAGAACCCTTCACACACAAGGAATTAGCCCGCAAAACCTGAAAAACCCTCCTGACTTGTTGGACATGAGAGTCCCAGTCATCCGAAAAAATCAAAATATCATCCAGATACACAATCATAAATTTATCCAAATATTCACGGAAAATGTTATGCATAAAGGACTGAAAGACTGAAGGGGCATTTGAAAGACCAAAAGGCATTACCAAATACTCAAAATGGCCCTCGGGCGTATTAAATGCGGTTTTCCACTCATCCCCCTGCTTAATTCGCACCAAATTATACGCCCCACGAAGATCAATCTTAGAGAACCACTTAGCCCCCTTTATTCGAGCAAACAAATCAGTCAGCAGTGGCAAAGGATACTGATATTTGACTGTAATTTTATTCAAGAGTCGATAATCAATACACGGCCTCAAAGAGCCATCTTTTTTAGATACAAAGAAAAAACCGGCTCCTAAGGGAGATGAAGAAGGACGAATATGTCCCTTTTCCAGAGACTCCTTAATATACTCTCGCATAGCAACATGTTCAGGTACGGATAAATTAAACAAACGACCCTTTGGAAATTTACTGCCTGGAATCAGATCTATGGTACAATCGCAATCTCTGTGAGGAGGGAGGGAACCAAGCTTAGGCTCCTCAAAAACATCACGATAATCAGACAAAAATGCCGGAATCTCAGAGGGAATAGATGATGAAATGGAAACCAAAGGTACGTCCCCATGAGCCCCCTGACATCCCCAGCTTAACACAGACATTGCTTTCCAGTCAAGGACTGGGTTATGAGATTGTAACCATGGCAATCCAAGCACCAAAACATCATGTAGATTGTACAACACAAGGAAGCGAATCACCTCCTGATGGTCTGTAGTCATACGCATAGTCACTTGTGTCCAGTATTGTGGTTTATTACTAGCCAATGGCGTAGAATCAATACCCTTCAGAGGTATAGGGACTTCCAGAGGCTCTAGATTAAACCCACAGCGCCTGGCAAAGGACCAATCCATAAGACTCAAAGCGGCGCCAGAGTCGACATAGGCGTCCGCGGTAATTGACGATAATGAACAAATCAAGGTCACAGATAGAATAAACTTAGACTGTAAAGTGCCAATTGAAACAGACTTATCAACCTTCTTTGTGCGTCTAGAGCATGCTGATATAACATGAGTTGAATCACCACAATAGAAGCACAACCCATTTTTTCGCCTAAAATTCTGCCGTTCGCTTCTGGACAGAATTCTATCACATTGCATATTCTCTGGCGCCTTCTCAGAAGACACCGCCAAATGGTGCACAGGTTTACGCTCCCGCAAACGCCGATCAATCTGAATAGCCATTGTCATGGACTCATTCAGACCTGTAGGCGCAGGGAACCCCACCATAACATCCTTAATGGCATCAGAGAGACCCTCTCTGAAATTCGCCGCCAAAGCGCACTCATTCCACTGAGAAAGCACAGACCATTTATGAAATTTTTGGCAGTATATTTCAGCTTCATCTTGCCCTTGAGATAGGGCCATCAAGGCTTTTTCAGCCTGAATCTCTAAATTAGGTTCCTCATAAAGCAACCCCAAAGCCAGAAAAAATGCATCCACATTGAGCAACGCAGGATCCCCTGGTGCCAATGCAAATGCCCAATCTTGAGGGTCACCTCGCAGCAAGGAAATTACAATCTTAACCTGCTGTGCGGGATCTCCAGCAGAGCGAGGTCTCAGAGAAAGAAATAATTTACAATTATATTTGAAATTCAGAAAACGAGATCTATCTCCGGAGAAAAACTCTGGTATAGGAATTCTAGGTTCAGATATAGGAGCATGTATAACAAAATCCTGTAAATTTTGAACTTTTGTGGCAAGATTATTCAAACCTGTAGCCAAACTCTGAGGATCCATTTTAAGCAGGTGAGATCAGAGCCATTCAAGGGTTAGAAGGAGAGGGAGACAAAGACTGCAATTAGAGCTGAAATGCAACTGATTCAACTATAGAGCAAACACAGAGGGGAAAAAAAAAATAAAAATTTGCAGACTTCTTTTTCTCTCCTTTCTTCTGCCAACAATTTTAACACTCGGCCGGCCATACTGTCATGGTTCAAAATGGCAGGGGAACGTCAGGACACATAAATAACGAACGAGCTCTTGGGTGATGGAATCTCGAGCTGACCGTGAGCTAAACCTACCACACAACTAATAGTGGCCGGGGGGCGTGCCTACGTTTTATCCCTAGACGTCTCTCGCCAGCCGGAGAACTAACTTACCCTAGTAGAGGAAAAAACAGACCTGGCTTACCTCTAGGGAAATTACCCCAAAAAGGAGACAGAAGCCCCCCACATATATTGACGGTGAGTTCAGAGGAAAAGACATACGCAGTATGAAGGTAGGTTCAGCAAAGCGAGGTCCGCTTACTAGATAGTAGAAAGATACAAAAGGGAACTGCACGGTCAGCTGAAAACCCTTTTAAAATACCATCCTGAAATTACTTTAAAACTCATGTGTCAACTCATGACACCGGAGTGGTAATTTCAGCCCACAAGAGCTTCCAGCTACAGAGAATGACTTAACTGTAAACTGGAACAAAAATGCAAACAAATTAGGACTAAGAGTCCAACTTAGCTGATCAGTAGTCTAGGAGCAGGAACATGCAACAGAAAGGCTCTGGTTACATTGATGGCCGGCAAGGCAATGACTGAAGAGCAGGATTAAATAGGAACACCCCACTACTGATGAAAACAGGTGAACTGAGAAAGAAAACAGACCCGAGTCACCAGTACCACTAGCCACCACCAGAAGGAGCCCAAAAGCAGATTCACAACAAATATGGATCCCAGGGCCTGAAGGAGAGTTTCCTCTCCTTCAGACCCTGGGAACCATCAGGATACCTTCCGATACTTGGTGTCCCATTGACTTGTATTGGTATCGGGTATCGGTATCGGCGATATCCGATACTTTTCGGGTATCGGCCGATACTATCCGATACCGATACTTTCAAGTATCGGACGGTATCGCTCAACACTAGCAATAAGTGGACACACCTGACGAATGCAGCGATCCAAAGACAGCAGCGCTACCACTTATAACCACCGGAGGGAGCCCAAGAGCAGAATTCACAACAGTACCCCGTCGTTGAGGAGGGGTCACCGAACCCTCACCAGAGCCCCCAGGCCAATCAGGACGAGCCAAATGAAAGGCACAAACCAAATCGTCAGCATGAACATCGGAGGCAACAACCCAAGAATTATCCTCCTGGACATAACCCTTCCATTTGACAAGATACTGAAGCTTCCGCCTCGAAAAACGAGAATCCAAAATCTTCTCAACCACATACTCCAACTCCCCATCAATCAACACCGGGGCAGGAGGATCAACAGAGGGAACAACGGGCACCACATATTTCCGCAACAAAGATCTATGAAAAACATTATGGATGGAAAAAGAGGCTGGAAGGGCCAAACGAAAGACACTGGATTGATAATCTCAGAAATCTTATAAGGACCAATAAACCGAGGCTTGAACTTAGGGGAAGAAACCTTCATAGGAACATGACGGGAAGACAACCAGACCAAATCCCCAACCCGAAGCCGGGAACCAACACACCGACGACGGTTAGCAAAACGCTGAGCCTCCTCCTGAGACGACACCAAATTGTCCACAACATGAGCCCAAATTTGCTGCAACCTGTCAACCACAGAGTCCACCCCAGGACAATCAGAAGGCTCAACCTGCCCTGAAGAAAAACGAGGATGAAAACCAGAATTACAAAAGAAGGGTGAAACCAAGGTAGCAGAACTAGCCCGATTATTAAGGGCAAACTCGGCCAATGGCAAGAAAGCCACCCAATCATCCTGATCAGAAGACACAAAGCATCTCAAATAAGTTTCCAAAGTCTGATTAGTTCGCTCGGTTTGGCCATTTGTCTGAGGATGAAATGCGGAAGAAAAAGACAAATCAATGCCCAGCCTAGCACAAAATGCCCGCCAAAACCTAGAAACAAACTGGGAACCTCTATCGGACACAATATTCTCCGGAATGCCATGCAAACGAACCACATGCTGAAAAAACAACGGAACCAAATCAGAAGAGGAAGGCAATTTAGGCAAAGGTACCAAATGAACCATCTTAGAAAACCGGTCACAAACCACCCAGATAACCGACATCCTCTGGGAAACCGGAAGATCTGAAATAAAATCCATAGAAATATGCGTCCAAGGCCTCTCAGGGACAGGCAAAGGCAAAAGCAAGCCACTAGCGAGGGAACAGCAAGGCTTGGCCCGCGCACAAGTCCCACAAGACTGCACAAAAGAACGCACATCCCGTGACAAAGAAGGCCACCAAAAGGACCTACCAACCAAATCTCTGGTACCAAAAATCCCAGGATGGCCAGCCAACACAGAACAATGAATCTCAGAAATCACTTTACTAGTCCATCTGTCAGGAACAAACAAGCCTGAAATTCCTGAAGAACCCGTCGTAAATCAGGGGAGATGGCAGAAAGAATCACCCCTTCCTTCAGAATGCCGACCGGCTCAAGGACCCCAGGAGAATCAGGCAAAAAGCTCCTAGAGAGGGCATCAGCCTTAACATTCTTAGAACCCGGAAGATACGAGACCACAAAATCAAAATGGGAGAAAAACAGGGACCATCGGGCCTGTCTAGGATTCAACCGTTTGGCAGACTCGAGGTAAATCAGATTCTTATGATCGGTCAAGACCACAATATGGTGCTTGGCCCCCTCAAGCCAATGTCGCCACTCCTCAAATGCCCACTTCATAGACAACAAGTCACGATTGCCGACATCATAATTGCGTTCCGCAGGCGAAAACTTTCGAGAAAAGAAGGCACACAGTTTCATCAAGGAACCATCAGAATTTCTCTGAGACAAAACAGCCCCTGCCCCAATCTCAGAAGTATCAACCTCAACCTGAAATGGAAGAGAAACATCCGGCTGACGCAACACAGGGGCAGAAGTAAATCGGCGTTTAAGCTCCTGAAAGGCAGAAACAGCCGCAGAGGACCAATTCATCACATCAGTGCCTTTCTTCGTCAAATCGGTCAGGGGTTTAACCACACTAGAGAAGTTGGCAATGAAACGGCGATAAAAATTAGCAAAGCCCAAAAATTTCTGAAGGCTCTTCACGGATGTGGGCTGGATCCAATCATGAATGGCCTGAACCTTAACCGGATCCATTTCTATAGATGAGGGAGAAAAAATGAAGCCCAAAAAAGAAACCTTCTGTACTCCAAAGAGGCACTTGGACCCCTTCACAAACAAGGCATTATCACGAAGGATCTGAAATACCATCCTGACTTGTTTCACATGAGACTCCCAATCATCTGAAAAAATCAAAATATCATCCAAATATACAATCATGAATTTATCAAGATAATTCCGAAATATATCATGCATGAAGGACTGAAACACAGATGGGGCATTAGAGAGTCCGAATGGCATCACAAGATATTCAAAATGGCCCTCGGGCGTATTAAACGCAGTTTTCCATTCGTCACCCTGCTTAATACGAACAAGATTATATGCCCCTCGAAGGTCAATCTTAGTAAACCAACTAGCCCCCTTAATCCTAGCAAACAAATCAGAAAGCAAAGGCAAAGGGTATTGGAATTTGACCGTGATCTTATTCAAGAGGCGATAATCAATACAGGGTCTCAAGGAGCCATCCTTCTTGGCAACAAAAAAAAAACCTGCTCCCAATGGAGAAGAAGATGGCCGAATATGCCCCTTCTCCAAAGACTCCTTTACATAGCTCCGCATGGCGGCATGTTCAGGCATAGACAGGTTGAAAAGTCGGCCCTTAGGAAACTTAGAGCCTGGAATCAAGTCAATAGCACAATCACAGTCCCTATTTGTGCTGTGCGCAGGCGCGGTGTGAGCGCTGGACGTATGAGGGAGGAGAGCGCTCCCCCAGCTTGTATTGTGCACAGGCGCGGTGAGAGCGCTGGTATAGTGATGCAGCCGGGAGAAGTGTGCCCGCATAGAGTTATACTGGGGAGGCTGTCAGAGAGGGGGATAAAAGCAGGTGACAGATATTGGCTGGGAGATAGAATGGCCGGATGAATGGATGTGCGGGATATTTAATGTAATGTATAAACCAAATAAAATGTATTTGTGTGAATAACATTATATATTTTTGGCATTACGGGATAATGTGTGGACGAATGTGACTCGTTCCTTAGTAGGGAGGGTGGGTGGTGTAGACCGGGGTTCCACGGCTCTTGCACTCT
Organism: Ranitomeya variabilis; assembly: GCF_051348905.1. NCBI lineage: Eukaryota > Metazoa > Chordata > Amphibia > Anura > Dendrobatidae > Ranitomeya > Ranitomeya variabilis. The sequence goes on from NC_135234.1 coordinate 156,846,246, forward strand.
CTCTCACAAACATTGGTCCCTCCTAACCAAATCCTAGCCCAATATCGAAGCCTTCCATACTCCAGCACTTATGTGTAAGCGACGTCCAAAAAACATCAGGGATAACTTGGGTAGAGCCGACAGAGGGAGTTTTTCCAGAGTACCCAAACAGACTTTCCTTGGCACGGAACGCAAAGGTACATTCCCCTGCTTCAGTTGTGCCTGTTGCTCCAATGTGATTAACGGGAGTGAAATCACTCACCCACATACAGGTAGACATTATAACATCAAAGGTTTTTATACATGTGACACCAACTACGTTGTATATCTCATAAAATGCCCCTGTGGCCTACTGTATGTGGGTGAAACTACCCAACCCCTTCGTGACAGGATCGCTAGTCATAAGTCCACCATACGCTGCAAGAAATTGTGGCTCCCGATCCCTCACCACTAGGGTTGAGCGAAACGGGTCGGCCATTTTCAGAAGTTGCCGACTTTTGGCAAAGTCGGGTTTCATGAAACCCGACCCGACCCCTGTGTGGGGTTGGCCATGAGGTCGGCGATCTTCTGAATCTGGTATCGGAATTCCAATGCCGGAAAGAAGCAGGGCGCGTCCGATGGTGAGTATATACCTAATAGGAATATACTCACCCTCGGACGCGCCCTGCTTCTTTCCGGCAGCCTTCCTTCCTAAGAATGAGCGGGTGAAGGACCTTAGATGACGTCGCGGCTTGTCCATGTGACCGCTCCCGACCAATCACAAGCCGTGACGTCACTGCAGGTCATTCATGCGCTCATTCTTAGGAAGGAAGCCTGCCGGTTAGTACCAGGGCGCGTCCGAGGGTGAGTATATCAATATTTTTTATTTTGATTCTTTATTTTACACATTAATATGGATCCCAGGGCCTGAAGGAGAGTTTCCTCTCCTTCAGACCCTGGGAACCATAGTATCCCATTGCACTGCATTGGGTTTCGTGTTTCGGCCGACCCCGACCCCGACTTTTTTATAGGATCGGCCGATTTCACTCGACCCGACTTTTGAGAAAGTCGGGTTTCGTGAAACCCGACCCGATCCTATAAAAATAAAAGTCGCTCAACCCTACTCACCACTTCATCAATGCTAACTAGGGTTGAGCGAAACGGATCGTTCATTTTCATAAGTCGCCGACTTTTGGCAAAGTCGGCGTCTCATGAAACCCGACCCGATCCCTGTGTGGGGTCGGCCATGCGGTACGCGATCTTGGCGCCAAAGTCGCGTTTCATATGACGCGTTTAGCGAGAGAGAGAGAAAAAAAAAAATATCCCCATTGACGTGCATAGGGTTTCGTGTTCCGGCCGATCCTCGACTTTGCAGTAATCGGCCGATTTCGCCCGACTCGACTTTACAAAAAGTCGGGTTTCGCAAAACATGAGTCGACCCTAAAAAGGTCAAGGTCGCTCAACCCTAATGCTAACCACAGTGTCTCGCAATTGAGAGTTCAAGTTATTGAGCAAGTGGACCGGCCACAAAGGGGTGGAAACCATATCAAACTATTGAAAGAAAGAGAGGCCTACTGGATCTACACCCTTCAAACATTGGCCCCAAGAGGCCTCAACAGGGAACTGGACCTCATTATAAAGTAATGGCATTCCCAGACCGCGTGGGGATTATCGGATTTATTTGGTATCATTATGTGTAATCCTTTTACCTATGTAGGGTGGTGGATATGCAGTTCTCGTTTCTTCTCCGTGACTAACTTGTATCTTGTTTTTCAGACACACTAGTCTTCTGCCTTCTCCATAGGGTGAGTGCTTTGTATAATTTTTACGCTTTTTTATGTTTTGATTTTTAATTTTATTTTTATTTTTTATTTTTTTCCCTATTTTACTTTATTTTTTCATTTTTTCACTTTTTCTTTACTTTTCTTTTATTTTATTTTATTCTATTTCAGTTATTTTCATTTTCTCATATTTTTATAATTGTTTTATTTTTCCATTTCAGTTTACCTCCATTTTATTCAGTTTTCCCATCAGCTTAATTTTTTCTTTTTTTTCAAAACAATATATATTTTTCCCTTTCTTATTTTTATTCTTCTTATTATTTTTTCTTATTTTTTCCTATTTTTTTCATTTTTTTCTTATTTTTTTCTCATTATTCTTTTCATTTGCATTTGTTGCATTTTCCTCATTTTATACCCACACAAATACATTTTATTTGGTTTATACTTTACATTAAATATCCCGCACATCCATTCATCCGGCCTTTCTAACTCCCAGCCAATATCTGTCACCTGCTTTTATCCCCCTCTCTGACAGCCTCCCCAGTATAACTCTATGCGGGCACACTTCTCCCGGCTGCATCACTATACCAGCGCTGTCACCGCGCCTGTGCACAATACAAGCTGGGGGAGCGCTCTCCTCCCTCATACGTCCAGCGCTCACACCGCGCCTGCGCACAGCACAAGCTTTGGAAGCGTTTGCCTCCCTCATACGCCCAGCGCAGGTCTCTCCCTCTCCTAAGCGCTCCAAGCCTCCTTCTGGCTGCTCGCAACTGCGCTTGCGCATACGGCGCTTTGTACTTCCGGTTTCCCAGCATAATAAGGGCGCCGAGTATCATGCTCCTGCACACCACCACCGCAGATGCCTGATGCTGCGCACATATACACTGTGTTCCAAATTATTATGCAAATAATATTTCCTCATATTTTTTCTAAATTACCTATCTGAATTGCAGTCATTGTTATTTTCCAGTCATCTACTATTCTAGTATAATTGCAATGTTTTGGAAAAAACTGCCTATGAAAACAGTATCTTTTTTAAAAAAATAAACACTCAAAATGCATGTTCCAAATTATTATGCACAGCAGAGTTTTCAACCTTTTTTTTTTATTTTGAGCAAAAAAATGGTCAATTGTGAAGTTATAAGCATTATCAGCTTATTACAAAATGAAATCAAACAGTTTTCAAGTGAAAACTTTATTCTAGGTGATGTTACATTTGCACGTAGGACCCCTTGTTCAAAAGAAGCTTCTGAACTCTCTCGTCCATTGAATTTGTCAGTTTTTGGATGGTTTCTGCTTCAATTGCTTTGCATGTGGACAGAATACCCTCCCAGAGCTGTTGCTTAGATGTGAACTGCCTCCCGCCATCATAGACACTCCTTTTGATGATGCTCCAGAGGTTCTCAATGGGGTTGAGGTCAGGGCAAGATGGTGGCCACACCATAAGTTTGTCCTCTTTTATGCCCATAGCAGCCAGAAATGCAGATGTGTTTTTTTGCAGCATGAGACGGTGCATTATCATGCATGAAAACGATCTTGCTGCGGAAAGCACGGTTCTTCCTCTTGAACCATGGCAGGAAGTGTTGTTTTAGAAACTCCACATAGATTATGGAGTTCATCTTTACCCCTTCAGGGATCATAAAGGGGCCGACAATCTCTCTCCCCATGTTTCCAGCCCAAAACATTACTCCACCTCCTCCTTGTTGGCACCTTAGCCGTGTTTTCATGGGGTGTCCATCCTCCACTCCATCCATCTGGACCATCGAGCGTTGCACGGCACTCATCGGTGAACAAAACAGTTTGGAAATCAGTCTTCATGTATCGTTTGGCCCACTGGAGCCGTTTCAGCTTGTTGCAGTGGATAGAGGTGGTCAACAGGATGGCTTACGCATAGCTGCAAACCTCTGAAGGACCCTGCATCTTGTTGTTCTGGGGACGTTGGAGGCACCAGCAGCTTCAAAAACTAGTCTGCTGCTATGACAAGGCATTTTTGCAGCTGCTCTTTTAACCTTACGCAATTGCCTGTTGGAAAGAGTCCTCAATTTTTCTTTATCAGCACGCACACGTGTGTGCTGGGAATCAGCTACATACTTCTTCATTGTGCAATGATCACGATGAAGTGTCTTGGCAATGTTGATTGTAGTCATGCCTTGACCTAAATACTCCACAATTTGTTGCTTCTCAGCAGCCGACACATCCTTTTTCTTTCCCATTTTGGCAAAAAATGTAGGCTGCTTAATAATGTGGAACAGCCTTCGTAAGTAGTCTTGCCTTTATTTGGACACACCTGCCAAACTAATTTGCACAGGTATCTGCAATTGCTTTCAGTGATATAAAGAGCCCTGACACACATCACCATCAATGAGTTTAAATGACAAACAAAAAAATTCTAACCTTATCACTCCTAAACTCTATGTGCATAATAATTTGGAACACAGTGTAGGTCGGTATATCCGCTTCCATTTACTCCTCTGCTCCAGCTCGCTTTCACCCTATACTTTGTACTTTATACTTATTCCTGTGGCTTTCCTTCCTACAGCCCCTAACGGGACTCCAGCACCTCTCCTGGGAATATGCCCTCTTCTCATTTTCTTTACTATGAGGTCAGTACCAACCACCGTATAACTGTAATTTATATCCACCACCTAGCCACGTCACATCCTACTCTCAGTCCTCAGTGGTCATTAGTGGCAACATCAGTATATTACCATGATTTTGTATAAGTTTTTCTCTGTTACCTCCGTGAATATAGCTCAATTTGCATAGATACACAGAAGTGTGCTAGCTTACAGCATTTTCTTCAATCTTCTTTATATCGCTCATGTAATGATTTGTATTTTCACCACTGCCACTTGTGATACCTGTAACTTCTAGAACTTTCTCCAGTTTTGTATGGGACCCGGGATATTGCTGTCTCATCTACCAGTATATTTACGTGTTTGTTTTCTATTTATTGGGCCATTGTACCTATATATTCGTGTATTTTTAGTTTGTCTCCTTATATAAGATTGACACCATGTAAATTCTTTTTGTCTTTTCAGTAAGGTTTGAAAAAGACCCAGCGGGTCGAAACGTTACCTTACAACACTGCGGTGAATTGTTCTATTTTGGTGTTTTGAAAATAAAAAACCACTTGTTTGGCAAAAAATTCGCAAGATATTTTGAGTGCGACTGTTTATGCTTGAGAATATACCTTGGAGGAATACTTCCACGTTCCGTCTGCACCACTATTAGCTAGAGTGCACGTCTTTTTCTTCTCCCCATACTGTGCACACATCCCATCACCCTCACTCCCCGTACATTTTTCACATCGCTACTCACTGTGTCCACATATGTTCCCCCATTCGCTCCCCATACTGTCTGCACTCATCCATCCATACTGTTTCCTCATATGCCCCCCATTCCCCATACTGTTTCCTCATACATGCCCTGTGGCACCCCAGGAGTTCGGGTACCACAGTGATGCTGACTTCCTCTCGGAGAGGTTAGTGCCATGCATGGAGACAAGTGGGATCCCTTTGACAGGTAAAGCTTACACAAAACATATTCTAACTCCAGGCCAGAAGGGGGAGCTCAAAACCCTGTTTTAGGGGAACTTCCCTGATTTCCATCCTGGTCTGGAGGAGGAGTTAGTTCAGTCTGAAGCAGACAGTGAAGGGAGAGGAGTGTTTAGGACTACAAGGTCCACAGCAGAACCGGAGGGCATAGGACTGTAGGTAAATTGCCCATACCATACCTGAGGTAAAGCAGCAGTTAGAGCCTGGAGTCATGGTGTCAAAGACCCCAAGGGAACAGCTCATGCTGAGAACTGTGCAGGTTCTGTCCCAGGCCAGGAGAGAGAGAGGGGTACCTTGCCAGCAAGCCACAGGTAGCAGGTACCAGAAAACCAGCATATAGAGGAAGACTCCCAACCTGACCTGCCAAAGGAGATTACTACTTGTTTCCAGGCTGCCTGAACTCCTTCTGTACCTGTTGCTGGTACCCTGGACTGAGGCCTGTCACCATCAGTAAACCAGGTAAAGACTGCAACTCTTGGTCATTTGTTATTTACTGGCAACACACCATCCTTGCCATACACCTTGGAAGCCCTGGGGACCCCCGCTTCACCAGTGGGAAGCGTCACCATCTTGCTGCAACAATATCACCCCGAGGACCCCTTTAAGCAGCGTCAGTCCCACTGACCAAGAGCCACAGGTGGTGTCACGAATAAACTTTAATACCAAATTCCCTTTAAAGACTTTTCGACTTTTATTGAGTGCCCAGGGCCACGGACCAGGTCACAGCCACCGTGACATCCCCTTTAAGAGCAAACAGACCCAGCATCGAGTATCCCCATTGCCCTGGTGGGCAACTCAGCCCCCCATTCCCCAGTACTGTTTCCTCATACATGCCTTCATTCCCCCATACTGTTTCCTTGTACATGCCTCCCATTCCCTCGTACTGTTTCCTCATATATGCCCCCCATTCCTCTGTACTGTTTCCTCATATATGCCCCCATCTTCCCCTTTGCTCTTCATTTTGCATCCTCAAATCTCTCCCACACATTAAATCCCCCCATTCCCACTACAAATCTCCCCACACTCAATAAATAACCCCATCTCCAATCCAAATCTCACCCTACACATTAACCACCCCCATCCCCACTCCAATTCTCCCCAAACACATTAAAACCCCCCATCCCCACTCCAATTCTCCCCACACATAATAAATCCCCCATCCCCACTCAAATTCTCACCACACATAATAAATCCCCCCATCACCACTCAAATTCTCCCCACAAGTATTAAATCCCCCATCCCCACTCAAATTCTCCCCACACACAATAAATCCCTACATCCCCACTCCAATTCTCCCCACACATAATAAATCCCCCCATTCCCACTCAAATTCTCCCCACACATAATAAATCCCCCTATCCTCACGTAAATTGTCCCCACACATAATATATCCCCCTATCCCCACTGTTATTCTCCCCACATATAATAAATCCCCCCATCCCCACTCAAAATGTCCCCCCCGTGCACTTAATCTTCGATGTCTTCAGCTCCACTGGAGCACTTACCACCATTGTTTGCTTCTTCAGCGCGACTGAACGATGTCAGCAGCGTGAGCACATGATCTGATCACTCTGCTCGCGTCGCTCTGACCCGGCTGTCAGAGCCTCAATTGTACTCACTTCTGTAAGATACGAGTACAATTGATCCCTGGGCAGAGGCGGACGCTGACAGCTTGGGGCCGCTGTACAAGAAATGTGTCTGGGCCCCCCTTCTTTTATGGCGACAAAGCTATATATATATAGCCACACACACATACATGTGTATATATTACATAATCTCCTTTATTATGTATATTGCCTTCCCTTATTATACAGTGCCCTCTCTTGTTATGTACAGTACCGTCCCTTACATATTGGATTATATAGAGCCCTGTTTTTTATTACATACTGTCTTCTCTTGTTAGTTGTATAATGCAATTATGGCTAATGGAGCATGGGAAAGCTTCTTTTCTAATGGAGGAGCTGATGGACTGGTCGTCTGGTCACTGACTCCTCCATCAGCAGTCGTTTACATCTAAATAGAGAGGGAACTATGTAATAAAAGAGGGTGCTGTGAATAACAAAATTAACAAGAATACGCTATGTAAGAGACAGGTCTGTACATAACAGCAGAGGAAGCTATATAATAAGGGACGGCACCATATATAACTAGAGAGGATTGTATGTAATAAGCGACGATGTTATACATAATAAAAGAGGAAACTATCTTACTAAGGATGGTGTTATACAGAATAAGTGAGTACACTATATACTAAGGGGCTGTGCTATATATAATAAGTGAGTGTACTATATACTAAGGGCCTGTGTTATAGTTAATAGGAACGTACTCTCTATACTAAGGGACTGTGTTAGACATAAGTGATAATAATGTGTTCCTTCAACTCCCCTTGGTCCTAAGTCTGTTATAAGTCCCCTTTCCTCCCATCCCAATCCCCAACATCCCTCATTGTCCTCCTCCCCCCGCATCCCATTATTGTCCTCTACCCCACCCCATAATTGCACTCTTCACCACCTCATCATTGCTTTCTCCACCACCATCATTGCTTTCTCCCCCACCATCCCATATCATTGCCCTTTCCACCACCTCCATCATTTCCTCCTACCCCACCACCCCCATCATTGTCTTTTCCCCACCACTCCCATCAATGCCCATTCCACCACCTCCATCATTTCCTCCTCCCCCACCACCCCATTAGTGCCCTTTCCATCACCTTCATCATTGCTTTTTTCCCCACCACCCCATCATTGCCCTTTCCACCTCCATCATTGCCTTCTCCACCACCACTATCATTGCTTTTCCCCCACCACCCCATCATTGCCCTTTCCACCACCTTCATCACAGCCTTCTCCTCCACCACCCCATCATTGCCTCCTTCCCTTCACTCCCATCATTGTCTTTTTCACTACCACCATCATTGCCTTCTCCCCACCTCCATCAATTCCTCCTCCCCCACCATCCCCATCATTTCCCTTTCCACCACATCCATCACTTCCTCCTCCACCCACCATCCCCATCATTGCCCTTTCCACCACCACCATCATTGTCCTTCCCGCCACCACCATCCTTGCCCATTCCACTATCTCCATCATTTTCTCCCCCCTCTACCATCATCATTGTCCTTTCCACCATCACTATTCTTGTCCATTCACCACCTCCCTCATTTCCCCCCTCCACTCCCCATTATTGCTCTTTCCACCACCTCCATTATTTCCTCCTCCCCCACCACCACCATTGCATTCTCCCCCACCACCATCATTGCCCATTCCAACACCTCCATCATTGCCTTCTCCATCCCCCCACCCCCATCATTGCCCATTCCACCACCTCCATCATTTCCTTCTCCTCCACCACCCCAATTATTGTTGTTTCCACCACATCCATCATTTCCTCCTCCCCATCATCCCCATCCTTGCCCATTCCACCACTTCCATCATTTCCTCCTCCCCACCATACCCATCACCCCATCATTGCCTTCTCACCATCAGCCCCATCATTGCCCTCTCCTCCTCCTACACACACAGATACACACAACACCATTTAACTTTCTACACATTCCCCCGCAGTGCTACACACAGACACACACACAACACACACACACTCACTCACCACTCTGCCTCAGCATCACTGTTGCCTTCCTCTCTCTCGCACAGCGACCGCTGAATTAAATTGTCATCCAGCGGCGTTGCTGTCTATGTGAGAGGAAGCCAGGCGCACTGCAGCTTCTCTGTGCTGGCTGTCAGTTTTACAGTCAGCACAGAGAACAGCCGACTCTCAGTCCAGGGGGTGGCAGAATGCAGCCGCCGGAGGAGACACTGCTGACCGCTGCATTAGGTGGCCCGACTATGCCCCCCTGCCGGCTGTGCACCACAAGATATGCCTCTGGCTGGGCTATCTGTTGTGAATTCCGTTCTTGAACTCCCTCCTGTGGTCATGAATGATACTTTCGCGAGTTCTGTCCATGGACTCCCTCTGGTGGCTGTGAGTGGAACTGCTGTTTCTGAGGTTGCTTCCTCAGCTGCCCTCGTTTGCGGCTGGGTTGGCTTCTCTATTTAACTCCACTCAGATCGTTACTCCATGCCAGCTGTCAATGTATTAGCACTGGTTCAGATCTCTCTCTCGGATCTTTCTGATGACCTGTCTACTCCAGCAGAAGCTAAGTCCCTGCTAGTTCATTTGTTGTTCATTGTGTACTGAATATATTTCTTAGTACTTGCTAAGTTCTAGTCCAGCTTGCTAACATGATATTGCCTTGCTAGCTGGAAGCTCTGGGTTGCAGAGTGGAACCTCCGCACCGTGAGTCGGTGCGGGGGTCTTTTTGCACACTCTGCGTGGCTTTTTGTAGTTTTTTGTGCTGACCACATAGATCCCTTTCCTATCCTCAGTCTATCTAGTAAGTCTGGCCTCCTTTGCTGAAACCTGTTTCTTCCCTGTGTTTGTGACTTTCCTCTTAACTCACAGTTAATATATGTGGGGGGCTGCCTTTACCTTTGGGGAATTTTCTCTGAGGCAAGGTAAGGCTTATTTTCCTATCTTTAGGGGTAGTTAGCTCTTAGGCTGTGAAGAGGCGTCTAGGGAGAGTTAGGTACGCTCCACAGCTATTTCTAGTGTGTGTGTTATAGGATTAGGATTTGCGGTCAGCAGAGTTCCCACTTCCCAGAGCTCGTCCTTTCTTCTAGTTTAACCATCAGGTCATTCCAGGTGCACCTAACCACCAGGTCCATAACAGTACAGCTGGCCCACAAAGTGTTAATGCATCTCAATAGAGGGATAAGAGAAGTTCTGAGACCTTTTTTTTTCTCTGCAGTGTGTTTTGTCTTTCTTTTCCCCTTAACCTCTGGGTGGTTCAGGACTCAGGTGTAGATATGGACATTCAATGTCTGTCCTCTTGTGTTGATCACCTCACTGCGAGGGTACAAAGCATTCAAGATTATGTAGTTCAGAATCCTATGTTAGAGCCTAGAATTCCAATTCCTGATTTGTTTTTTGGAGATAGATCTACATTTCTGAATTTCAAAAATAATTGTAAACTGTTTCTTGCTTTGAAACCCCGCTCCTCTGGTGATCCCATTCAGCAAGTAAAAATCATTATTTCTTTGTTACGTGGCGACCCACAAGACTGGGCATTCTCCCTTGCGCCAGGAGATCCTGCATTGCTTAATGTAGGTGCATTTTTTCTGGCGCTTGGATTGCTTTATGACGAGCCTGACTCTGTGGATCAGGCAGAGAAAATCTTGCTAGCTTTGTGTCAAGGTCAGGATGAAGCGGAGGTATATTGCCAGAAGTTTAGAAAGTGGTCTGTGCTTACTCAATGGAATGAGTGTGCCCTTGCAGCAATTTTCAGAAAAGGTCTTTCTGAAGCCCTTAAGGATGTTATGGTGGGGTTTCCCACGCCTGCTGGTCTGAATGAATCAATGTCCTTGGCCATTCAGATTGATCGGCGCTTGCGTGAACGCAAGGTTGTGCGCCATTTGGCGGTGTCCTCTGAGCAGAGGCCTGAGCCTATGCAATGTGATAGGACTTTGACCAGAGCTGAACGGCAAGAACACAGACGTCAGAATGGGCTGTGTTTTTACTGTGGTGACCCCACTCATGCTATCTCTGATTGTCCTAAGCGCACTAAGCAGTTCGCTAGGTCCGTCACCATTGGTACTGTACAGCCTAAATTTCTTTTGTCCGTTACTCTGATTTTCTCTTTGTCATCCTACTCTGTTATGGCATTTGTGGACTTAGGCGCTGCCCTGAATTTGATGGACTTAGAGTTTGCCAGGCGCTGTGGTTTTTTCTTGGAGCCCTTGCAGTATCCTATTCTATTAAGGGCAATTGATGCTACGCCTTTGGCCAAGAATAAGCCTCAGTACTGGACTCAGTTGACCATGTGCATGGCTCCTGCACATCAGGAAGATGTTCGCTTTTTGGTGTTGCATAATTTGCATGATGTGGTCGTGTTGGGTTTGCCATGGCTACAGGTCCATAATCCAGTACTGGATTGGAAATCAATGTCTGTGTCCAGTTGGGGTTGTCAAGGGGTACATGGTGACGTTCCGTTGTTGTCAATTTCTCCTTCTACTCCTTCTGAAGTCCCTGAGTTTTTGTCGGATTACCGAGATGTATTCGATGAGCCCAAATCCAGTGCCCTACCTCCTCATAGGGATTGTGATTGTGCTATTAATTTGATTCCTGGCAGTAAATTTCCTAAGGGACGACTTTTCAATTTATCTGTGCTGGAACACGCCGTTATGCAGAGTTATATAAAGGAGTCCTTGGAGAAAGGGCATATTCGCCCGTCGTCGTCACCGTTGGGAGCGGGTTCTTTTTTGTGGCCAAGAAGGATGGTTCTCTGAGACCTTGTATAGATTACCGCCTTCTCAATAAAATCACGGTCAAATTTCAGTACCCTTTGCCTCTACTGTCTGATTTGTTTGCTCGGATTAAGGGGGCTAGTTGGTTCACCAAGATAGATCTTCGAGGGGCGTATAATCTGGTGCGTATTAAACAGGGCGATGAATGGAAAACAGCATTTAATACGCCCGAGGGCCATTTTGAGTACCTGGTGATGCCATTCGGGCTTTCTAATGCTCCATCTGTGTTTCAGTCCTTTATGCATGACATCTTCCGAAAGTATTTGGATAGATACATTATTGTATATTTGGATGATATTTTGGTCTTTTCGGATGATTGGGAGTCTCATGTGAAGCAGGTCAGAATGGTGTTCCAGGTTCTTCGTGCTAATTCCTTGTTTGTGAAGGGGTCTAAATGTCTCTTCGGAGTTCAGAAGGTTTCCTTTTTGGGTTTCATTTTTTCCCCTTCTACTATCGAGATGGATCCTGTTAAAGTTCAGGCCATTTATGATTGGACTCAGCCTACATCTGTGAAGAGCCTTCAGAAATTCTTGGGCTTTGCTAATTTTTACCGTCGCTTCATCGCTAATTTTTCTAGTGTTGTTAAACCGTTGACTGATTTGACCAAGAAAGGTGCTGATGTGGTGAATTGGTCCTCTGCGGCCGTTGAGGCTTTTCGGGAGTTGAAACGCCGTTTCTCTTCGGCCCCCGTGTTGTGTCAGCCAGATGTTTCGCTCCCTTTTCAGGTCGAGGTTGATGCTTCTGAGATTGGAGCAGGGGCTGTTTTGTCTCAAAGATCTTCTGATGGCTCTGTGATGAAGCCATGTGCTTTCTTTTCTAGAAAGTTTTCGCCTGCTGAGCGTAATTATGAAGTTGGCAATCGGGAGTTGTTGGCTATGAAGTGGGCGTTCGATGAGTGGCGACATTGGCTTGAGGGAGCCAAGCATCGCGTAGTGGTGTTAACGGATCACAAAAATCTGACTTATCTCGAGTCTGCTAAGCGGTTGAATCCTAGACAGGCTCGATGGTCGCTGTTTTTCTCCCGTTTCAATTTTGTGGTTTCATACCTTCCGGGTTCTAAGAATGTGAAGCCCGATGCCCTTTCAAGGAGTTTTGTGCCTGATTTCCCGGGAGTTCCTGAGCCGGCTGGTATTCTCCAAGAGGGGGTAATTCTGTCTGCCATCTCACCTGATTTGCGGCGGGCGCTGCAGGAGTTTCAGGCTGATAGACCTGACCGTTGTCCAGCGGAAAAACTGTTTGTCCCTGATAGATGGACTAGTAGAGTTATCTCTGAGGTTCATTGTTCGGTGTTGGCTGGTCATCCTGGGATTTTTGGTACCAGAGATTTGGTGGCTAGGTCCTTTTGGTGGCCTTCCTTGTCACGGGATGTGCGTTCTTTTGTGCAGTCTTGTGGGACTTGTGCTCGGGCCAAGCCCTGCTGTTCTCATGCCAGTGGGTTACTTTTGCCCTTGCCAGTCCCGAAAAGGCCTTGGACGCATGTTTCCATGGATTTTATTTCAGATCTCCCTGTCTCTCAAAGGATGTCGGTCATCTGGGTGGTTTGTGATCGCTTCTCTAAGATGGTCCATTTGGTACCCTTGCCTAAATTACCTTCCTCCTCTGATTTGGTTCCACTATTTTTCCAGCATGTGGTTCGTTTGCATGGCATTCCGGAGAACATCATGTCAGACAGAGGTTCCCAGTTTGTCTCAAGGTTTTGGCGGTCCTTTTGTGCTAAGATGGGCATTGATTTATCTTTCTCTTCTGCTTTCCATCCTCAGACAAATGGCCAAACCGAACGAACTAATCAGACTTTGGAGACCTATCTGAGATGCTTTGTTTCTGCTGATCAGGATGATTGGGTGACCTTCTTGCCATTGGCTGAGTTCGCCCTAAATAATCGGGCCAGTTCGGCTACCTTGGTTTCGCCTTTTTTTTGTAACTCTGGTTTTCATCCTCGTTTTTCTTCAGGGCAGGTTGAGCCTTTGGACTGTCCTGGTGTGGATTCTGTGGTGGACAGGTTGCAGCAAATTTGGACTCATGTAGTGGACAATTTGACATTGTCCCAGGAGAAGGCTCAACGTTTCGCCAACCGCCGTCGCTGTGTTGGTCCCCGACTTCGTGTTGGGGATTTGGTTTGGTTGTCGTCTCGTCATGTCCCTATGAAGGTTTCTTCTCCTAAGTTTAAGCCTCGTTTCATTGGTCCTTATAAGATTTCTGAAATTCTCAATCCTGTGTCGTTTCGTTTGGCCCTTCCAGCTTCTTTTGCCATCCATAATGTGTTCCATAGGTCGTTGTTGCGGAGATATGTGGCGCCTATGGTTCCCTCCGTTGACCCTCCTGCTCCGGTGTTGGTCGAGGGGGAGTTGGAGTATGTGGTGGAGAAGATTTTGGATTCTCGTATTTCGAGACGGAAACTTCAGTACCTGGTCAAATGGAAGGGCTATGGTCAGGAGGATAATTCCAGGGTTTTTGCCTCCGATGTCCATGCGGCCGAGTTGGTTCGTGCCTTTCATTTGGCTCGTCCTGATCGGCCTGGGGGCTTTGGTGAGGGTTTGGTGACCCCTCCTCAAGGGGGGGGTACTGTTGTGAATTCCGTTCTTGAACTCCCTCCTGTGGTCATGAATGATACTTCGGCGAGTTCTGTCCATGGACTCCCTCTGGTGGCTGTGAGTGGAACTGCTGGTTCTGAGGTTGCTTCCTCAGCTGCCCTCGTTTGCGGCAGGGTTGGCTTCTCTATTTAACTCCATTCAGATCGTTACTCCATGCCAGCTGTCAATGTATTAGCACTGGTTCAGATCTCTCTCTCGGATCTTTCTGATGACCTGTCTACTCCAGCAGAAGCTAAGTCCCTGCTAGTTCATTTGTTGTTCATTGTGTACTGAATATATTTCTTAGTACTTGCTAAGTTCTAGTCCAGCTTGCTAACATGATATTGCCTTGCTAGCTGGAAGCTCTGGGTTGCAGAGTGGCACCTCCGCACCGTGAGTCGGTGCGGGGGTCTTTTTGCACACTCTGCGTGGCTTTTTGTAGTTTTTTGTGCTGACCGCATAGATCCCTTTCCTATCCTCAGTCTATCTAGTAAGTCTGGCCTTCTTTGCTGAAACCTGTTTCATCCCTGTGTTTGTGACTTTCCTCTTAACTCACAGTTAATATATGTGGGGTGCTGCCTTTACCTTTGGGGAATTTTCTCTGAGGCAAGGTAAGGCTTATTTTCCTATCTTTAGGGGTAGTTAGCTCTTAGGCTGTGAAGAGGCGTCTAGGGAGAGTTAGGTACGCTCCACAGCTATTTCTAGTGTGTGTGTTATAGGATTAGGATTTGCGGTCAGCAGAGTTCCCACTTCCCAGAGCTCGTCCTGTCTTCTAGTTTAACCATCAGGTCATTCCAGGTGCACCTAACCACCAGGTCCATAACAGCTATCCCTCTGGGTCCTCACGCGATCCCTGCATCTCTCTCTGTAGTCCAGGCTCCGGCATCTTCTTCCTGTGTGAGTGGTCATGTGGTACAGCTCACTAAGGTAATGAATATGTGCTCCATGTCTATGGGAGTGGAGACGTGTCCACATTCATCACCTTAATGAGCGATATCACGTGACCGCTGAGCACAGGAAGAGCTGCCGGCGCTGAGACCATCTAAGTTGCAGGCACCACTGGATGAGGGTGAGTATGATGTCTTCAAGAAGGTGGTGAAGTGGGTGGGTGGACGGGTCGACCCCGAAATAAAAAAAAACTTGCTTAGGTGCTGCCCCTGTATCCTGGCAAAAACGTAACTAAAAATATTTTAAAAAAAATCAGAATATAATAATAATAAAATGTGACTGTCTATGAAGTGCACATAGTAGCCCTATCAGGGACAGCGATGATAATGTGTGCAAACTGTAAAGCGCTGCGGAATATGTTAGCGCTATATAAATAAAATAAAGATTATTATAGTACATCACCCAACTTTCCACACAGACTTTCCTCTGCTCCTAGCATTCTCATGGTATGCCTTTCAGCTAACCCCAGCTTACCCTTTGTTATTTATGACCTTGCTTACTCTGGCTTGATTGTATGCATCTGGTTCACCCTTAATTCTCTGACCAAGATGAGGAGAGACCACTCCTCTCTGCTTCACACCTGAATGCACTTAGTTGTACATATATTGCATAGTACAAGTCTGCAATGACTTTAGTCTGCTGTGTGATTCCTATAAGTGTGTCCTAGAAGTGTGAAGATTAATTTAGAATTAAAACCAGAATTGAACCAGAAGGGAACTGAAGGTAACTGGACACAGTCACCGTAAACAATGTTTCTGTTTGTTTTCACTTTCACCCCTATAATTCTTCACTTTCTGCAAACTCCCCTAATCCCTACCCCTAGTAAAGAACTGTTCATCTCTTCCTCAATCCTCCCCATCCATCTCACCTCCTCCTCAGAACTGTTCCTTAACATACAATCCTCTGTCTCCAAGCACAGACAGCCACCTCATGCCCTCTCCTGCTCCCACCTGCTAACACTTTCTCTGCTCCTTCTCACTGCTGCTGATATCTCTCCAAATCCTGGTCCTCCTCACCACATCCCCACAGTCAGTTCTACCTCCCATACATGCTCTATCACAAATTTCTGTAACCTCTCTAACCTTATACACATTCGCCCAGCCCCCACTTCCTCAGTCCCACTAACAGGAGCTCTGTGGAATGCTTGCTCTGTCTGCAACAAGCTTTCCTACATCCACGATCTTTTTGTTACTACCAAACTTTCCTTCCTCGCCATCAACGAAACCTGGCTCACCCCTTCTGACACAGCTTCTCCTGCTGCACTTTCATATGGTGGCTTCCATCTTTCTCACGCACCCCGCCCCAGCAGCATGGCGGAGGAATTGGTTTTCTCCCGTCAGTAGTGTTGAGCATTCCGATACCGCAAGTATCGGGTATCGGCCGATATTTGCTGTATCGGAATTCCGATACCGAGATCCGATACTTTTGTGGTATCGGGTATCGGTATGGAAACAACATTAATGTGTAAAAGAAAGAATTAAAATAAAAAATATTGCTATACTCACCTCTCCGACGCAGCCTGGACCTCACCGAGGGAACCGGCAGCGTTCTTTTCTTAAAATGCGCGCTTTTCCTTCCTTCCGTGATGTCACGGCTTCTGATTGGTCGCGTGCCGCCCATGTGGCCGCGACGCGACCAATCACAGCAAGCCGTGACGTAATTTTCAGGTCCTTCTAGGCATTCATTATTTTAAAATTACGTTCCGGCTTTGTGATTGGTCGCGTCGCCCATGTGACCGCGACCCGACCAATCACAAGCCAGAACGTAATTTTAAAATCCTGAAGGACCTGAAATTACGTCACGGCTTGCTGTGATTGGTTGCGTCGCGGCCACATGGGCGACACGACCAATCACAAGCCGTGACGTCACGGGAGGCTGGACACACGCGCATTTTAAAATGCGCGTGTCTCCTGCCTCCCGTGACGTCACGGCTTGTGATTGGTCGCGTCGCCCATGTGACCGCGACGCGACCAATCACAAAGCCGGAACGTAATTTTAAAATACTGAATGCCTAGAAGGACCTGAAAATTACATCACGGCTTGCTGTGATTGGTCGCGTCGCGGCCACATGGGCGGCACGCGACCAATCAGAAGCCGTGACGTCACGGAAGGAAGGAAAAGCGCGCATTTTAAGCAAAGAACGCTGCCGGTTCCCTCGGTAAGGTCCAGGCTGCGTCGGAGAGGTGAGTATAGCAATATTTTTTATTTTAATTCTTTATTTTACACATTAATATGGTTCCCAGGGCCTGAAGGAGAGTTTCCTCTCCTTCAGACCCTGGGAACCATCAGGGATACCGTCCGATACTTGAGTCCCATTGACTTGTATTGGTATCGGGTATCGGTATCGGATTAGATCCGATACTTTGCCGGTATCGGCCGATACTTTCCGATACCGATACTTTCAAGTATCGGACGGTATCGCTCAACACTACCCGTCAGATAACTGCTCCTTCACCCCAATCCCACTGCCACCCTCTGTTACCCTTCCTTCCTTTGAGGTGCACTCTGTGAGCTAGGGTTGAGCGAAACGGGTCGGCCATTTTCAGAAGTCGCCGACTTTTGACAAAGTCGGGTTTCATGAAACCCGACCCGACCCCTGTGTGGGGTCGGCCATGAGGTCAGCGATCTTCTGAATCTGGTATCGGAATTCCGATACCGAGTTCCGATATGTTTGCGATATCGGAAATCGGTATCGGAATCCACATTTAAGTGTAAAATAAAGAATTAAAATAAAAAATATTGATATACTCACCTCTCCGGAGGCCCCTGGACATCGCCGCTGGTAACCGGCAGCCTTCTTTGCTTAAAATGAGCGCGTTTACGGCCTTCCATGACGTCACGGCTTCTGATTGGTCGCGTGCCGCTCATGTGACCGCCACGCGACCAATCACAAGCCGTGACGTAATTCTCAGGTCCTAAATTCCTCATTCTAGGAATTTAGGACCTGAGAATTACGTCACGGCTTGTGATTGGTTGCGTGAGCGGTAAAATGGGCGGCCGCGACCAATCACAAGCCGTGACGTCATCTAAGGCCCTTCACGCGCTCATTATTAAGAAGGAAGGCTGCCGGAAAGAAGCAGGGCGCGTCCGAGGGTGAGTATATACCTAATAGGAATATACTCACCCTCGGCTTCTTTCCGGCAGCCTTACTTCCTAAGATTGAGCGCGTTCAGGACCTTAGATGATGTCACGGCTTGTGATTGGTCGCGGCCGCCCATGTGACCGCCACGCGACCAATCACAAGCCGTGACGTAATTCTCAGGTCCTAAATTCCTAGAATTAGGAATTTAGGACCTGAGAATTATGTCACGGCTTGTGATTGGTCGCGTGGCGGTCACATGAGCGGCACGCGACCAATCAGAAGCCGTGACATCATGGAAGGCCCTGAACGCGCTCATTTTAAGCAAAGAAGGCTGCCAGTTACCAGCGGTGATGTCCAGGGGCCTCCGGACGGGTGAATATATCAATATTTTTTATTTTAATTCTTTATTTTACACATTAATATGGATCCCAGGGCCTGAAGGAGAGTTTCCTCTCCTTCAGACCCTGGGAACCATAGTATCCCATTGCACTGCATTGGGTTTCGTGTTTCGGCCGACCCCGACCACGACTTTTTTATAGGATCGGCCGATTTCGCTCGACCCGACTTTTGAGAAAGTCGGGTTTTGTGAAACCCGACCCGATCCTATAAAAATAAAAGTCGTTCAACCCTACTGTGAGCATCTATGCCCCCACCAACCTCCAACTGGCTGTCATTTACCACCCCCCAGGGCCAGCCACCACCTTCTTTGACCACTTCACCACCTGGCTACTTCATTTCCTTTCTGCGGACATCCCCACTATCATCATGGGTGACTTCAACATCCCCATTGACACTTCTCTCTCTGCTAGGGTTGAGCGAAATGGATCAGTCAATTTCATAAATCGGCGACTTTCGGCAAAGTCAGGTTTCGTGAAACCCGACCCGATCCCAGTGTGGGATCGGCCATGCGGTCGGCGATCTTCGTGCCAAAGTCGTGATTCATATGACGCGTTCAGCGCCATTTCTCAGCCAATGAAGGTGGACGCAGAGTGTGGGCACCGTGATGACATAGGTCCTGGTCCCCACCATCTTAGAGAAGGGCATGGCAGTGATTGGCTTGCTTTCTGCGGCGTCACAGAGGCTATAAAGGGGCGTGCACGCCGACTGCCATCTTACTGCTGCCGATTTGAGCATAGGGAGAGGTTGCTGTAGCTTCGTCTGAAGCAGGGATATTGTTAGGGAGGAAATATAAACCCCCAAACCGCTTGTGCTGTAGCGATTTCCACTGTCCAACACCACCTTTTCTTTGCAGGGACAGTGGAGGCTAGATTTCTGTTCATCAGCTCTGTAGCTTATAAGGCTCCCTGATAGCTGCATTGCTGTTTGTACGCCGCTGTGCAAACCAACTGCTTTTTTCAAAGCAAAAATCCTGTTGCTTCTTTCTGCACAGTTCTCTTGTTTCTTTGTCCACACTCTTGTGTGCAGCAGTCCTTTTTATTGCTGCCATACTTGTCCTTTGTTCATTGTAGGGAGATTGAAATTCTACTACAGCCCTTGTATTTTTTGATATATCTGCCAGCCACTTTCTGCCAATCAAACTGTGTAGTGTAATATAGTGGGCCTGATTATTTCCTGCATTCTCCCACACATAAAAAGGGAGATTTCTATTGCCACTGAGTGCATCTGCGTCAGTCCTGTTTGTGGCGTATATCTGCCAGTCACTTTCTGCCACTCAAACTGTGTAGTGTAATTCAGTGGGCCTGATTTTTTCCTGCATTCTCCCACACATAAAAAGGGAGATTTATATTGCCACTGAGTGCATCTGAGTTATTCCTGTTTGTGGCGTATATCTGCCAGTCACTTTCTGCCACTCAAACTGTGTAGTGTAATACAGTGGGCCTGATTTTTTCCTGCATTCTCCCACACAAAAAAGGGAGATTTATATTGCCACTGAGTGCATCTGCGTCAGTCCTGTTTGTGGCATATCTGCCAGTCACTTTCTGCCACTCAAACTGTGTAGTGTACTACAGTGGGCCTGATTTCTTTCTGCTGTCTCCCACACATAAAAAAGGGAGATTAATATTGCCACTGAGTGCATCTGTGTCAGTCCTGTTTGTGGCATATCTGCCAGCCACTTACTGCCACTCAAACTGTGTAGTGTAATACAGTGGGCCTGATTTTTCTGCTGTCTCCCACACATAAAAAGGTAGATTTATATTGCCACTGAGTGCATCTGCGTCAGTCCTGTTTGTGGCATATCTGCCAGTCACTTTCTGCCACTCAAACTGTGTAGTGCAATACAGTGGGCTTCATTTTTTCTGCATTCTCCCACACATAAAAAAGGGAGATTTATATTGCCACTGAGTGCATCTGCGTCAGTCCTGTTTGTGGATATCTGCCAGTCACTTTCTGCCACTCAAACTATGTAGTGTAATACAGTGGGCCTGATTTTTCTGCTGTCTCCCACACATAAAAAGGTAGATTTATATTGCCACTGAGTGCATCTGCGTCAGTCCTGTTTGTGACGTATATCTGCCAGTCACTTTCTGCCACTTAAACTGTGGAGTGTAATACAGTGGGCCTGATTTTTTTCTGCATTCTCCCACACATAAAAAAAGGAGCTTTATATTGCCACTGAGTGCATCTGCATCAGTCCTGTTTGTGGCATATCTGCCAGTCACTTTCTGCCACTCAAACTGTGTAGTGTAATACAGTGGGCCTGATTCCTTTCTGCTGTCTCCCACACATAAAAAAGTGAGATTTATATTGCCACTGAGTGCATCTGCATCAGTCCTGTTTGTGGCATATCTGCCAGCCACTTTCTGCCACTCAAACTGTGTAGTGTAATACAGTGGGCCTGATTTTTTCCTGCATTCTCTCACACATAAAAAAGGGAGATTTATATTGCCACTGAGTGCATCTGCATCAGTCCTGTTTGTGGCGTATATCTGCCAGTCACTTTCTGCCACTCAAACTGTGTAGTGTAATACAGTGGGCCGGAATTTTGCAGCAGTCTTCCACACATATAGAAAGGGAGATTCACAACAAGTATACATACACCTTCTACCTTGTTTTACAATACCATATAACGGTTGTTAGTTTGGTTACATTATCCCAAGAATGAGGAAGTCTGGTGGAAGAGGTCGTGGTCGTGGGCGGTCATTGCCAGCTGGTAATGATGGTAGTGGTGGTTGTCGTGGAGCATCAGGTGGTCGTGGGAAAAGCAATATAGCACCTAAGTCTCGAGTTGTTGAGCCAGCGTCATCGTCTGGCTTCACAAGGCCTCGAACGCTCCCTTTTCTGGGAGTAGGAAAACCACTTTTAAAGCCGGAGCAGCAGGAAAAAGTTTGGCTTTCCTTGCTGACTCTGCCTCTAGCTCTTTTGCCTCCTCTTCGGAAAGTGCAAAATTTAAAAACAGCGCATCGTCAGTGGATGCTCCCGGTCAGGAACAAGTCGCTTCCTTGTGTCCTTCATCCAGAACAACAGTGAAGGATGCGTCAGGTGACACAACAGGTTACTCCATGGAGCTCTTTACACATACTGTGCCTGGGTTAGAAAGGGAAATTGTTAACAGGCCATGCCCATTACAAGATGAATCGGACATGGAGTGCACAGATGCACAGCCACAGCTAGATTATTATGCTGTCCCATTGACTCAGATCACAACATTGCCCTCGCAGTGTACTGAGCCAGAATCTGACCCTGATGAGACTATGGTGTCCCGTCCCGAACGCTATAGCACCGGCTTACACGGTGACACAGAGGAAGGTGCACAGGACATAGAAGAGGAGGTGATAGATGACCCAGTTGTTAACCCCAATTGGCAGCCATTGGGGGAACGGTGCCGCTGGCAGTAGCTCTGAAGCGGAGGAGGAGCCGCAGCAGGCATCAACATCGCAACAGCTTTCATCTGGCAGGCCCGTATCTGGCCAAAAACGTGTGTCAAAACCAAAAACAGTTGTAGGACAGCGTGGCCATCCGGTTAAAGTAGCACAGTGTGCAATGCCTGAAAAGGTATTCGATAGTAGGAAGAGTGCAGTCTGGCAATTTTTTAACCAAGATCCAAATGATCAGTGCAAAGTGATCTGTAAGAAATGCTCAAGGATCTTTAGCAGAGGTCACAATGTCAAAAATTTAAATACAACTTGCATGCGTAGACATTTAACCACCATGCACTTGCAAGCCTGGACTAACTACCTAACATCCCGTAACGTTGTTGCACCCACTCACAATGAAGCTAGTCAGCAATGCTACATTCCTTCCCTCACTGTAAGCCCACCGTTTACGACACCACCTGCAGCAAATGTGGAGGTATCGTCGCAAGGCCAAAGCAGTCAGGGAATCACCAGGTTCTTGGTAGGAAACACTGTATGTAGGCCAACAGCAAGAATACCTTTACCAACCCTCTCTCAGTCTGCCATGTCCACCACCACTCCCGCTAGTTCCACCATAAGCAGCTCTCCAGTCCAGCTCACCCTACAAGAGACTCTCGTTAGGAAAAGGAAGTACTCATCCTCTCATCTGCGTACACAGGGTTTGAATGCCCACATTGCTAGACTAATATCGTTAGAGATGATGCTCTACCGGTTGGTTGAAAGCGAAGCTTTCAAAGCACTGATGGCCTACGCAGTGCCACGCTATGACCTACCCAGTCGACACTTCTTTGCGAGAAAAGCCATCCCAGCCCTCCACCAGCATGTAAAAGACTGCATTGTCCATGCACTCAGGCAATCTGTCAGTAGAAAGGTGCACCTCACAACAGATGCATGGACGAGTAGGCATGGCCAGGGACGTTACGTGTCCATCACGGCACACTGGGTTAATGTGGTGGATGCAGGGCCCACAGGGGACAGCCATAGTGGGACAGTTCTGCCTAGCCCACGGTCTAGGAAACAGTTGGCTGTAGGCATTCGCCACCCCTCCTCCTCCTCCTCATCCTCCAGCAGAAGCGAGAGCTCATCCACAGACCGCAGTCGCACGACCACTCCATCAGCAGCTGCCAGTGTTGCACACGAGGTGTCCCATTATGGAACAGCTAGTGGTAAGCGTCAGCAGGCTGTGTTGGAAATGAAGTGTTTGGGCAACAACAGACACACCGCGGAAGTTCTGTCCGAGTTCTTGCAGCAAGAAACTCAGTCATGGCTGGGCAGTGTACATCTTGAGGCAGGCAAGGTAGTCAGTGATAACGGAAGGAATTTTATGGCTGCCATAGCCCTTTCACAACTGAAACACATTCCTTGCCTGGCTCACACCTTGAACCTGGTGGTGCAGTGCTTCCTGAAAAGTTATCCGGGGTTACCCGCCTTGCTCCTGAAGGTGCGAAGACTTTGCTCTCACATCCGCCGTTCGCCCGTGCACTCCAGCCGTATGCAGAACCATCAGCGATCTTTGAAGCTTCCCCAGCACCGCCTAATAATTGACATTGCAACAAGGTGGAACTCCACACTGCACATGCTTCAGAGGCTGTGCGAACAGAGGCGTGCTGTTATGTATTTGTGGGAGGATACACATACACGGGCAGGCAGTTGGATGGCAGACATGGAGTTGTCAGGTGTGCAGTGGTTGAAGCTACAAGACCTGTGTCAAGTCCTTCAGTGTTTTGAGGAATGCACACGCCTGGTTAGTGCAGACGACGCCATCATAAGCATGAGCATCCCCCTAATGCGTCTGCTGATGCAAAGTTTGACGCACATAAAGGAGCACCTGTCTGCAGCCGAGGACGAGGGAAGCCTTGATGACAGTCAGCCATTGTCTGCTCAGGGAAGTCTCCTGGATGAGGTGGCGGATGAAGATGAGGAGGATGAGGAGGATGATGGGGATGAATATTTATGGGAGGAGGAAGATTCTCAGGGGGCAATAGAAACTGGTGGCGTTGCAAGGTCAGGTACAGGGTTTTTGAGGGAGACAAGTGATGTTGATTTGCCAGAAAGTGCTCACTATACAAAAATCATTTGTTACCAAGGGAAGGACAAAATAGCTTACAAACGAAAAATAACCCCCGTAAAATTGAATACTTTATTAGATAACACTCTAAAAACCGAGAAAACCCCTATCTAATAGGTCAGTATTTCAGGGGAAAAAGATATGATCCCCTATATAAATTTCTAGACAACCAATGCTGGTAAAATACCACACATAAGTCACTTAAATATCCTATAAAAGTGATATAACACTCGTGATATACAATACAGGTCCTTCTCAAAAAATTAGCATATAGTGTTAAATTTCATTATTTACCATAATGTAATGATTACAATTAAACTTTCATATATTATAGATTCATTATCCACCAACTGAAATTTGTCATGTCTTTTATTGTTTTAATACTGATGATTTTGGCCTACAACTCCTGATAACCCAAAAAACCTGTCTCAATAAATTAGCATATTTCACCCGTCCAATCAAATAAAAGTGTTTTTTAATAACAAACAAAAAAACCATCAAATAATAATGTTCAGTTATGCACTCAATACTTGGTCGGGAATCCTTTGGCAGAAATGACTGCTTCAATGCGGCGTGGCATGGAGGCAATCAGCCTGTGACACTGCTGAGATGTTATGGAGGCCCAGGATGCTTCAATAGCAGCCTTAAGCTCATCCAGAGTGTTGGGTCTTGCGTCTCTCAACTTTCTCTTCACAATATCCCACAGATTCTCTATGGGGTTCAGGTCAGGAGAGTTGGCAGGCCAATTGAGCACAGTAATACCATGGTCAGTAAACCATTTACCAGTGGTTTTGGCACTGTGAGCAGGTGCCAGGTCGTGCTGAAAAATGAAATCTTCATCTCCATAAAGCATTTCAGCCGATGGAAGCATGAAGTGCTCCAAAATCTCCTGATAGCTAGCTGCATTGACCCTGCCCTTGATGAAACACAGTGGACCAACACCAGCAGCTGACATGGCACCTCACACCATCACTGACTGTGGGTACTTGACACTGGACTTCAGGCATTTTGGCATTTCCTTCTCCCCAGTCTTCCTCCAGACTCTGGCACCTTGATTTCCGAATGACATGCAAAATTTGCTTTCATCAGAAAAAAGTACTTGGGACCACTTAGCAACAGTCCAGTGCTGCTTCTCTGTAGCCCAGGTCAGGCGCTTCTGCCGCTGTTTATGGTTCAAAAGTGGCTTTACCTGGGGAATGCGGCACCTGTAGCCCATTTCCTGCACACGCCTGTGCACGGTGGCTCTGGATGTTTCCACACCAGACTCAGTCCACTGCTTCCTCAGGGTCCGGTCACCTCTTCTCGTTGTACAGCGTTTTCTGCCACATTGTTTCCTTCCAACAGACTTACCATTGAGGTGCCTTGATACAGCACTCTGGGAACAGCCTATTTGTTGAGAAATTTCTTTCTGGGTCTTACCCTCTTGCTTGAGGGTGTCAATGATGGCCTTCTTGACATCTGTCAGGTCGCTAGTCTTACCCATGATGGGGGTTTTGAGTAATGAACCAGGCAGGGAGTTTTTAAAAGCCTCAGGTATCTTTTGCATGTGTTTAGAGTTAATTAGTTGATTCAGAAGATTAGGGTAATAGGTCGTTTAGAGAACCTTTTCTTGATATGCTAATTTATTGAGACAGGTTTTTTGGGTTATCAGGAGTTGTAGGCCAAAATCATCAGTATTAAAACAATAAAAGACCTGACAAATTTCAGTTGGTGGATAATGAATCTATAATATATGAAAGTTTAATTGTAATCATTACATTATGGTAAATAATGAAATTTAACACTATATGCTAATTTTTTGAGAAGGACCTGTACTTAGCTGTAAGGGTGTATAGATGCAAGTGCAATATCCCTAACAACTCCAAAAATTCACAACCCTAAGGACTAATCCTACCTAGATGCGGAGGTTGGCACCCTAAGAAAAATGGCGAGAATGGCGCCCCCGCTCGTACGATGGCTGTCCCTGGTCTCCTACTATCTCCCTATAAGGGATAGGATTTGAAACAGAAGGCCAGGTGGCTGATAACAACGTGTACAAATATGTGATGCCAACTATACAGCAACTCAGGCCCAGCCCCCACAATGTGATGTAAGGTAAAAGGATAGATGTCCTAATCATGATATCACTAGATATAACACAAAAAATAATAAATTTGAAACCATAGGACAAATAACAACAAATACATATATAAAGTGTAACCAGCACTGTTGTAGACTGACTAATAATCAATAATAAATAATACTCGTACCATACGATAAATAGCAAAAAACGCCACCACATACACCTAGATATGTATTGTCATAAATTGATAAAGCAAGCTCAATGGGGAATGTAGTTAATACCAAAGATACATATTAATAATGATCATGGTATACTCATCTGCTGCATTTATTATCCCCAGCCGCTCATTCATCCAGGAGTAGTGGCTCACAGAGTGACTCAGGGCGAACAAGATCTGCAAAACACCTCTCAACGCGTTTCCCCCACATGCCTGGGTTCATCAGGAGAGTCAAGATAACAGCATGGCAGTGTGTAGATATACAGAAAGATAGGGTTTGCCAGAAAGTGCTCCTCAACCCAGCACAAGCAGTGAATTGACACCTGGAACATTGGCCCACATGGCGGATTATGCTTTGCATATCCTAAAAAGGGACCCCCGCATTATCAAAATGATGACCGATGACGATTACTGGTTGGCCTGCCTCCTGGATCCACGCTATAAAGGGAAATTGAAAAATATCATGCCACATGAGAACCTTGAGCAAATATTGGCTACCAAACAAGCAACTCTTGTAGACTGCTTGGTTCAGGCATTCCCAGCACACAGCGGCGGTGATGATTCTCACACGAGCTGCAGGGGGCAACATGGCAGAGGTGTTAGAGGTGCACAAATCAGAAGTGGCGTTGGACAGAGGGGTTTTATGACCAGGTTGTGGAGTGATTTCGCAATGACCGCAGACACGACAGGTACTGCAGCATCAATTCAAAGTGACAGGAGACAACATTTGTCCAGTATGGTTACTAACTATTTTTCCTCCCTTATTGATGTTCTCCCTCACACGTCATTCCCATTTGAATACTGGGCATGCAAAATAGACACCTGGCCTGAATTGGCAGAATATGCTTTACAGGAGCTTGCTTGCCCAGCTGCTAGTGTGCTATCAGAAAGAGTATTCAGTGCGGCTGGTTCAATACTGACCTAAAAAAGGACTCGTCTGGCTACCCAAAATGTTGATGATCTAACCTTCATTAAAATGAAGCAATCATGGATTTCTAATTATTTTGCCCCACCTTTCCCTGCTGACACCTAGCTTTCCTGTAAAAAGGTCGTGCTTTTGGACTCGTCTTACTGACTGCTCCAATTTTTCCATTTGCAGCTGCTGTATGTCCACCATAGGCCATTTTTACACCTCCCTAAATGGGCTGACTCCCCCCACGGGGCCATGGTCACCACTTGGCGCAAGCACCCTTGCGAGTGCCGTTTGGCTGAACAGGTGGTTGTGCCCAATTTTGGGTGACGGCACTGGCACAGGGTCCCTCATAGTACAATGAAGTGTCTCTGGCGGTGGTGGTGCACACCTAACGTCAGACACACCGTCGTAACATGAGGGGCCCTGGGCCAGTACCGCCGCCCACGAGATAGTGTTCCCCCCTCCAGCTCAAACAGTGCTCTACCACTTGCAAAATTACCTCTCACTGCTCCACCACTGTTTAGTCTGTGCTGTTAAATCCTTCAATGGCACTGCCAATACCAATTTGTTGACATGATTGATGCTAGCAAAAATATTCAGGGGCCCTGTCCTACTTTTACACCAGTTGATACTTTGCGCCAACTACCACTGTCTGCAAGTCAGCCGAGGAGCCCACCCCTGTACCTAGGTATGCCACCTGTTTATTTGTGAATTATTTTTTTTGCCAGTCATTAACCTCACTTTATTATTTTGGTCTACTAACTGTGTCAGACACTCCTTACAGTTGTCCTCCACTGAACAAAGCTAGGCCGCCTGCGTACTCCTGTAACCTATTTTTAACTGCATTTTGCCTATTACTTTTTTGGCCCTATTAACTGTGTCTGCCCCTCGATGCAATCGTCCTCCGCTGACCACACCAATGCTGCCTGTGTACCCCTGTAACCTATTTAAACCTGCATAGAGCCTACTTTTTTATTTTAGGCCTAGTAAGTCTGCGCCACTCCTTCCAATTGTCCTCCGCTGACCACACCAATGCTGCCTGTGTACCCCTGTAACCTATTTAAACCTCCATAGAGCCTACTTTTTTATTTTAGGCCTAGTAAGTCTGTCTGCGGTCCCTCCATGCAATCGTCCTCCGCTGACCACACCAATGCTGCCTGTGTACCCCTGTAACCTATTTAAACCTGCATAGAGCCTCCTTTTTTATTTTAGGCCTAGTAAGTCTGCGCCACTCCTTCCAATTGTCCTCCGCTGACCACACCAATGCTGCCTGTGTACCCCTGTAACCTATTTAAACCTGCATAGAGCCTACTTTTTTTATTTTAGGCCTAGTAAGTCTGTCTGCGGTCCCTCCTTGCAATCGTCCTCCGCTGACCACACCAATGCTGCCTGTGTACCCCTGTAACCTATTTAAACCTGCATAGAGCCTACTTTTTTATTTTAGGCCTAGTAAGTCTGTCTGCGGTCCCTCCTTGCAATCGTCCTCCGCTGACCACACCAATGCTGCCTGTGTACCCCTGTAACCTATTTAAACCTGCATAGAGCCTACTTTTTTATTTTAGGCCTATTAAGTCTGTCTGCGGTCCCTCCTTGCAATCGTCCTCCGCTGACCACACCAATGCTGCATGTGTACCCCTGTAACCTATTTAAACCTGCATAGAGCCTACTTTTTTATTTTAGGCCTAGTAAGTCTGTCTGCGGTCCCTCCTTGCAATTGTCCTCCGCTGACCACACCAATGCTGCCTGTGTACCCCTGTAACCTTTTTTAAACTGCAATGAGCCAACTTTTTTGTTTAAGGCCTACTACCTGTGTCTGTCTGCGCCACTCAATACAGCTGTTCTCTGAAAAAAGCTGAGCTTCAATTGTCAGGTTTTCAGCCTATAGGAATTTGAAAACTGCATTGGGGCTACTAGTTTGGTTGGGCCTACTAACGTGTCTGCCGCTCCTTGGTGTTCTCCAGGTTTTTTTTCCTGAGCTTCAATCTTCAGACTTTCGGCCTATATTTTTAATATGAAACTGCATTTGGGATACTAGCTTGGTTGGGCCTACTAACGGTGTCTGCCGCTCCTTGGTGTTCTCCTCCACTGAACAAAGCTGAGCTTCAATCTTCAGGCTTTCGGCCTATATCAGATATTAAACTGCATTTGGCCTACTAGGTTGGTTGGGGCCTACTAACGGTGTCTGCCGCTCCTCGGTGTTCTCCTCCACTGAACAAAGCTGAGCTTCAATCTTCAGGCTTTCGGCCTATATTTACAAATTTTAAACTGCATTTGGCCCACTAGTTTGGTTGGGCCCTACTAATGGTGTCTGCCGCTCCTTGGTGTTCTCCTCCACTGAACAAAGCTGAGCTTCAATCTTCAGGCTTTCGGCCTATATTTACAAATTTTAAACTGCATTTGGCCTACTAGTTTGGTTGGGGCCTACTAACGGTGTCTGCCGCTCCTTGGTGTTCTCCTCCACTGAACAAAGCTGAGCTTCAATCTTCAGGCTTTCGGCCTATATTTACAAATTTTAAACTGCATTTGGCCCACTAGTTTGGTTGGGCCCTACTAATGGTGTCTGCCGCTCCTTGGTGTTCTCCTCCACTGAACAAAGCTGAGCTTCAATCTTCAGGCTTTCGGCCTATATTTACAAATTTTAAACTGCATTTGGCCTACTAGTTTGGTTGGGCCCTACTAACGGTGTCTGCCGCTCCTTGGTGTTCTCCTCCACTGAACAAAGCTGAGCTTCAATCTTCAGGCTTTCGGCCTATATTTACAAATTTTAAATTGCATTTGGCCTCCTTGTTTGGTTGGGGCCTACTAACGGTGTCTGCCGCTCCTTGGTGTTCTCCTCCACTGAACAAAGCTGAGCTTCAATCTTCAGGCTTTCGGCCTATATCAGATATTAAACTGCATTTGGCCTACTAGTTTGGTTGGGGCCTACTAACGGTGTCTGCCGCTCCTTGGTATTCTCCTCCACTGAACAAATCTGAGCTTCAATCTTCAGGCTTTCAGCCTATATTTACAAATTTTAAACTGCATTTGGCCTACTAGATTGGTTGGGCCCTACTAACGGTGTCTGCCGCTCCTTGGTATTCTCCTCCATTGAACAAAGCTGAGCTTCAATCTTCAGGCTTTCGGCCTATATTTACAAATTTTAAATTGCATTTGGCCTCCTTGTTTGGTTGGGGCCTAGTAACGGTGTCTGCCGCTCCTTGGTGTTCTTCTCCACTGAACAAAGCTGAGCTTCAATCTTCAGGCTTTTGGCCTATATCAGATATTAAACTGCTTTTGGCCTACTAGTTTGGTTGGGGCCTACTAACGGTGTCTGCCGCTCCTTGGTGTTCTCCTCCACTGAACAAAGCTGAGCTTCAATCTTCAGGCTTTCGGCCTATATTTACAAATTTTAAACTGCATTTGGCCTACTAGTTTGGTTGGGCCTACTAACGGTGTCTGTCGCTCCTTGGTGTTCTCCTCCACTGAACAAAGCTGAGCTTCAATCTTTAGGCTTTCGGCCTATATTTACAAATGTTAAACTGCATTTGGCCTACTAGATTGGTTGGGCCCTACTAACGGTGTCTGCCGCTCTTTGGTGTTCTCCTCCACTAAACAAAGCAGTGCTGCCTGTTTACTCCTGTTACCAATTTTTAACTTTATTTGGCCCACTTTATTATTTGGGCCTACTAACTGTGTCTGCCTCTCATTACAGTTGTCCTCCACTGAACAAAGCAATGCCGCCTGGTTAGTCCTGTTACCAATTTTGAACTACATTTAGCCTACTTTATTCTTTAGGACTATATCTGTGTTTCCTCCTCATCCTGCCCATTGCCCAGCCACTACTAGGTGAGTCTGCTGGTACATTGACCCAGACCACTACATTCCCCTTGCACTCTACACAGCCAGAATCTAACCCTGCAGACAGTCAGGTTCCCCTTCTCGCATACTATACCACCTTACACGGGGACAAAGAGGAAGGCGCAGATAAAAGTGCAGGTTCGTTAATCAGGTGGGGGGGCATACACGTTGGCGATGTCACTGTCACAGGGCCCCTCATAGTACGCAAAAGTGTCTCTGCCGGTGGGAGGCGCCCCCGCCGTCAAACACAACGCCGTACTTTGAAGGGCCCTGTGCCAGTGCCAATGCGAACGAGTGGGCCCCCCCTGCTTTCTCAGGATCACAGCACTTGCAAAGTTGAAATACTAACCTCTCCCTGTTCCACCACCATGACGTAGTCCGCGTTTCCTGGGCCCATGAAAAACTTGAGCCAGCCCTACCCCCCCCCCCCACAACTTTAGCCAAATGACCCCCAATTTTCAATGCTTAACTATTATTATAAGGTAGATTAAGATTCACAAGCTTAAGTGACACGAATTGATGTTTTTGACATTAAAATGGGCACTGTAGGTGTTTTCCTGTCCTCCACTCACTGCCGACTTTGCTTCCCCATTGACTTACATTGAGTTTCGTGTTTCGGTCGATCCCCGACTTTGCGCGATAATCGGCCGATTTCACTCGACTCGACTTTTGACAAAGTCGGGTTTCACGAAACCCGACTCGATCCTAAAAAAGTAAAAGTCGCTCTCTCTGCCACTAAACTTCTATCTCTCACTTCCTCCTTTGGCCTCACTCAATGGTCTTCTGCAGCCACTCACAAAGATGGTCACACATTGGACCTCATCTTCACCCGCCTCTGCTCCCTATCTAATCTCTCTAACTCACCTCTTCCTCTTTCTGACCACAATCTACTCACATTCTCTTCCCTCTCCACTCCTTGTCTACAATCCTCACAAACTTGCACACCCTCGCAGAAATCTTAAACACCTTGATCTACATTCACTCTCTGAATCCCTCCTCCCTCCCACAGACATAAGTTCCCTACACAATACGGAAGACGCTGCCGCTCTATATAGCACTACAATAGCTGCAGCTTTGGAATCTCTTGCCCCTCTCACACATACCAAAGCTCCCAAAATCAACAGACAGCCCTGGCACATCAGCCTGACCAAAGAACTGAGGCGTGCTTCCAGGGCTGCAGAGCGGAGATGGAAAAGATCCCACTCCGACGAGCACTTTATCGCATTCAAACAGTCCCTCACTACTTTCAAGACCACACTCCCACAGCTAAACAAACATACTTCTCATCTCTCATATCCTCCCTGTCTCACAACCCTAAACAGTTATTCAACACCTTCAACTCTCTCCTCTGCCCCCCAACACCTCCTCCCTCCCCACTCATCTCAGCTGAAGACTTTGCCTCATTTTTCAAGCAGAAGATTGAGAACATCAGAGACAGTTTTAGTCAACAACCCCCAGAGCCCTTCCTCCCAACTACCCAGCCCTCCACCTCCAAAACCAACTTCTCCACTATTACAGAAGGTCGACTCTCCACTCTACTCTCAAGATCGCATCTCACCACCTGTGCACTTGACCCAATCCCTTCCCACTTCATCCCAAACCTCGCCACAGTCTTCATCCCAACTCTAACCCATCTCTTCAGCCTATCACTAACAACTGGTGTTTTCCCCTCAAGCTTTAAACATGCCTCAATCACACCTACCCTCAAAAAGCCCTCTCTTGACCCATCCTCTGTATCTAGCTATCGCTGTCATGATCTCTGCAGGCAGAGATCATAGCAAGACTATAGAGGGACAAGCTCTCGGAAGATGGAACTATACTGACCATGAACTAAGCCTGCCGCGCAACTAGAAATAGCCAGGTAGCATTACCTATTTATCGCTAGATGCCCAGCTCTGGCCTAAGACCTAAATAGCTAGCAGAGGGAAATATAAGACCTGGCTCACCTCTAGAGAAATATTCCAAAGAAGACAGTAGCCCCCCACATATAATGACGGTGAGTTCAGATGAAACAACAAACGCAGCAGGAAAATAGTCTTAGCAAATTTGAGGTCCGCTTACTAGATAGCAGAAGACAGATAGTATACTTTCATGGTCAGCAGAAAAACACTAACAAAACACCATCCAGAGATTACCTTAAACTCTGGCATTAACTCATAACGCCAGAGTAGCAATCCCTGATCAACGAGAGCTTTCCAGACACAGTAACAAAACTTCAGCTGTGAACTGGAACAAATAGGCAAAACAAAACATGGACAAAAGTCCAACTTATCTAGTAGTAGTCTAGAAGCAGGAACAAGCACTGAGAGGCATCAGATAACATTGTTGACCGGCAAGAAACCACCAGAGAAATGAGCTTAAATAGCGACACCCACTACTGATGGAATCAGGTGAAACAGGAAAGAGGATGACAAGTCCAATTCCACAAGCGGCCACCGGGGGAGCCCAGAATCCAAATTCACAACAGTACCCCCCCCTCAAGGAGGGGGCACCGAACCCTCACCAGATCCACCAGGGCGACCAGGATGAGCCCTATGGAAGGCACGAACAAGATCAGAAGCATGAACATCAGATGCATTGACCCAAGAATTATCCTCCTGGCCGTAACCCTTCCAGTTGACCAGATACTGGAGTTTCCGTCTGGAAACACGAGAGTCCAAAATTTTCTCCACAACGTACTCCAACTCACCCTCAACCAACACCGGAGCAGGAGGCTCAACTGAAGGTACAACAGGTACCTCATACCTGCGCAATAACGACCGATGAAAAACGTTATGAATGGAAAAGGACGCAGGGAGGTCCAAACGGAAAGAAACAGGATTAAGAATCTCCAATATTCTATAAGGGCCGATGAACCGAGGTTTAAACTTAGGAGAAGAGACCCTCATAGGGACAAAACGAGAAGACAACCACACTAAATCTCCAACACAAAGCCGAGAACCAACACGACGATGACGGTTGGCAAAACGCTGAGTCTTCTCCTGGGACAACTTCAAATTGTCCATAACCTGCCCCCAAATGTGATGCAATCTCTCTACCACCGCATCCACTCCAGGACAATCCGAGGATTCCACCTGACCGGAGGAAAATCGAGGGTGAAACCCCGAATTACAGAAAAACGGGGACACCAAGGTGGAAGAACTGGCCCGATTATTGAGGGCGAACTCTGCCAATGGCAAAAAAGCAACCCAATCATCCTGGTCAGCAGAGACAAAACACCTCAGATATGTCTCAAGGGTCTGATTAGTCCGCTCGGTCTGGCCATTAGTCTGAGGGTGAAAAGCAGACGAAAAAGACAAATCTATGCCCATCCTAGCACAGAATGCCCGCCAAAATCTAGACACAAATTGGGTACCTCTGTCAGAAACAATATTCTCAGGAATACCGTGCAATCGGACAACATTCTGAAAAAACAGAGGAACCAACTCAGAAGAAGAAGGCAACTTGGGCAGAGGAACCAAATGGACCATTTTAGAGAAACGGTCACAGACCACCCAGATGACAGACATCTTCTGGGAAACAGGCAGATCTGAAATAAAATCCATCGAGATGTGTGTCCAAGGCCTCTTAGGAATAGGCAAGGGCAACAGCAGTCCGCTAGCCCGAGAACTACAAGACTTGGCCCGAGCACAAACGTCACATGACTGCACAAAGATTCGCACATCTCGTGACAGAGAAGGCCACCAGAAGGATCTTGCCACCAAATCCCTGGTACCAAAAATTCCGGGATGACCTGCCAATGCAGAAGAATGTACCTCAGAGATGACTCTGCTGGTCCAATCATCCGGAACAAACAGTCTATCAGGCGGACAACGATCCGGTCTATCCGCCTGAAACTCTTGCAAGGACCGCCGCAGATCAGGAGAAACGGCCGACAAAATTACTCCCTCCCTAAGGATACCTGTGGGTTCAGAATTACCAGGAGAGTCCGGGTCAAAACTCCTAGAAAGGGCATCTGCCTTAACATTCTTAGAACCCGGTAGGTATGACACCACAAAATTAAAGCGAGAAAAAAATAAAGACCAGCGCGCCTGTCTAGGATTCAGGCGTCTGGCAGTCTCAAGATAAATCAAATTTTTGTGGTCAGTCAATACCACCACCTGATGTCTAGCCCCCTCGAGCCAATGGCGCCACTCCTCAAACGCCCACTTCATGGCCAAAAGCTCCCGATTCCCAACATCATAATTCCGCTCTGCGGGCGAAAATTTGCGAGAAAAGAAGGCACAAGGCCTAATGACGGAGCAGTCGGAACCTTTCTGCGACAACACTGCCCCAGCTCCGATCTCCGAAGCGTCAACCTCAACCTGAAAAGGCAGATTCACATCAGGCTGACGCAACACAGGGGCAGAGGCAAAACGGCGCTTAAGCTCCTGAAAGGCCTCTACAGCATGAGGGGACCAATTAGCAACATCAGCGCCTTGTCTGGTCAAATCAGTCAGTGGTTTAACGACATCCGAAAAACCAGCAATAAATCGGCGGTAAAAGTTGGCAAAGCCCAAAAATCTCTGAAGACCCTTAAGAGAGGAGGGCTGAGTCCAGTCACAAATAGCTTGCACCTTGACGGGATCCATCTCAATGGAAGAGGGAGAAAAAATATACCCCAAAAAGGAAATTTTCTGGACCCCAAAAACGCACTTAGACCCCTTCACACATAAAGAATTAGACCGCAGAACCTGAAAAACTCTCCTGACCTGCTGGACATGAGAGTCCCAGTCATCAGAAAAAATCAGAATATCATCCAGATATATTATCATAAATTTATCCAGAAAATCGCGGAAAATATCATGCATAAAAGACTGGAAAACTGAAGGGGCATTAGAAAGACCAAAAGGCATGACCAAATACTCAAAGTGGCCCTCGGGCGTATTAAATGCGGTCTTCCACTCATCCCCCTGCCTGATCCGCACCAAATTATACGCCCCACGAAGATCAATTTTAGAGAACCACTTAGCACCCTCTATACGAGCAAACAAATCAGTAAGCAATGGCAATGGGTATTGATACTTAACAGTGATCTTATTCAGAAGCCGATAATCAATACATGGTCTCAAAGAGCCGTCCTTTTTTGAGACAAAGAAAAACCCAGCTCCCAAGGGAGAAGAGGATGGACGAATATGTCCCTTTTCCAAAGACTCCTTTATATATTCCCGCATAGCAGCATGTTCCGGCACAGACAAATTAAACAAACGACCCTTTGGATATTTACAACCCGGTATCAAATCTATGGCACAATCGCACTCACGGTGCGGAGGTAACGACCCAAGCTTGGGTTCGTCAAAGACGTCTTGATAATCAGAGAGGAACTCAGGGACTTCAGAGGGAATGGACGACGAAATAGAAACCAAAGGTACGTCCCCATGAATACCCTTACATCCCCAGCTCAACACAGACATTGCTCTCCAGTCCAAGACTGGGTTGTGAGACTGCAACCATGGCAATCCCAGTACCAAATCGTCATGTAAATTATACAGCACCAGGAAACGAATAATCTCCTGGTGATCCGGATTGATACGCATGGTTACTTGTGTCCAGTATTGTGGTTTATTATTAGCCAATGGGGTGGAGTCAATCCCCTTCAGAGGAATAAGAGTCTCCAAAGGCTCTAAATCAAAACCACAACGATTGGCAAAGGACCAATCCATAAGACTCAGAGCGGCGCCAGAGTCAACATAGGCGTCCGTGGCAATGGATGACAAAGAGCAAATCAGGGTTACAGACAAAATAAACTTAGACTGAATGGTGCTAATGGAAACAGACTTATCAAGCTTCTTTGTACGCCTAGAGCATGCTGATACAACATGAGTAGAATCCCCACAATAGAAACACAATCCATTCTTCCGTCTAAAATTCTGTCGCTCGCTCCTGGAC
This sequence comes from Ranitomeya variabilis, assembly GCF_051348905.1. NCBI lineage: Eukaryota > Metazoa > Chordata > Amphibia > Anura > Dendrobatidae > Ranitomeya > Ranitomeya variabilis. The sequence goes on from NC_135234.1 coordinate 156,883,281, forward strand.
AGAATTCTATCACACTGCATACTTTCTGGCGTCTTTTCCATAGACACCGCCAGATGGTGCACCGGTTTGCGCTCCCGCAGACGCCTATCAATCTGAATAGCCATTGTCATGGACTCATTCAGACCTGCAGGCAAAGGGAACCCCACCATAACATCCTTAACGGCATCAGAGAGACCTTCTCTGAAAGTTGCCGCCAAGGCGCACTCATTCCACTGAGTAAGCACAGACCATTTACGGAATTTTTGGCAGAAAACTTCAGCTTCGTCTTGCCCCTGAGATAGTGCCATCAAAGTTTTTTCTGCCTGAAGTTCCAAATGAGGTTCCTCATAAAGCAAGCCCAAGGCCAGAAAAAACGCATCCACATCGCGTAACGCAGGATCCCCTGCTGGCAATGAGAAGGCCCAATCTTGAGGGTCACCCCTGAGCAAGGAAATCACAATCCTAACCTGCTGAGCAGGGTCTCCAGCTGAACGAGACTTCAGGGACAAATAAAGCTTACAATTATTTCGGAAATTCTGGAAGCTAGCTCTATTCCCTGTGAAGAACTCCGGCAAAGGAATTCTCGGCTCAGATACCGGAGCATGTACCACAAAATCTTGTAAATTTTGTACTTTCGTGATGAGATTATTCAAACCCGCAGTTACACTCTGGAGATCCATTATTGTCAGGTGCACACAGAGCATACAGAGATTAGGAGGAGAGAGAGAGAAAAGACTGCAGCAAGGCAGACTGGAGGAAAAAAAAAAAAAAATTTCAGCAGACTTCTTATAACTCTCCTTTCTCAACCTGGGTCTTTAACACTTTACTGGCCGGTCAAACTGTCATGATCTCTGCAGGCAGAGATCATAGCAAGACTATAGAGGGACAAGCTCTCGGAAGATGGAACTATACTGACCATGAACTAAGCCTGCCGCGCAACTAGAAATAGCCAGGTAGCATTACCTATTTATCGCTAGATGCCCAGCTCTGGCCTAAGACCTAAATAGCTAGCAGAGGGAAATATAAGACCTGGCTCACCTCTAGAGAAATATTCCAAAGAAGACAGTAGCCCCCCACATATAATGACGGTGAGTTCAGATGAAACAACAAACGCAGCAGGAAAATAGTCTTAGCAAATTTGAGGTCCGCTTACTAGATAGCAGAAGACAGATAGTATACTTTCATGGTCAGCAGAAAAACACTAACAAAACACCATCCAGAGATTACCTTAAACTCTGGCATTAACTCATAACGCCAGAGTAGCAATCCCTGATCAACGAGAGCTTTCCAGACACAGTAACAAAACTTCAGCTGTGAACTGGAACAAATAGGCAAAACAAAACATGGACAAAAGTCCAACTTATCTAGTAGTAGTCTAGAAGCAGGAACAAGCACTGAGAGGCATCAGATAACATTGTTGACCGGCAAGAAACCACCAGAGAAATGAGCTTAAATAGCGACACCCACTACTGATGGAATCAGGTGAAACAGGAAAGAGGATGACAAGTCCAATTCCACAAGCGGCCACCGGGGGAGCCCAGAATCCAAATTCACAACATATCGCCCTATATCACTTCTCCCCTATGCCTCAAAACTACTGGAACAACACGTCCATCTTGAACTGTCCTCCCATCTATCTTCCTGCTCCCTTTTCGACCGCTTACAATTAAGTGTCCGGTCACACCACTCCACTGAAACTGCCATAACTAAGGTCACCAATGACCTATTAACCGCCAAGAGCAAGCGACAGTACTCTATCCTCCTCCTCCTGGACCTGTCCTCTGCCTTTGACACAGTGGACCATTCCCTATTACTACAGACCCTCTCATTCCTTGGCATCACAGACTTGGCCCTATCCTGGATCTCGTCTTACCCAACTGACCGAACATTCAGCGTCTCCCATTCACACACCACGTCCTCACCTCGCCCCCTATCTGTCGGAGTCCCTCAAGGTTCAGTTCTAGGGCCCCTGCTCTTAAGACTCCATTTACACTTTTGGCCTGGGACAGCTCATAGAATCTCACAGTTTTCAGTATCATCTCTATGCTGATGACACACAGATCTACATCTCTGGACCAGATATCACCACCCTACTAACCAGAATCCCTCAATGTCTATCCGCTATTTCATCCTTCTCCGCTAGATTTCTAAAACTTAACATGGACAAAACAGAATTCATTGTCTTTCCCCCATCTGACGCGACCCCCCAACGAACCTATCCATTACAGTAAATGGCTGCCCACTCTCCCCAGTCCCACAAGCTCGCTGTCTCGGGGTAATCCTTGACACTGATCTCTTCTTCAAACCGCATATTTAAAGCCCTTTCCACTTCCTGCCGCCTTCAACTCAAAAATATTTCATGGATCCGTACATTCCTTAACCAAGAATCTCCAAAAACCCTAGTCCATGCCCTCATCATCTCCCGCCTCGACTACTGTAACCTCCTGCTCTGTGGCCTCCCCTTGAACACTCTCGCACCCCTCCAATCTATTCTAAACTCAGCTGCCCGACTAATCCACCTGTCCCCCCTCTATTCCCCGGCCTCGCCCCTCTGTCAATCCCTTCACTGGCTCCCCATTACCCAGAGACTCCAGTACAAAAGCCTAACCATGACATGCAAAGCCATCCACAACCTGTCTCCTCCATACATCTGTGACCTCGTCTCTCGGTACTTTCCTGCACACATTTTCCGATCCTCACAAGATCTCCTTCTCTACTCCCCTCTTATCTCCTCTTCCCACAATCGCATACAAGATTTCTCTCGCGCATCACCCCTACTCTGGAACTCCCTACCACAACATATCAGACTCTCACCTACCATCGAAACCTTCAAAAAGAACCCGAAGACCTACCTCTTCCGGCAAGCCTACAATCTGCAGTAATCACCGATCGACCAAACCACTGCACGACCAGCTCTATCCTTACCTACTGTATCCTCACCCATCCCTTGTAGATTGTGAGCCTTCGCAGGCAGGGTCCTCTCTCCTCCTGTACCAGTTGTGATTTGTATTGTTCAAGATTATTGTACCTGTTTTTATTATGTATACCCCTCCTCACATGTAAAGTGCCATGGAATAAATGGCGCTATAATAATAATAATCATAATAATAATAAAATATATATATATTGTAGCATGGCTAAAGGGTGTGTAGTCGACGGGAGGTATGTGCCACATAAGTGCCTTGTTGCTGTAATGTAGCCCGGAGTATTTCTTTATTGTATATAACCATGTATATATGTGTGTTCCAGGACCTGTGGTGATGTCAGACCACATGGCTAATCATGTGATGGGTTACTGGGTGTGGTTAGCTCTATATAAGACAGGCAAATGCTTAACACAGGGGATATGTGTGGAGGTGAAACCCTCCTGAGTGTGTTAAGGCTACAGGACTGAGCCTGGTGGACTGGACACTTTGTTTTGCTTTTCCTGAACTTAAGGCTATTTGTTTGCTGTTATTTTTCCATGTGGTTTATGACGTAATAAACCCTGTGAACTTTAAAGGAACGTGCCTCCTGAGTGTCAGCTGTCACACCTGAGTGAGTGAAATCCCTACAATTGGTGGTAGACGTGCGGGCAGCGTTCCCAGCGGAGACGAAAAGTCTGTTATTGTATGTCCTGGGTCAAGTCTGTTGTAAGTCAGCCGGGGAAAATGGAGGAACTGCTGAAACACTTGGTCCAGTTGCAGTCACAGCAGCAAGAGGCTAACAGGCTGTTTATGCAGCAGATGCAACAGAACCAGCAAGAGACCAACAAGCTGTTGATGCAGCAAATACAACAGAGTCAGCAGGAGCAACGGCAGAGCCAGCAGGAGCAACGGCAGCAGATGCAGCTTCTGGCAACCACCATCCAGGGCAAGACGAGTGCCCCAACCCCAGGTCTGGCTGATGACACCCACGTCCGGAAGACGGTAAGACGCGCATTGCAGAAAATGACCCCCGGGGATGATGTTGAGACCTTCCTGACGGTGTTTGAGAGGGTCGCTGAGAGGGAAAAACTCCCGCCAGAGCAGTGGGCAGAGGTACTGGCGCCATACCTGATGGGAGAACCCCAGAAGGCGTACTATGATTTGACCTTGCAGGATGCCAAAGAGTATCACAAGTTGAAAGTCGAGATTCTCGCACGTTTGGGGGTGACACTGACTGTCAGGGCACAGCGAGTTCACAGCTGGGCATATCACCGGGACAAACCGCCTCACTCTCAAATGTTTCATCTGTTGCACCTGGTCCAGAAATGGCTGCAGCCAGAGTCATGTACACATGCACAGATGGTGGAACAAGTGATGATGGATCGGTTTGTGCATTCCCTCCCGAGGTCCATACAGACTTGGGTTGCCCAGGGTGATCCCCAGAATGCCGACGAACTGATCGGACTGGTCGAGAGATACCAAGGGATGGAAGGCTCCTTTGGGAGGCAGCCCGTGCCGTACTGGGGGTCCCAGAAAGCTGCTGAGTCCCAAAAAGGGGTGGCGCGTCCAAGGTCACAAAGGGCGGGGGAGGTGGTGCCCAAGGTCCCTACGGGTGATATTATTTGCTGGAGGTGCCACGGGCCAGGACATATAGCTGCCCGTTGTTCCCAGACCACTGAGCAGATGGACTGCAGCATGGGACACCGTTGTTCATACTATGCGTATCCAGCCTGCAGTGTGAACTCTCCGCCCAACGAGGGACCTCAAGCGTGTCCCGTAAAGGTGAACGGTCGAGCAGTAATGGCACTGTTAGACTCGGGGAGCCTAGTGACCCTGGTGAGGGCCACTTTTCCTCTCCACCTGCTCCTGGGAAGGAAGGTCGGAGTGCGGTGCATACATGGTGATGCAAAGGACTACCCTTTGGCCAGGGTGGACATTGAAACGGCATGTGGCACTGAGTCCCACATAGTCAGCATCGTGCAGGACTTGTTGCACCCTATAATTATTGGCCGGGATTTCTGTTTGTTTTGGGATTTGTGGGGAAAAGGTTCTGAGCTCCCTAGCAAGAGTAGGGAACCAATGAACCCTGGAAGGGTGTCACCACACCCGGAGTCAGACAGGTTTCCTTTTTGTGTTCTGGTCGGGGATGAGGAGGAAGTGTCCCCTGCATCTGACATTCTGGAGTTAGAGGTAACCAGTGAAAATTTTTGGACCCCACTCTGAGGGAAGCCTTTAATAATGTCACAGTTATTGACGGGGTGGTACAGGAGCCGGGGGCAGACACAAGATTTCCCCATTTTCTGATGAGTGGGGAGTTGTTGTACCGGGTCACGAAAATCAGGGAGGAGTTGGTAGAACAGTTGGTAGTGCCGGGTCCATATAGACGGAAGGTGTTGGACATGGCCCATTCACACATCTTGGGTGGACAGCTAGGGGTGGAAAAAATGGAAAAAAAGCAGGAACAGGTTGTGCAGAGGTTCTATTGGCCTGGGTGTCACCGGGAAATAGTGAACTACTGCAGGTCCTGCCCTACATGTCAGCTAACTGCTCCCACTCCTCATTTCCGGAACCCCCTTGTGCCCCTGCCCATTATTGAGGTGCCGTTCGAGAGAATTGCCATGGACTTGGTCGGTCCCTTAGTTAAATCAGCCCGGGACCATCAGTATATATTAGTCATCCTGGACTATGCCACACGCTATCCTGAGGCAATTCCTCTGAGAAATTCTTACTCGAAGAGTATAGCCCGCGAGTTGGTCCATGTCTTTTCCCGGACAGGTCTGCCGAAGGAGATCCTGACTGACCAGGGGACACCTTTCATGAGCAAAGTGATGAGGGAGTTGTGCAAAGCCCTGAAAATCTCCCAGTTGAGGACCTCGGTGTACCATCCCCAGTCAGATGGCCTTGTTGAGAGATTTAACAAGACACTGAAGAGCATGCTGAGAAAAGCTATAGAGAAAGATGGTAGAGACTGGGATTGTCTCTTACCCTACCTGATGTTTTCCATTCGTGAAGTTCCACAGGCCTCCACAGGATTCTCACCGTTTGAGCTTCTATATGGCCGACATCCGCGAGGACTCCTGGATATAGCCAAGGAAACCTGGGAAGCCGAAGTCACGCCCCACAGAAGCGTCATTGAGCATGTGGCCCTGATGCAGCAGAGGATTGCAAAGGTGATGCCTATTGTGAAAGAACACCTCCTCCAGGCACAAGAAGCTCAGGCCAGAGTCTACAACCGGTCTGCAAGAGTGAGGTAGTTCAATCCGGGAGACCGAGTTCTTGTGTTAGTTCCGACGGTGGAGAGCAAGTTCGTGGCCAAATGGCAAGGGCCATATGAGGTTGTCGAGAAACTTGGTGAAGTAAATTATAAAATTCACCAACCAGGAAGACGGAAACCATTCCAAGTATACCATGTCAACCTCATCAAGCCGTGGCAAGATAGATAGCCGACAGTAACTCCATCGTTGTTAAGCAACCCAGAAGGTGAGGTTGGAGCGGTTACTACAGCAGAGACGCTATCGAAGTCCCAGAAACAGCAGTGCCGGGAGTTACTCCAGAAAAACAGGGACCTGTTTTCAGAGTTGCCAGGACACACGAAGGTCATAGAGCACGAGGTCCTAACAGAGCCACATGTGCGGGTGAACGTGAAGCCCTATCATATTCCTGAGGCTCATCGAGAAGTTATCTCCAAGGAAGTGGAGCGTATGTTGAAGCTTGGTCATTGAGGAATCCAAGAGCGGTTGGTCGAGCCCAATTGTCCTGGTCCCAAAACCTGATGGAGAGTGGAGGTTTTGCAACGACTATCGGAAGTTGAATGAGGTCTCCAAGTTTGACGCTTATCCCATGCCCCGCGTTGATGAGCTCATCGAAAGGCTTGGGCACGCCAGATATATATCCACCTTGGATTTGACAAAGGGGTATTGGCAGATCCCCATGGCACAGGAAGCCAAGGAGAGGACGGCCTTTTTGACACCTGATGGATGCTTCCATTATGTCCGGATGCCGTTTGGAAGGTCGCCGGAGCTCCCTGTAGGCCAGAGGGCTATGGATAGAGTCCTTGCACCCCATAAGGCTTACGCTGCTGCGTACCTAGATGATATCGTCATCTTTAGCCCAGACTGGGAAAGTCATCTGGAGAAAGTCCAAGCAGTGTTTGATGCTCTAAGAGAGGCGGGGTTTACAATAAACCCGAAGAAGTGTGCCTTGGGTAAGGAAGAAGCTAAATACCTAGGCTATATAGTGGGTCGTGGAGAAATAAAGCCCCAAATCAGGAAAGTGGAGGCAATCCAAACATGGCCGAAACCACTCTCCAAAAAGCAAGTTAAAGCCTTTCTGGGAATCGTGGGATATTACAGGAGGTTCATCCCGAACTTCGCCACAGTGGCTGCGCCTCTGACTGATCTGCTAAAGGGGACAAAATCAGTGATGGTTAAATGGTCCGAAGAGACAGAGTCAGCCTTCCAAGAGTTGAAAGGGGCTCTATGTAAGCAGCCCGTTCTGATGGCCCCAGACTTTAATAAAGAATTTATTCTTCAGACAGATGCCTCAGATGTTGGGGTAGGAGCAGTCCTTTCCCAAGAGCTACATGGGGAGGAGCATCCTGTCCTCTATCTGAGTAGAAAGCTGTCCTCATCTGAGAAGAACTACTCAGTCGTGGAAAAAGAGTGTTTGGCCATAAAGTGGGCGGTGGACACGTTACGGTACTATCTGCTGGGTCGTAAATTCAGATTGATATCTGACCATGCCCCACTAAGATGGATGAGGGAAACAAAGGGTAGAAATGCTAGGGTCACCCGTTGGTTCTTAGCCCTGCAGGACTTCAGTTTCCATGTGGAACATAGGGCCGGAAAGCTGCACGGTAATGCGGATGCCCTATCAAGAATCCCTTGTTTAGTGGGGAAAAGTGCCAAGCCCCACGGCTTTAGGCAGAGGGGGGAGGTATGTAGCATGGCTAAAGGGTGTGTAGTCGACAGGAGGTATGTGCCACATAAGTGCCTTGTTGCTGTAATGTAGCCCGGAGTATTTCTTTATTGTATATAACCATGTATATATGTGTGTTCCAGGACCTGTGGTGATGTCAGACCACATGGCTAATCATGTGATGGGTTACTGGGTGTGGTTAGCTCTATATAAGACAGGCAAATGCTTAATACAGGGGATATGTGTGGAGGTGAAACCCTCCTGAGTGTGTTAAGGCTACAGGACTGAGCCTGGTGGACTGGACACTTTGTTTTGCTTTTCCTGAACTTAAGGCTATTTGTTTGCTGTTATTTTTCCATGTGGTTTATGATGTAATAAACCCTGTGAACTTTAAAGGAACGTGCCTCCTGAGTGTCAGCCGTCGCACCTGAGTGAGTGAAATCCCTACAATATATATATATATATTGTACTGATACATTTCTATTTTTATGTAAAAAAAAAAAAAAGCATCCAGGGCGACCTGCCCCAAAAATCTGTCCCATTAGTTAACCTCTTCAGTGAGCGCCATAAAAAAATTAGCAGCATGCAAAACGTGGACTGAAACATGATCAAAAAGATGAATGTGAGTAAAACTGATATTACTGAAAATGTCATCTTGTTCTGCAAAAAACATTCCACCATACTGCTCCATCAGCGCAAAATTAAAAAGTTATAGCTGTCAGAATGAAGCAATGCAAAAATAATTAGTTTTTCTATAAAATAGTTTTATTGTGTAAAAGCGCCAAAACATAAAAAAAACTGTCTAAATGTGGTATCACTTTAATCATAGTGATAGTGACCCAAAGAATAAAGCTGCCTTATCAATTTTACCAAAAATGGAACGGCATAAAACAATAAAAAAATCCTGAATTGCTTGCTTTTGTTCACTCTGCCTCTCAAAAATCAGAATAGAAAGCAATAAAAAATTGTCATGTGCCCGAACATGATGTTCCTGTGGTGAATCCTGATGAAGAAGTCTTGAACTCTGATATGTGTAGAATAATAAAGCCATATGTACTAATAATTCTGGATTTCTAGTTATTCAGCAGCACAGAAATTTACCACAATTATCCCTATCTGTATCTAACGGCTGTTCCTTCCTGGACTTTTGGATCTGCTGCAGTGAATCCTTTCAATGCTTCAACTCAGCTACATATGGTGAGTGCAATCCTATGGATTATCCTTTTAGCCTTCTCAGATAAGACACTTTCTGCTCTATCCTTCAACAGTTTTCATCGAACATGGTACAAAAAAATAGGTCAACTCATCATGCAAAAAACAAGCCATCACATAACTCTGTAGGCAAAAATATGGAAAAATTATAGCTCTCAAAATTAGTTATGCTTTGCAATAAAAAGCGTTTTTTAGTGTGTGACAGCAGCCAAACATAAAAACTATATAAATCTGGTATAGTTGTAATCGCACAGACCCAAAGAATAAAGTCGTCTAATCACTTATGCTGTACCAGAAATGGCATAAAAAATAAATAAAATCAATTCTTTACCTGCTGTTGATTTTTTCACTCTGCCTCTCAAAGATGGCAGAAAGGCTTAGCTCACTTTTATCCTGCACACTGCGCTGAGCTCTCATACCAGGGTTTCCGTGTACATCTCTAAAATATGTGATTCAGACGGAACTTCTGGTGGAAGATTCCCTATAATGAATCAGATGGAGGCACTGTGGGCACCATCTCCCCTATGATCCGGTGGTGTCAGCATAAAAGACAGAGTCCAGAGTAACTCGGCTGCCTCATTATAGTGAGTGGCTCCCTCGTGGGTTTCATCTGAATCCTGTCACTAGGAGATTTAGATGAAAACCCCAAAGTAAGTGCTCAGCAATGAGCGCACCATAAATGTGATCCCAAACATTATGTAAAATGTTCACACTAAAAGCTTCAACTAAATTCACAAATATAGCAAGTTCCCACTCAGGTCCATCATCTGTCAAATTAAATATAGGGTGGTTCCACATTACTGGTAGTACAAAGGCTCTGTAAAAGTGCTATGGCTCCTTGCACCCCAAAAGAAATCCAGCAAATTCTGTGCTTCCATATCCAAATGCCCCCTTCTTTCTGAGTCCCAGTGTGCCTAAACTACGTTTAGCATCCACATGTTTGGCAATTCTGTAGTGGTGAGAGCCCACATAATTTATGGGTGCGGGTCTCCAAAGCTTGAGCTGGGCATAACGTACTGGTCACTACAACGTACTGGTCACTACAATGGCAGTGTCATGCAGAGTGTGGGAAGACTAAGTGCAACACGAAGGGATGAGGGGAAGAAAGCGCACACAATAGGGATGCCCTACCATCCCTAAATTCGTTCCTCACCAATCGCCGAGCAGGATCCTAAGCCATGTATCTCACTAGAGCTAGGCCCTGGATAGGGAGGGGATGAGCACTAAAGTCAAAAAGGTAGACAGACAATGGGAATTAACTTAGCTTATGCAGACTCAAAGAGGTAACACCAAACGTCCTGAAACAGCTCCAGAGAGGAAGTTATCCGACTGCTATAGCTCCAAGCCTTCACTAGGGAAAAATGTGAATATCACTGGTGACTCTCTGCAGCAGACAGGGGATTTATAAACCCCCAGGTCCAGGTTTGTCAACTAGAGTCGGCGCCTGTAGCACTAATCGCAGAGACCTTCTGCAGTCAGATGCAGAAATCGTCACTACACCTGTAGATAAATTCCCAAAGAGGTATAATTTCCAAAATGGAGTCATTTTATGGGGGGGATTATGCTCTTCTAGCACTTAGGAGCTCTGTATATGGAGTCCACAAATTTTTCTAGGAAAATCTGGGCTCCGTCCCAACCATATGGCTAAAACAGTACTGTACAGCCACATATGGGTTATTTCTACATTCAGAAGAAATAATGGGACAAATTCTATTGCATTTTTACCCATTTACCAGTGTGAAAATTTAAAATCGGGGTTAAAACAAAATGTTTGTGATAATTAAATGTAATTATTTCTTAACTGCCCAATGGTATTTTGTGACATACCTGTTTTGTCAATATGATCACTGCTAACCTAGATTAATTCATCAAAAGGTATACTTTGTAAAATAGGAATATTTATGAGGAATTCTGCTTTTATGGCACCTCAGGTGCTTTCCCAGTGGGTCATGGCACCCACAAACCATAGCAGTAAAATCTGCACTGTAATATGGAGCTCCATCTCGTCTGAGCTTTGCACTGTGCCTTAAAAGTATTTCCTATTTACATATAGGGTTTTGGTGCACTCAGGATAAATTTTTACAACAAACAGGTCCATTTTTTCATAACAGCCCTTAGAAAAATGTAAAACTTTGGCTAATACAACATTTTAGAGGTAAAAATGTAATTACTCTATCTTCACCGCCTAACAGTATAAAATTCTGTGAGGCATATGTGGTGTCAATATGATCACTGCACCCCTAAATAAATTAATTGGGCAGTGTAATTTGAAAAATAAGGGGGGGTTCTGCTGCCCTGGCACATCAAGGGCTCTGCCAATGTGACATTCCACCCTCAAGTTATTCCAATAAAATCTGAACTCCAATATAGCAATTGTTCCCTTCTGAGCTTTGCGTTGTGCCCCCAAAATAGTTTTTGACCACACATGGGAAATCAACGTACTCAGGAGAAATTTCACAACTAATTTTTTGGTTCATTTTCTCCTGCTATCCTTGCAAAAATGAAAACATATGGGGCTAAAACAACAATTTTGCGGGAAAATTCTTTTTTTTTTTTTCATTTTTGCAGATCAACTTTGCCAAACTCTGTGAAGCACTCAGGGGTTCAAAGTGCTCACCACGCATCTAAATTAGTTCACTGAGGGGTCCAGTTTCCAAAATTTGGGCACTTGTTAGGGTTTTCCACTGTTTAGGCACATCAAGGGCTCTCCAAACACAACATGTCACCGGCACACAATTTCATCAAAGTCTATATTCCAAAACATCGCTCCTTCCATTCTGAGCCCTGCAATGCACCCAAGCAGAAGTTTTCCTACACAAATCTAATATCAGCACACTCTGGATAAATTGTACAACAATTTGTATTGTCCAATTTCTCCCATTACCCTTGTGAAAATAAAAAAACTGAGGCTAGAATTCCTTTTTTGTGTGGGAAAAAGTGGATTTTTTCTTTTCACAGTTCAACGTTATAAACTTCTGAGAAGCACTTGGTGGTTAAAGGTGCTCATTACACTTCTAGATACATTCCTTCAGGGGTCTAGTTTCTAAAATTGGGTCACTTGTGGGAGTTTCCACTGTCTAGGCACATCAAGGGCTCTCTAAGTGTGACATGGCATTTGCTAATGATTCCTGCATATTTTGCGTTCAAAAAGTCAAACGCTGCTCCTTCCCTTCCGAGCCCTTCTGTGCACCAAAACAGTAGTTTTCCACCACATATGGGGTATCGGCATACTCAGGAGAAATTGCACTACAAAATCTTGGGGTTCATTTTCTCCTGTTACTCTTGAGAAAAGAATAAGAAATAAATTTAAAAAATGGGGCTAAAAGAAAAATTTTGTGGAAAAAAATTGATTTTTTATTTTCATGGCTCAACGTTATACATTTCTGTGAAGCACCTGGGGGTTCACAGTGCACACCATACATCTAGAGAAGTTTCTGGGGGATCAATTTTCCAAAATGGGGTCAAATGTGGAGTGTTTCCACTGTTTAAGCACATTAGGGGCTCTCCAAAAGCAACATTCCAGCCAATTTTGAGTTCAAAAGTCAAACTATGCTCCTTCCCTTCCCAGCCCTGCCGTGTGCCCAAACAGTACTTTTCACTCACATTTGGAATATCAGCATGCTCAGGAGAAATTGTAAAATACATTTCAGGTTCATTTTCTCCTGTTTCACTTGCAAAATTAAAGAAATTTGGGTATAAATTACAGTTTTTGTGCATCAAAAATTCTAAATGACAGGTTTAATAATCCTGCCTTGACCCCAGGTCGAGTCTTAACTCTAGCCGCTATACAGCAGCTCAGAGGCACCTATTAACCAACCTTGCCAATATCCAAAACCATTAACTACGGGTCCCCTTTAATCCCTTCTGCAGGACTATTTAAACACCCGTCCACTTGAGTCCACCCAGGGGGAATCCAGACGTCTTAAGATCCTTTCCCCACCGATCCGCCATTAACTAACTCCACCAATTTCGAGGACCTCCCCATCATGCCACAAACATAAATGTTTTGACCCCTTAATCATTTATGTCCCTCCACATCTTCACACCCTTCTCAATACCTTTTTGTACCACCAAACACCACATGTCCATCCCTACCGTGTTCAAATGAATTCTGTCTCTCCTCCAAAACTCTCCTTCACCAGACTCCAATTCCAAGTGGTGCACCACCACAGCACCATTCCTAACCATAAAGAGAGACATCACCTTATTCCCTTTAACTCTTGCTTTATTCACCCCCTCAATAGACCGAATTCCCCGTCATATCTTCCTGGGAATGATATCCGACCAGATTGCCAGAACCCTAGGTAACATTGCCCACAGCCGTAATATGTCAAACTTGATATCTTTAATTAACTCCCTCTTACCTAAATCATTCCCCCCAAAATGTATTACCAACACATCCGGAGCTCGGTCTAGACAAACAAAACGGTGAAATTCTGTGAGTAATTGCTTCCAGACCATCTCCTGTTTTCCAATCCAGCATAGAATTGCCGCATCCCTTGAAAAACCCCTCTGCCATCCATCGGGACTAACCGCTGCCCTCAACGCTGCCCAGAACACAAATGAATCTCCCATAATCCACATGAGCAGCTGGCCATTTTTTGAAACAAAAGAACAACACATTTAACCCTATAAATTCCGTTCCGCCTCAAACTTTATACCACCGCTGGGTGAACTTAAGACTGAAACCTTGCGGTCTTCCAACGCCCAATTCTTTTCACCACTTCGTCCTCCAAACCCATTCTGGCCGCCCCAATCCAAAATGAATGCCCAGTGTATTCCTTTAAGGAAATGCCTCCTAGTTCCAAACAATGTTTAAATTTAGTCACAAACTGAGATCCGATTAAAAGGAAAAATCTGCATGGACCAACAATGGGGCATTCACACACCACGCCGACTCATAAAACCACTTATACATCCTACCGGACATAAAGGGGAACCACTCACCTCAAACAATACCGCCTTGCATCCTTTCCAATCAACATCCATGTTTGAAAAATGAATGAACACCACAACTCTATCAATGTAAACATCCACATCATCCCTCAACAATCCTCTTTTTTTAAACTCTAGAGGGGCTAACCAACTCACCCAGATGAAAAGCTTCAAAGAACGCCAATGAAAAAGCCAACTTAAAAAGGTCTATGTCCCATTGTGATTAAGACACATCAAAGAAACTGTCTAACTACAGGGTGGGCCATGTATATGGATACACCTAAATAAAATGGGAATCAACTTCCTGTTTGTGGCACATTAGTATATTGGAAGGGGAAAAGTTTTCAAGATGGGTGGTGACCATGGTGACCATTTTGAAGTGAAATCGGCCATTTTGAAGTCAACCATTTTGGATCCAACTTTATTTTTTTCAATGGGAAGATGGTCATGTGACACATTAAACTTATTGAAAATTTCACAAGAAAAACAATGGTGTGCTTGGTTTTAACGTAACCTTATTCTTTCATGAGTTATTTACAAGTTTCTCTTTGTTTACAGCCATTGACATGTCGCAGAAGTTAGCACGTGAGGAGCTGATAGAAATTGTGTTGATGTCTGGTGAATGCAGTACCCATGTCATTGCAGCAGATTTCAATGCAAGACACCCTACGCAAGAAAACTGTCACCATTCCCATGTTATCTAGGTGTTTCCATGTAAATGGCCCATCCAAAAAAAATTGCCTCATCACTGAACATAATGTTCTGTGTAAACTGAGGGTCCTGTTCCAATTTTTGCTTTGCCAATTCTGCAAATTCAGCGTGCCGATCTTGCATCAGACGAACATCCCTTGGGCGGATATTAGCTACTCACAAATGGCACCCTTACAAAATCCAGCTGCTGCAGCATCTCAACGAGGATGACCAAGATCGGCCATCTGAATTTGCAGAATGGTCGACTTCAAAATGGCCGCCATGGTCACCACCCAACTTGAAAACCTTTCCCCCTCCCATATACATGGCCTACCCTGTATAATCAACAATAACTCAAAAGAAACAGGATGCCTACCGTTCCCTGCCCTCCAACCACTTTTTCTAACCTTTTAATGCTTGAAGAATCAAAAAGGACTTTATTTTGTTCTTAAGACCTCTTACCTTAAAACTGAAAGCCAGCCCAGCCATAAATGTAGTCAGTTTTGCCATTGACCAACCAGTTTCCCAATAATGCCCCACCAGCAACAACAGCCTACACTCATCCTCCAATTCCCCCCTAGCTATGCCCTGCAATTCTCCCAAATGCTGTAAGTCCGACTGCAATGCACCCATGTCTTATCCGATAAAGATCTGAAAAACAAATCCCTTATTGACAAGGAAGATTCCACAACTCTGCCAGACATACCAGGTCTGTTGTACTCGCTTGAGGCGCCAAGTCCCGAAAACGATTCCATTGTGAATGAGAGAGAGCATCAGCAATGGGATTATTCAAGCCCGACCTGATCTCCACCACTATCTATAAATTAAATGCCAGTTCCAGCAGGACCAAATGCTGTAAAATAGTAACCACCGACAGTGCTGAAGATGATAACAAATTTATCGCCACAGCCGTCCCTTCAATCTCACAACAAAACCGTATCTTTCTATTTTGAACCCTGTCCCCCCACAATGACAACACCACAACAATAGGGAAAAAATGGAGTTATATACATTTCGCCGTCAAACCCTGGTCTAGCCAAAAATGAGGCTATTCCTCCGCCAGCCAACTACCATGAAAATAGAAACAAAGCCGTGTTGTCCTGCAATACCGACAAGAAAACCCAAAGCTTCTCTGTTCATCACCGGTTCAATCCATTGTATGACTTCAAAAAGTGCGCGCACACCTTCAAATCATTGTGGAATTCTCTCTTCAGTCTGACAAAATGCGTAGGGCATTTCACCCCCACCGTCACCAAAGATAAATGCCGACAAAAGGCTCTACCCATCTGCATAATTCTGCAAGTTAAATTTAATTTTCCCTGCAAAGATTGCAATTCACATATCTAACTCTCAACACTCTCACAATCCAACCGCCTTTTCTTCAGGCAGTCTACATTCCATCGCCAGGCTATCAATCTCAATGCATAAGAAACTCAAAGAAGTCACTGGCCCAGCTGTCTTCTCCGCCGCTAAAGGAACCCTGAAGTTTTTGGCCAAGCTTTCCATCATATGCAATAACATAGAAAAATCATATGCCTGAGCGGATCCAATGAACAAAACATCATCAAGGTAATGAATGCACAAATTCAGTTTGGACATCTCAACCACCCATTTCAAAAAAGTGCTAGACGTTTCAAAGTAAGCACATGAAAGCGAACATCCCATAGGAAGACAGCAATCGACAAAAAATCCCCCATCCCAAAAACAATCCAACAAATGCATGCTTTCGGGATATACCGGTAGCAATCTTATGCTGCCTCCACATCCATTTTTGCCAACACAGCCACTTTACCACACAACCGTACCGAATCCATAGCCACATCAAATGAAGTATACTACACCGAACATAACTGTTGATCAATCCCGTCATTCACTGAAAAACCCTTAGGAAAAATAGGTGATGGATTAAACTAAATTTATTCGGCTCCTTTTGTGGAACCACACCAAGTGGTGAAACCCTCAAATTACTGAAGGGAGCCATAGCAAAAGGTCCCGCCATCCTACCCAACTTCTTTTTCCAGTTTGTCAGTAACCACATCGGGAAATTGAAGTGCCGACTTTAAATTCTTAGTTGACAACCGAACCTGAATCCATCCCTAAAACCATCCCTTAACAAATTGACTGCCGCCGTATCGGGATACTTATTTAGAAAGTACTCCATCTCGTCCAGACGTACTGGTGTCACCCATTCAGTATTATCGCCTCCACTCTGTCTGGCACCCTTAAAACACTTTGCTGCCCTGTGAGTGCCCCCACATGCTGAGCATTCATTTTTTAATTTACATTTGTTCCCGAACTTACATGTCCCCTCATTGAATGAGAAATGCAGGCCCTTCTGCCTTGCCACCGAGTGTCCTGACTGTCCAAAACTCCCAGTACCCCTGGAAATTACTGACTACCTTGACTCAACCTAGTAGAAGTCTTCACCCTCAACCATAAGGCTATGTAAGGCGAATACTGGACCATACCGGCTTACGCTGACGAAACTGTTCATTATACCTCAGCCATCCCTGACCACCATAAACCCTGTAAGCCTCCCCAATCATGCCCATATAACACAACAGACCCGAACAATTTTCTTGGGCCTTCTCCCTTATCACACTAGCTAAAATAGGGAACGCCTGCAACGAGTTCGAGAAGGTTCTGGGGATTAAACAATACCTCCTCTTTTCCTCATCCTCTTTCTTAGAGTCCTCTTTTCTGGCCCTATCGAGATTAAACCTCTCTAAAGCTAATAAAGAAAAACTTTCCACATATTCCCCCTTCCAAATTTTTTCTCTCAGTTCTTGCTTTAAATGCACCCCCAACGAACCCTCAAAACATACATATACCCACCCTTTTGCCGCATCATCTAAATGTACCAAATCTTCCTTCTCTTTTTCTTTTTCTTCTTCTGCACCCCCAGATTGACCCGAACTTGATGCTCCCTCAGCCACCGCATTAAAAACCAATGTCCCATCACTTGCTGCATTAGAAGCTATAACGCCCATCCCCATACCTGAAACTTCAGACCTTCTAGATCCCCCATGAAACCCGTCTGACCCTAAAATTTCCCCTGGATTACCCAGCCATGCAGCGGATGGAGATGCCCCTGCCTAAGAGCTCCCAGACCTCCATAACATAGCCAAATCTCTTAGTCCATGTAAAATTAGCCCCATGCCCCCGTTAACCCCCCAGAAAACAAATCCTGACTCCTAAATACAGGGGAAGGTAACAAAGGGTTAAATGTAATAGATTGTGATTAGTGATGAGCGAGTGTACTCGTTGCTCGTGTACTCGTTGCTCGAGTTTTCCCGAGCATGCTCAGGTGATCTCCAGGTATTTGTTAGTGTTCGGAGATTAAGTTTTCATCACCGCAGCTGAATGATTTACACTACTAGACAGCTTGATTACATTTGATGATTCCCTAGCAACCAGGCAACCCCCACATGTACTCAGCCTGGGTAGTAGCTGTAAATCATTCAGCTGAGGCGATGAAAACTTAATCTCCGAACACTAAGAAATACTCGGAGATCACCCGAGTGTGGTCGGGAAAACCTGAGCAACGAGTACACTCGCTCATCACTAATTGTGATACCTCACCTAGCTGCCTGGGAGCTGTGAACCAAGCAGCAGGGAATCATGCAAATTTTGTCCTTGACCCGATCCATCTCTAAACCCATCCACCACTGGTCCTGATGATCCTGGATCCCCCTGACCACTGACAGACTGTTGACTGCCTTGTGAAGCTATGTCAGCCTTCTGTGCAGGGGCCTTCCGAGCACTAACGGCTGCATTTGCAACTCTGGTGACAGGGCCAGCCGTCTGCTACCCGTCAGTTCCTGAAGCCCTTGGCCCCACTGTGCCTCCATAGCCAGCCTGCTGCTGCCAGTCATCCTGCTGAATGCAGACATCGCAGCATTGTGGGCAGAGCCAAAGAGCCGCCCGGTAAGGCCCTTGTCCTCTCACATCCTCTGCTCGCTGGCACAGAATGGGTCCTGCTCTGGTCAGGACACCTGCCACTCCTGGTCCTGACACCCCATGTGCTGAACTGGAAGAAGGGGATGCCGATTTCTCCCCCTGTTGCAGGCCCTGCCAGATGGATTCCTCCTGGCTATAGAATGCTGAGACGCTGGCTTGCCATCCACGCTCTGCTCCAAAGGGTCCCCGAAGAGGTTCCTGACATGGCACTGTACCCAAGGGGTGACATCAGGAGTAAGGCATGCCAGAAACCTAGTTCTCCATGGTCGTCGTCCATCCTGAGGAGTTGGAGCAACTCCGGTCAACGCCCCTTGCAACAGACTGTGGACAGATGACTGCAGCCAGTCTGTCCCATGTGTGCCTGCAGCGCTCCTGAGCTACTGAAGTAATGCCTCAACTGCCTCCATAATTCAGGAACATTCTTAGCTTCCTAACACTGGTAAGGTGTACCTAAAATGGCTACCGAAAATAAGATGGCTGACGCTTTTATATTGCTACTCTATAACCCCACCTCTGACTGCTCCTCTGCCAAGACCTGACCCCAGATCCACCTTTGTACAATCTGCTAACTCCGAGCTTCCAAATGCCCATCCAGCTCACTACATTCCCGCCTTAACCCCATCATGTTTGCCTTCCTTCATGGCCAGGGGCACAGTATGGCCTCTCTTGCCATAAGGGGTATTCTCGATTCATATGAGCATCAATGTTTTACCCTTTTATCCTCCTACTCATTGCCTCATACTTTCATAATAAAAGACGCAATAATCACACCACACTTAGATTGGATTAATTGGCCACAGCAGCCTTTTATTAAGATTTCAATCACCTGTATGCCCATATTAATAGGTTATATCCATCCCAGGGAGTGACAGATTCCCTTTAAGAACGTTTCATAACTTTTGGAGCACAGAAAACCTAAGGTCAATTCCCTTGACAAAGCACCACATTGTGTAAAGGGATTGTAGGTTGTGCTGTTTGTTATCCCACTGCTGCATGTGCATGTAAGGCCGGGGTCACACTTGCGAGTTCAATGCGAGAAACTTGCGTGAGTCTCTCGCATCAAGTCCCGACACTGCCGCCGGCACTCGGGAATGGAGGGTTCAGCTGCATAGAAATACATGCAGCCGTACACTCCGTGCAGGGACTTGATTCGAGAAACTCACGCAAGTTTCTTGCATTGAACTCGCAAGTGTGACCCTGGCTTAATAAAAAGGACTTTTATGCATTAAAAGCGGGTGCGTGAATGTCCTGGATTATTTTCTGTTACTGAAATTGATTCTTGTATCTCCTTTTGAACAGTGAGCATCCCTGCTGTGTGTCTACCATTGCCCTATTAAAGTTTTGTACAACTCTGCCAGGAAGAATAATTGAGTAGTGACAGGCTCCTTGAAAGTTTGGGGCTGCATTTCAGGTAATAAAGTTGCGGGTTTAGTCAGGATTAGCGTTGTTCTCAATACTGAAAAATAAAGGCAGATACTTATCATCATGCAATATCATCAGAAGGTATTTGATTGGCTCTAAATGTGTTCTGCAAAGGGACAACAACCCCTAATATACAGCCAATGTCATTAAGAACTGTCTTCAGAGTTAAGTAGAACAAGGTGTCCTGGAAATGATGATATGGTCCCACAGAGTCCCGATCTCGACATCATTGAGTCTGTCTGGGATTACATGAAGAGATAAATAGATTTATACACGCCTACTTACTCAGATCTGTGTTTAGTTCTCCAAGACATTTGGAACAACCACCTACCTAAGTTCCTTCAAAAAGCTTGTGTAAGTGTACTGTTGTGAACTATACTTCTTGGCTCCCTCTTGTGGTCACTAGTGGTTTGGCACTTGGATTGTCCTTTCCCAGGTTGGTACTCACCTGCTTCGTTAGGCCTGGGGTGTTGCTATTTAAACTTCCTGGATTCTCAGTCCAGTGCCTGGCATCGTTGTAATCAGTTCATTTCTGTTTGCTCCTGTCTTCAGGTCCTGGTTCTTTGCAAGATAAGCTAAGTCCTGCTTTCTTATTTTTATCATTTGCATTGTTTATATTTTTGTCCAGCTTGTACAAAATGTGATTCCTGATATCGCTGGAAGCTCTAGGGGGCTGATATTCTCCCCCCACACCGTTAGTCGGTTTGGGGGTTCTTGGATATTCAGCGTGGATATTTTGCAGGGTTTTTTGCTGACCATATAAGTCATCTTACTATATTCTGCTATTAGTCAGTGGGCCTCTCTTTGCTAAAATCTAGTTCATTCTTACGTTTGTCTTTTCTTCTTACCTCACCGTTATTATTTGTTGGGGGCTTGTATTACTTTGGGGTCTTTTCTCTGGAGGCAAGAGAGGTCTTATTTTCCCTGATAGGGTTAGTTAGTTCTCCGGCTGGCGCGAGACGTCTAGGATCAACGTAGGCACGTTCCCCGGCTACTGTTAGTGTTTGTGCTAGGATCAGGTATATGGTCAGCCTAGTTACCACTTCCCTATGAGCTGGTATTTATGTTTGCAGACTTTGCTGTAATCTCTGAGATCCCCTGCCATTCGTTTGGATCTTCCTGTGTCGTTTGCCATTCACAACGTGTTCCATAGGTCTTTGTTGCGGCGGTACGTTGTGCCTGTGGTTCCTGCTGTTGAGCCTCCTGCTCCGGTGTTGGTTGAGGGCGAGTTGGAGTACGTGGTGGAGAAGATCTTGGATTCTCTTCTCTCTAGACGGAGGCTTCAGTATTTGGTCAAATGGAGGATAATTCCTGGGTGGTCGCCTCGGATGTTCATGCGGCCGATTTGGTTCGTGCCTTCCACGCTGCTCATCCTGATCGCCCTGGTGGTCTTGGTGAGGGTTCGGTGACCCCTCCTTAAAGGGGGGGTACTGTTGTGAACTATACTTCTTGGCTCCCTCTTGTGGTCACTAGTGGTTTGGCACTTGGATTGTCTTTTCCCAGGTTGGTACTCACCTGCTTCGTTAGGCCTGGGGTGTTGCTATTTAAACTTCCTGGATTCTCAGTCCAGTGCCTGGCATCGTTGTAATCAGTTCATTTCTGTTTGCTCCTGTCTTCAGGTCCTGGTTCTTTGCAAGATAAGCTAAGTCCTGCTTTCTTATTTTTATCATTTGCATTGTTTATATTTTTGTCCAGCTTGTACAAAATGTGATTCCTGATATCGCTGGAAGCTCTAGGGGGCTGATATTCTCCCCCCACACCGTTAGTCGGTTTGGGGGTTCTTGGATATTCAGTGTGGATATTTTGCAGGGTTTTTTGCTGACCATATAAGTCATCTTACTATATTCTGCTATTAGTCAGTGGGCCTCTCTTTGCTAAAATCTAGTTCATTCTTACGTTTGTCTTTTCTTCTTACCTCACCGTTATTATTTGTTGGGGGCTTGTATTACTTTGGGGTCTTTTCTCTGGAGGCAAGAGAGGTCTTATTTTCCCTGACAGGGTTAGTTAGTTCTCCGGCTGGCGCGAGACGTGTAGCATCAACGTAGGCACGTTCCCCGGCTACTGTTAGTGTTTGTGCTAGGATCAGGTATATGGTCAGCCTAGTTACCACTTCCCTATGAGCTGGTATTTATGTTTGCAGACTTTGCTGTAATCTCTGAGATCCCCTGCCATTGGGATTCATAACAGTGTACCCAGAAGAATTGATAGTTTGATGCTGTTTTGAAGACAAAAAGGTGATCACAACATACCTGGATTTCATTTAGATTTTTCTTCTGTTCATTCACTTTGCATTTTAATATTGATAAAAAATAAAATCTATTTTTGAAAGCATGCTTACTTTGCAGCATTTTTTCCACACTCGTCTTAAACGTTTGCACAGTACTGTTCCTGCCAGAACACACAGACAATCAGCAGGTATTGGGTGCCTGTCATATTGGAAAAGAACACGTGCATGATACCTGCTGATTGTGCACACCTAAAGGTATATACTGTATGTATAGACGCAATGTAACTGCCACTACACAACACTCCAAATGTGGACGTGGGTGGTGTGGGACAATCTCGTACAGGTGACCATAAGCATTAGACACAAGTAATTTGAGCAGTTCTTAAATTATTAAACATCTCATAAACAATCATTTTGCTGATGCAACCATACACTTTTTCATCATTTATAGTCTTTTGACTTAATCATAAATTTTTAATCACATAGGGGTGAAGGATCAATGATTTTTCTGAGGACTATCTTTCAAGGAAATATCACTTGTGGATAAAAGAACAAAAAAATATTTGGATCAACAATGAGAGAAATTTGAAGTGTTGCTGATTTCTTTCAGACGATGACAGATTGTCATTATTCAGCTTAAATGACCGATCATTGTTAAATTACACCCGGCGAATGTTCGTTGGGGCTGAAATCATCCTTTTTCATTAACTTTAGTCAAAAGTGTTTGAGACCTTTACTCTCTGTACTGTTTTCCTTGGAGCTATTCAAGAAATGGTAACAGATATGCAGGACTGGACTAATGACTTCTGACCTATGAACAGAGGAAAACAGCTGTGGATGCAATGGAAAAAGGGGCTAGAAAAGCAAAAACTACTGCATATATTTAACTTTGCCTTTGTATAAATGTCAGTAGAAAACAGCAAGATTCTACCTCTTTTCCATAAAATGTTACAGCTGAAATGTAAAAAAAATAAGCGAATCAATTGTGAACATTCTTTGCATTGAGTCAGAGTTATTTTCTACTCCTTTGTATATTGATGTACATAGCTGCGTTAGTACTTGTACAAACTTCCATTGGTTTGGTTTGGTCCAGACAGTAGGATTAGCTCCAATACACTATCAGACATAGACCAAATAGATTAGTAATAACTGTATAACTTTAATCTAATCTCCCACAATGCACTGGTTTTATGGGAGTTCAGAAAACTTCTCAACTTACTTTTCTGTTGTAAAAGACCATATAAATATGCTACAAAATAATATAAATAATTTACAAATGCAACTCTTTCTCACAAACTAGTGACTGTGTTTTGTACATTTACTGTACAGAATCTATTCATGAGGGTATATACATGCGCCCACCCAAAGATGACAGCTGTGACTGAGAGCCACCAACTTATCACAATTGCCAGAATTGGAGAAGACTCAGATCATGACAGCCTAACCCTAGTATTGCTGTGATTAAGACAATTTCCTTAACACCCACAGCCCCCAGAATATTGATCACAAGGGCTTTTTTTTATTATTTAGGATAGCAATTTGCCTAAAAAGGTCCAAGATGCAATATTACCCAATGCCTGTTAGCACATAATTGAATTATTTTTGCTTTTTACATGCATAGACAACAAGGCAATGGAAAATCTACATATTCTACTTTATTGTAATACAGAAAAATATAAATTAAAGTGGTTGTCCACTACTAGGACAACCCCTTCTCATTCCACATGCTTGGCCCTGTTAAAATAAAAACACCTTCACTCATCTAAGGTTCCGGCAACGTTCCAGCAGTGTCGGCACTCGTATTCCCAGAGATAACGTGAAATTGTTACGTCACGTCAGCCCTGCTCCCAATTAACTCTGACATCACTGTCCCCGCCTTCGGAAACACTGAACATCTAGAGAACATCAGAGCTGTGGCTGCTCTCTGACTTCCTCTTGATATTCGATTTGCCTGAAGGTGGTAACAGTGAAGACAGTGCTGATTGGGTGCAGGGCTCACATGATGTAACAACTTCATATGAGCCCCAGGAATGCGCATGCGCATGCCGACAACGCTGGAGTGGTGCCCACACCAAAGGTGAGCATAAGGCCGGTGTCACACTTGCGAGTGCAATACGAGAAACTCACGCCAGTCTCTCGCATCAATTCCTGGCACTGTAGCCGGCACTCGGGACCGGAGCATTCAGCTGCATAGAAATACATGCAGCTGAACTCTCCGGAGCTTTCCCGAGTGCCGGTGGCACTGCCGGGCATTGATGCAAGAGACTCGCCTGAGTTTCTCGCATTGCACTCGCAAGTGTTATACCTGCCTAAGTGTTATTATTGTAAAAAAGCCAAACACGAGGAAAGAGAAGGGGTTGTGCTAGTAGCAAAAAAGTTGTAAATTATGAAAAGCACATGCTGAACAGTTATAACATAACAATTTGTCGTTATAATATCAGATAAATTACAAAAAAAATTGAAAAAAAGGAAAATATTTTTTTATTCCACTAAGAAATTAATTTAAAACTATTTACCAAATAATACTACAAAAAATACATTCATGTTTATGAACATCTCATTGGCCAATCCACTTACAATATATCATATATGGAATTGGCACAACTACACTGTAGCGTATAGCCTAGGCCTGTGAGAAAGCAATTCTATTGAATATGCAATGTAATTACAGGTCACAGACTTCAATTTTTCCATTTGCTAATAAATGATTCACACATGGCAAGTGTGTGCAGGCTGCAGAAACAATAGTCAAAGTAAGATCCATCGCTTGTCAACAGCTTTTCTTCTAAATCCTTAAACAACACTGCTAAACTGCAGAGCATCAGCATTATGTCCAGCTAACCATTAACCCCTCATTGTGGACAAGTCTGCAACAACAAGTACAAGATAAAGCACAAGAATCCCTTGGGGGCATGTATGTCACAGTACGATACAGAAAGAAACACAGAGCAGAACAGAACTGTCATAGTTTCATAATATTTCTAACATTTAATGACAATGTGGATTTTGTTTAGCCGTTTGCTCAATTACATTTACTAGTTGGACAAAGTTGGTCATGTTTAAATGGTAAATCATGAATATCCCTACTGCTAAAACTTTTTTTTATTGTATCTTGCATTTAATATATGATCTTTACAGGGGTTTTTATTTTTGGGGGAGAGGAGGGTTCCTTCTACATTATGGTCTATTTCATAGTGAGGGCTCATAGAAATACATGTAGCTGTCATGATCGGGTCGGGAGAGCCGCGGCCAGTCCGTCCATTGTGGTCCAAGTTCCACAGACGTCTCATAAACCCTAAGTCTTTCAGAAGCTTTAATGGTTCTTAGGTTCTCACAAGTTGAAACATGGACCATTGTTCATCAGTGTTTTGGAGCCAAGTTTCATCATCATGATGAAATCATCAGTGTTGTTTCAGTGTTTCAGATTTTATCAGTGATTTATCAGTGATTTTCACCGATGACAAAATAAATAGTAAAATTACAAGTCTTCTCCTATTCATTACAATGTTAATAATAGACATCTGTGCTGTCCGTACTTTTCAAGGACCCATGAAAAACTGATATCTGAATGAGCCATTATACATTTCTACAATATATTTCACAATATGTCATCATCAATATATGATTGGCGTGGCTCTAAATGGTAGGACTGACCATTACTCTTATTAGGCTGTGGGTCCACTACTTCTTCATAGTTTTGCTATGTGTGTGGCATAGCAACTCAATCACATTCCCATGAATCTCTTCCATTTCTCATGAACATCTGGGGTCCTAAATACAATATCAAGGAGACATTCTAGGATTTTCAATCAAGGGAAACTCACAAAACCCACTGTAAGGTATGATAATGGAGGGGCTGAACTAAGGTTTGTAGGTATCCTAGGATAAGAAACAATGGGGGACCTAAGGTATAAAATTATTCATTTTATTATGTATGCAGCTTCCTATCTAGAACAACATAAAAAGTACAAGGGGAGAGGCTGAAAGGGGTCATATTAAATAGTGAGCTCCATCTCACCTGTGGCATTTGCCTGGTCCTCACCTAAATTACTATGACATATTTAAAAGAGATGGCATTGACATTCATAGGTTGCTCTACCGAGACCCATAGAATTTATAGAATCAACAAAATATAGGACTTCCTTTGACATCAAAAGAGAGAGTTACTTACATGTGTGGTTCCTTTTTCTTTTCTGCAAAGGAATGGCAAAAAAGGGCGGCAGAGTGTGGCGTTCTCAAGGTCAGGCAGTTCTGAAGAAAGGTCCACCATGACTTACCGTATATACTCGAGTATAAGCCGAGATTTTCAGCCCATTTTTTGGGCTGAAAGCGCCCCTCTCGGCTTATACTCGAGTCATACCCAGGGGTTGGCAGGGGAGGGGGAGCGGGGGCTGTCTAATTATACTCACCTGCTCCTGGTGCGGTCCCTGCAGGTCCCTGGCTCCCCAGCGCCCCAGCTTCTTCCTTTACTGAGCGGTCACATGGTACCGCTCATTACAGTAATGAATATGCTGCTCCACCTCCCATACTGTAATGAGCGGTAACGGTGACCACTCAGTACAGGAAGAAGCTGCAGCGCCGGGGAACCAGGGACTGCACTGTGCCAGGAGCAGGGGAGTATAACGGGGAGGGGAGCACAGCGCGTGCATGATATTCACCTGCTCCCCATTCCGGGCGCCGCTCCGTCTTCACTCAGCGTCTTCTGCAGTGATGCTCAGGTCAGAGGGCGCGATGATGTGGTTAGTGCGCGAAGTCAGGGGAATATTGAAAGTGCCGGGGGCCTGAGCGACAGAGAGGTGAGTATGTGATTTTTTTTTTTTACAGCAACATCAAATGGGACAAGAGTCTGTATGGAGCATCTTATGGGGCCATAACATTTGTGCAGCACTATATGGGGCACGTGTCTGTATGGGGCCATAATCAACATTTGCGCAGCACTATATGGGGCAAGTGTCTGTATGGAGCATCTTATGGGGCCATAATCAACATTTGTGCAGCACTATATGGGGCAAATATCTTTATGGAACATCTTATGGGGCCATAATTAACGTTTGTGCGGCATTGTATGGGGCAAATGTCTGTATGGAGTATCTTATGGGGCCATAACGTTTGTGGAGCATTATATGGGGCAAGTGTCTGTATGGAGCATCTTATGGGGCCGTAATCAAGGTTTGTGCAGCACTATATGGGGCAAATATCTTTATGGATCATCTTATGGGGCCATAATCAACATTTGTGCAGCATTATATTTGGCAAATGTGTCTATGGAGCATCTTATGGGGCCATTATTAACCTTTATGCAGGATTACATGGGGCATATTTTAATATGGAGCATCTTATGGGGCCATCATAAACTTTATGGAGCATTATATGGGGCTCCTGATTCAATATGGATATTCAAAAACACTTAACCTACTGATGTCTCAATTAATTTTATTTTTATTGGTATCTATTTTTGCTTTTGACATTTACCGGTAGCTGCCACATTTCCCACCCTAGGCTTATACTCGAGTCATTAAGTTTTACCAGTTTTTTGTGGCAAAATTAGGGGGTCGGCTTATACTCGGGTCGGCTGTTACTCGAGTTTATACGGTATTTGCTTAATCCAGTGAAGAATAAATTTCAACCCAAAAATGAATGTTGACCAAATAAAAATTATAATTGTAGTAAAAATTTCAAGTATACTATACCATGTACTTTAATTTTACTTGAAATAGTAAAGAAAAAATTTACATGATTATTTTTGTATACAAAGTGTTAATTTGCTTCTCAGTAATTCACAGTAGACCCCTATCACGTTATTGATTAAACATGCTGCCAAAATTAATTTCTGTAGCTAATTCTAAAGTGGTGATTAATGTAACAGCACATCCCATTTTCTCTTTTACAAAAATTTGGTAAAATAACAGGAATTCAGACACATTTCGGATCATCAAGACTGATCCCAAACATGGAAACTCAAAAACAGATATTCATCTGTGGGTCATCTTAAAAACGGTGCCACAATGAAATAGCCTACCATATACGACTGATTGAAAGGGCTTGCATACCATAATAAATTAGCATGTTGTTTGTAAGTGACCACATAGTCACACTGTATAACATAAGAAGTATACAAAATCACATTGAAGTCAACAGTTCTCATTTGTGGCGAGGCTGCCAGCAGCTGTGACAAGTTAAAAGCCATTTGATTTAATAGGAATAAGGGATAATAAAGAGAGGCACTCAATGGCAGTGAAATCCCCTAGTGACTTGCATGTGAAACCTGGTTGAATTATATATTTTTCCCTTGTATTGTAGACACAATAGTGAGACGCACACAAAGTGGCAGCGCACAGGAGGAAATCATTTGTGTGTTACCAGGGAAAAGCATTCATCTTACTGCGTCTTGCCTTGTTTTTCTCTCAAGGTAAATTGGCAGTTAATCCCCTCACTGCAAGAAAGATTTCTCTGCCTAAGAAACATAGGCTGCATAACCTCCTATGTGCTAGAAGAAAACGTACATAGTTTCTTTCAGACATAGAGCTTCAAGATATAGATTTCCATGTAAATAGATGAGATGGAAGGATAGAATAAAAAGAAAGACATTTGTTAAAAAGTTCCAAAAATAATCATAAAAAAGATACAATAGGTATAAGTATTTATGTATATACGTATACAATAGATATATGCATGATGTTGACCAATCATAAGCAGTCAGCGCCCTCAAAATAGCTTAAAACAGTATTTTACCTAAGTGAGACATAATGAAATACATTCCTGCTTTCAATGATCTCACGGTAGAGCTGTGTGTGATTTCAAACACCTTTCAGCTTTTATTTTACAGCAGTCAGTGCTTTGGGAGGGACAGCAAAGCTTTGTCCCATTACAAATATGTTTGCTGATGCAGCTCTCCTTTCACGGCTTTGTCAGCTTTCTTGTATCCTCCTCCCACCACACTGACTAACTGAATAAATAATAAACACACAGCCAACTGAATAAATAAACACACAGCCAAAATAAAGTCCTTTATTTGAAATAGAAAAACACATTTTTTATTTAAAAATAATAAACACAGTTATACTCACCTAGCGCCCATTCCATTGAATCCTTCATCTCTTGTAATAAAACAAAAATAAAAAAAGATCAATATCCTTCACCTGTCTGACATTCTGTCCCTTGCCTTAATCCATGTCTGCGATAAACAGTTTTTCAACCTGGACGGTGCCAAGATGTTACCATCCAGGCTAAAAACCACTGAATAATGAGCTGTTGAAAGCGCAGTCAGTGACTAGCAGGGTTAGGTCATCGAAGTTACCGCAGGTCACTGAGGCTGCATTCCTAGCCAGCCCCTGAACTGCAGTGACCTTGGTGAGATCACAACTAGCACAGTGAGAAAAAGTCTCACGGTGCAGCACTGAGATCTGTGAGTTCACCGCAGTTCACCAAGAATTTTATTCACCTCTGAAGCTACCATTCCATGATGTGGCCAGTTTAACATTCTTACTTAAGGAAAAGGTCCTCTTTAAGAGCAGAGATACAGGATTGAAGGAGTGATGTCACTTACCTCTTCTGATTTTTTTTTTTACCAAAACAAAGTTATCCAAGTACCCGATATTATTTACATGTACTATTACTATTTACTTACTACAGGGTATTTGCTAATTTTGTTTTTATTTTAGCTTCTGCTTGTTAAATTGCAACAGTGTGAATGCACACCTATACATTGCACTTATGTCACGATATGCTCTGGCTTAATTTTTTTAGGTGTTGGTTTAGTTTTTTTGTACTTTGTACAAAAAAAGGGGCATGGCTCCCCTTTTTGGGCTGTCCATTTTTTTATATAGCTTTCAATGAGCAAGTACCTGAACATGTTCTACTCTGCCCCTGTCTATTTTTACATCTACCGACACTTAGTGAGGTGAACTACAAGAGTTGGATACTGTCTTCATTGGGAACACCTTGTCGTGGTGGGATGGCTTTCACATTTTTTTGATGACTTTCACTTTTTTGATGAAAACAATATTAACTAAGTACCCTATGTTATTTGCCTGTACTGTACTATTTCTATTTATTTATTTATTTACTAACGGGTAATTGCATTTTGCTTTTATCTTAGTTCCCCTAATGAACCTTAAAATCTCAGAGAGTAAACATTGGACCCATGCTATAAGATGAGTATGCAAATGTGAAAGGGATCATTATTATGTGCATTTTTCTAATCACAGTTATATATCAGAATCATTATGATCTGCATGGCAACTGAGTCTATTACTGTAACTGGTAGCTGTTTATGGAAGCATAGTTTGTGTAAATCTAGAAATGGGAAGCAATAGAGTGATACCCTATAGAGGGAGAGTAGGAGAGTCCTGGTTACGCTCACCTGGTGGAGTTGTGACAGCACAACGCCTATGTGGTCATAAAGAAAAAGAGATGCTGCTGCCCACAGCTGGTGGTTAAATCCACCAAGAGATATTGGATCCAGTTGGATGAATACGTAGGAGCGCTGCACTGTTGGAGTAAATCAATTCTTCAGAAATGATGATGAAAAAAGTTTTTTTTTATTCACAATGAATTTCAATGCCATAACGGCATCTTTATCAAGTGAAAAAAATGGTAGCCTATTTTGTGCAGACTCATTTGGAGCAGACACATTTGCCTCACTTTGGTTATGTATCATATATACTTGAGTATAAGCTGACCCGAGAATAAGCCGTGACCCCTAATTTTGCCACAAAAAACTGGGAAGACCTATTGACTCGAGTATAAGCCTAGGGTGGGAAATGCAGCAGCTACTGGTAAATTTCAAAAATAAAAGTAGATACCAATAAAAGTAAAATTGATTGAGACATCAGTAGGTTAAATGTTTTTCAATATCCATATTGAATCAGGAGCCCCATATAATACTCCATACAGTTCATGATGGGCCCCATAAGATGCTCCATACAAAATATGCCCCATAAAATGCTCCATAAAGTTCATGATGGGCCCATAAGATGCTCCATACAAAAATATGCCCCATATAATGCTGCACAAAGGTTAATGATCGCCCTTTAAGATGCTCCATAGAATAATATGCCCCATATAATGCTCCATAAAAGTTGATGGCCCCATAAGATACTCCATAGAATAATATGCCCCATATGCTGCTCCATAAAGGTTGATGGCCCTATAATATGCTCCATAGAATAATAATGGCATAGAATAATATGCCATTTATATAGCTCCATAAAGGTTGATGGCCCATAAGATGCTCCATAGAATAATATGCCCCATGTAATGCTCCATAAGAGTTGATGGCCCCATAAGATGCTCAATAGAATAATATGCCCCTTATGCTGCTCCATAAAGGTTGATGGCCCCATAAGATTCTCCATAGCATAATATGCCCCATATGCTGCTTCATAATGGTTGATGGCCCCATAAGATGCTCCATAGCATGCCCCATATGCTTCTCCATAAAGGTTGATGGCTCTATAAGATGCTCCATAGCATAATATTCCCCATATGCAGGTCCTGCTGCAATTTAAAAAAGAAAAATGACATACTCACCTCTCATTGCTGGGTGCCGTGTGCCGAAGTCGCCGCTGGCTCAGGCCCCCGGCACTTGCGATATTCACCTGTCCCCGATACACCGCCACTGTGTCTTCCGGCTCTCTGCAGTGACTATTCTTCTTACAAATACATATAAGCACAGGGGTGAAAATGTAACAGCTTACCAAAGGAAAAGCGCCTACTGTTAAAATATAACCTTTAATAATAAATCTATAAAAAATGGAATAAATCCCCCACAGTGAAAAAATGCCTATGTAAACCGGGCTGAGAGGTAATAGGGAAGAAAAACCAATAAATACCCTACACTCTCCAACTAGCTAGTAAGCAATAATGTTAGAATACTAGAAAAACCTCCATCAACAATATCTATATACACATATAACAGAGGTACGCCCAGTGTTACACCTCATGAAAAACAACTAACAGCACCAAAATTGATAATATTTAGTGATGGTATAGACAGTGTTGCTATGTCATAACAAGCTCACTCAGCCGATGTGTGGAAATGAGTGACCTGTCCCTAGATATCCGCTCTGTCTGAGTGCCTACCTAGGTGCAGAGGTTGGCACCCTAAGAAATACGAGACTGGCGCCCCCGCTCGTGCAATAGCTGTCCCTGCACTCCTATTAAACCCTATAAAACCGAAAATAGGAAACAGAGGGCCTGATGGCTTGTGTCACGCTCACGCCCTGACTGATGGGAATGAGGTATGAAGGAACAGGTTGGGACCTGTTCACACAGGAAGAGAACCGCAAGGCTGCGAATAGGAATGGAAGAGCAGCAAGAGATAGTGTAGCAGCAAAAGCTAAGCAGAGCAGAACCGCAAGGAATACGGAGAGTAGCTGCAGCGAGAGGTTTCTGCAGCAAAGCAGAGCGGAGCCACAAGGAATGTGGAGAGGAGCTGCAGCAAGGGATAACTGCAGTAGAAGATAAGCAGAGTAGACAGGAGCAGAGCCGCAGGAGTGCGGAGCAGAGGAAAAGCCACAAAGGTAAAGAGCAGGCAGAGCTGCAAGAGTGCAGAGTGTAAGCAGACTGAGAACACGAGGAAAGACACAGCAGGGAAGGAAGCCACAGACAAGGAGACCGAGATAAGACTAAGTTCAGACAAGGAAATGGAACAAGACAAGAAACAAAGACAAAGACACAGGGACCAGGATATTCTGCCTCCTGGAGGGCAGACAACAAGATCAAGGCAATAACACAGAAAAGCCTCCAGAGAGGGAGTAACACAGAGCAAGGCCTGGTAAACTCAGCAGCTAAACACTAACTGAGCTAACACATTGCACAGGCCCAGAGCACTGGGTGGCGCTGCACTATATACTGGAGGCCTCTTGGTAATTGGTCAGCGACAGAATAGACAGATGCACCTGATTCCTATAAGAACCAGAGAGTTCAGGCGCCGCCCCCCTATACACACAGCCATGAAGTATGCAGAGAGCAGAGGCACAGAACATGGAGCTGGCATGAAACAGAAACCACATCATGACCTGGAGCAGTGGGTAAGATAGTGTGAGAGATGCGAGGCCATGCCGTGATGCCAGCAGAGTTGTTACAGCTTGTATATATTGTATATTGTATTATGCACTACTACAATGATAACAATGTGAACATAATAATAAAAGGGTAGGATGTACATGTGTAGAAGAGACAGTACACTCAATCTAGGTAACTCATAGCTAACACATTAGGTTTAAAGATAAAAATATCTAAGTTCCATAACAACACTTTACTGTGAAAAAGTAATCCCCACCTACTTAGTTTTTAGGGATTTGATAGGTGCTGAGTGCTGACATACAATGACTCATAAAATTTCCAGCAACTATACCGCATAGCATTGATAAACCAAATGAATAACTATAGCCACACGGAATTGTATACCACACAACTGCACATTGAAAGATAAAACACTGGGAGCACGAAGGGAATAATTCCCCAAACCAACTGTACTTATCTGCTCCAATGCGGTATTGTATGCAAGCCGTTGGAATGTACGATGCAGGGGCGGACCTACCGCCGGTTCAACCGGTGCAGCCGCACAGGGGCCCGGAGGTGGAGGGGGGCCCTTGCAGGCAGGGGCATACAGGGCCCCTGCTTTCTGCTGCTGCAGTAGATCGGTGCAGGCCCTGCACTGTATTAGCAGTGTACATACAAGTGCCGGCCGGCATCCCCTATTGCAGACACAGCAGGCTGTGTGTCTGCTGATCTGACGTCACCTGCGCGCCTGTTTCACTCTGCCGGAGGCCTGGAGGAGAGATGAAGTTAGTAGAAAGCCATGGGGTCCCGGGCAGGAGGTATGTGACGGGCTTCATCTCATTCCTGCTTTCTTATCTGCTTTCTGTAGATCTCTCTGTACTGTGAGATTTATTGCACCATCTTAAGGTACCGTCACATTAAGCGACACTGCAGCGATATAGACAACGATGCCGATCGCTGCAGCATCGCTGTTTCGTCATTGTGTGGTCGCTGGAGAGCTGTCACACAGACAGCTCTCCAGCGACCAACGATTTCGAAGTCCCCGGGTAACCAGGGTAAACATCGGGTTACTAAGCGCAGGGCCGTGCTTAGTAACCCGATGTTTACCCTGGTTACCAGTGTAAATGTAAAAAAAAACAAACACTACATACTTACATTCCGGTGTTTGTCGCGTCCCCCGGCGTCTGCTTCCCTGCACTGTGTAAGCGCCGGCCGTAAAGCAGAGCGGTGACGTCACCGCTGTACTCTGCTTTACGGCCGGCCGGCGCTGACACAGTGCAGGGAAGCGGACGCCGGGGGACGCGGCCCTGCGCTTAGTAACCCGATGTTTACCCTGGTTACCAGTGAAGACATCGCTGAATCAGCGTCACACACGCCGACTCAGCGATGTCAGCGGGTGAGCCAGCGACGAAATAAGGTGCTGGCCTTCTAGCTCCGACCAACGATGTCACAGCAGGATCCTGATCGCTGCTGCGTGTCAAACACAACGATATCGCTATCCAGGACGCTGCAACGTCACGGATCGTTGTCGTTCTCGTTGTAAAGTTAGTTCAGTGTGAAGGTACCTTTAAACTTATATACAGATAAGGTCCCGGCTCCAGTGTCACCCGATCTGCATGTAAGCTGAAGCTGCAGCAATAAGTCAGAGTGATCCTCACCCTGCACTGTGTGACCCTGAGCCCGGCTCCTGGACATGCCACATTATATATCAGACATATATTTGTACTATGTGCACATATATAGTGTTATATGCACTGAGCACTGACCAGGCTGCAGGAACTCACATTATAATATAATATATTATAATGTGAGTTCCTGCAGCCTGGTCAGTGCTCAGTGCATATAACACTATATATGTGCACATAGTACAGTGGTGCCAATATACAGTATGAAGCATCATGTGCGGTCAATATACAGTATGGAGCATCATGTGCGGTCATTATACAGTATGGAGCATCATGTGCGGTCATCATACAGTATGGAGCATCATATGCGGTCATTATACAGTATGGAGCATCATGTGCGGTCATTATACAGTATGGAGCATCATGTGTGGTCATTATACAGTATGGAGCATCATGTGCGGTCAATATACAGTATGGAGCATCATGTGCGGTCATTATACAGTATGGAGCATCATGTGCGGTCATCATACAGTATGGAGCATCATGTGCGGTCATTATACAGTATGGAGCATCATGTGCGGTCATTATACAGTATGGATCATCATGTGCGGTCATCATACAGTATGGAGCATCATGTGCGGTCATTATACAGTATGGAGCATCATGTGCGGTCATCATCATACAGTATGGAGCATCATGTGCGGTCATTATACAGTATGGAGCATCATGTGCGGTCAATATACAGTATGGAGCATCATGTGCGGTCATTAAACAGTATGGAGCATCATGTGCGGTCATTATACAGTATGGAGCATCATGTGCGGTCATTATACAGTATGGAGCATCATGTGCAGTCATTATACAGTATGGAGCATCATGTGCGGCCATTATACAGTATGGAGCATTATGTGTGGCCATTATACAGTATGGAGCATCATGTGTGGCCATTATACAGTATTGAACATCATATGGGGCCATTATACAGTATGGAGCACTGTGTGGCCATATTTTTTTGTTTATAATTATTCTTTATGAAACAGTGTGATCAGCAGTGCTAAATGGGTGTGGTTGGGACGTGGATATGGGTGTGACTAGTTATGAATGGGTGTGGCCAGAGGCGTGGCCTAAAATTTGCCGCGGCGCGCGTTGCGCGCCACAACCTTTGTCCCTCTTTCCCATCTTCAAAAGTTGGGAGGTATGATGCTGGGCATGGAGGGGGGCCCAGACACATTTCTTGCACAGGGGCCCAAAGCTGTCAGTGTCCGCCACTGGTAGGATGATATAGCTCCTTAGATGAAGGAGACACACTCTCGACGCATTTCCCCAAACCGGGTTCATCAGGAGAGTTTCAGGATGTTATGGCAGTAAGGAGTCATGATAAAAAATGAGGCTGCAAACCAAGCACGGCAAACCCCTCCTAATATACTCATTAGAACAAGATGGCTAAACATCAATTTCCTGTTTAACATGTAAAAAAGAAGCACCCAGATACAGGTAGAGGTAAATACCTCACATGCATTGACATGTAATAGAAAAGACCATCGGCGGCCATTTTATTGGAGACACATACCATTCTAAATGTAGCGCTAGCTCTAGAGGCTGGAAAACGCCGAGCACCTATGTCACATGACCGGG
The DNA here is from genome assembly GCF_051348905.1 of Ranitomeya variabilis. NCBI lineage: Eukaryota > Metazoa > Chordata > Amphibia > Anura > Dendrobatidae > Ranitomeya > Ranitomeya variabilis. The sequence goes on from NC_135234.1 coordinate 156,919,796, forward strand.
TCTAAGCCACGCCCACTGGGTGAATTGCACAAGCGCCCCACGACTGGCAGACACCAGGAAAATATCGCAGTGACTAAAGTTACTTTTATGGCACTAAAGACTGGAACGGAAGGCCAGATTTAGGCCACGCCCATTGGGTGCATTGCGTCGGCGCATAATAAATATAGGATGCAATATGTCTATAGCGCATGCGTGGCATAAATATTTAGATGTAATGCACAAATCACAAAAAATACAGCACCGCTACTGCCCCAGCACATACGAGTCTCAGCAAAAATTATGAAATGAAATAAAACGATACGTCCAGCACCTAGTTATAGAGCATATTGATAGCCCATATACCCCAATATACGGCCGTACTGTTACGTATCATAGAAATAGTTGTGCCTCACACACACAAACATAGTGCTCCCAAAATAAAGACAATGGGAGTGACTAACCACATCATCGCGCCTTCTGACCTGAACGTCACTGCCAGAGGACCCGGAAGAAACAGCGCGGTGGTGGAACTGGGACAGGTGAATATCGCATGGCTCACCCTCCCCGTCATACTCACCCCCTCACCCCCTCCTGGCTCAGTCTCTCTGCAAATCCCTGCTTCTCCGATGGTCTCCGGTGCACGCGGGAAGCTTGTTCCTGTGTTCAGCGGTCAGATGGTACAGCTCATTAAAGTAATGAATATGCGCTCCACGCCTATGGGAGTGGAGTCGCATCCATATTCATTACTTTAATGAGCGGTACCACGTGACCGCTGAACACAGGAAGAGCTGCAGGTGCCAGAGACCATCTGAAAGGCAGGGACGTGCAGAGACGCGTCAGGTGGGGGTGAGCAGGGCTGGCATCAGCACCCGCCACACCTGAGCAAGTGCTGGGGCCCCAGCAAGACGGGGGCCCATTTTGAGTGTGACCAACTTTTTACTATTGATGCTGCCTATGCTGTGCTTTATGCTACGTGGGCTGTGGTATATACTACATGGGCTGTGTTATATGCTACGTGGCTGTGCTATATACTACATGGCTGTGTTATATACTATGTGGGCTGTGGTATATACTATGTGGGCTGTGTTATATGCTACGTGACTGTGCTATATACTACATGGTTGTGCTATATACTACGTAACTGTGCTATATACTATGTGGCTGTGCTATACTATGTAGGCTGTGCTATATACTACATGGCTGTGATATACTATGTAGGCTGGGCTATATGCTATGTGGCTGTGCTTTATACTACGTAGCTGTGCTATATACTATATAGGTGTGCTATATGCTACGTGGGCTGTGGTATCTACTACGTGGGCTGTGTTATATGCTACGTGGCTGTGCTATATACTACATGGCTGTGTTATATACTGTTGTGAATTCCGTTCTCGGGCTCCCTCCTGTGGTCGTGAATGGTACTTTGGTGAGTTCTGTCCTTGGACACCCTCTGGGGTGGCTTTGAGTGGAACTGCTGATCTTTGAGGTTGGCTTTCTCAGCTGCCCTCATTTATTGCTGCTGCTGGCTTCCCTATTTAACTCTGCCCAGGTCCTTAGTTCATGCCAGATGTCAATGTGTCAGTACTGGTTCAGATCTCTCTTGGATTTCTCTGATGACCTGTCTACTCCAGCAGAAGCTAAGTCTTTGCTAGTCCATTTGCTGTTCATTGGTTTTTGAATATATTTCTCAGTACATGCTATGTTTTTTGTCCAGCTTGCTATTATGATATTTCCTTGCTAGCTGGAAGCTCTGGGGGTGCAGAGCTGCACCTCCACACCGTGAGTCAGTGTGGAGGTCTTTTTGCACACTCTGCGTGGTTTTTGTAGTTTTTAATACTGACCGCATAGTTCCCTTTCCTATCCTCTGTCTATCTAGAGAAGATTTGGCCTCCTTTGCTAAAATCTGTTTCATTCCTGTGTTTGTTACTTCCCTCTTAACTCACAGTCAATATTTGTGGGGGGCTACCTTTACTTTGGGGAATTTCTCTGAGGCAAGGTAGGCTGCTATTTCTATCTTTAGGGGTAGTTAGCTCTTAGGCTGTGAAGAGGCGTCTAGGGAGAGTTAGGTACGCTCCACGGCTATTTCTAGTGTGTGTGATAGGATTAGGGATTGCGGTCAGTAGAGTTACCACTTCCTCAGAGCTTGTCCCAGGTTTTCCATTTTAACCATCAGGTCATTTCGGGTGCTCCTAACCACCAGGTCCATAACAGTACAGCTGGCCCACAAAGTGTTAATGCATCTCAAAAGAGGGAAAAGAGAAGTTCTGAGTCAATTTTTTTTTCTTTGCAGCTTGTTTTGTCTTTCTTTTCCCCTTAACCTCTGGGTGGTTCAGGACTCAGGTGTAGATATGAATATTCAAGGTTTGTCCTCTTGTGTGGATCAACTCGCTGCTAGGGTACAGAGTATTCAAGATTATGTAGTTCAGAATCCGATGTTAGAGCCTAGAATTCCAATTCCTGATTTGTTTTCTGGGGATAGATCTAAAGTTTTGAATTTCAAAAATAATTGCATACTGTTTCTTGCTCTGAAACCCCGTTCCTCTGGTGACCCCATTCAGCAAGTGAAGATTGTTAGGCTGGTTTCACACTTGCGTTTTTGTCTGCATGCGTTTTTAAAAAAAAACGCATGTGTGAAAAACGCATGTAAACGCGGTAAAACGCATGCGTTTTTTAGACGCATGCGTTTTTATAGAAAAACACAAGAAAACACAAGAAAACACAAGAAAAAACAAGAAAACCCTAACCCTACCCCTACCCCTAACCCTAACCCTAAACGTGACTGAAATACGTGGCACTGAAATACGTGCAACTGAAATACGTGGTACTTAAATACGTGGCACTCAAATACGTGGCACGTGGCACTTAAATACGTTGCATGTGGCACTTAAATACGTGGCACGTGGCACTTAAATACGTGGCACGTGGCACTTAAATACGTGGCACTTAAATACGTGGCACGTGGCACTTAAATACGTGGCATGTGGCACTTAAATATGTGCCACGTGGCACTTAAATATGTGCCACGTGGCACTTAAATACGTGGCACGTGGCACTTTAATACGTGGCACGTGGCACTTAAATATGTGCCACGTGGCACTTAAATACGTGGCACGTGGCACGTGGCACTTAAATACGTGGCACGTGGCACTTAAATATGTGGCACGTGGCACTTAAATACGTGGCACGTGGCATACGTGGCACTGAAATACGTGATACGTGGCACTTAAATACGTGGCAATATGACTGTCAGAAAATGTTCATTAAACGGTTAGGGGTGAGGTTAGGGGTAGAGTTAGGGTTAGGGTTTGGATCCCTTTATCACCTTGATGGTGGTGGGTGGCTTTTCAGTGTGTTTTCTGGTTTTTTTCTATAAAAACGCATGCGTTTTTAGCGCAAACAAACGCATGTGCTTAAAAACGCATGCGTTTACATAGACAGCAATGCATTTTTTTGCCACGAAAAAACGCATGCGTTTTTTCGCGGCAAAAAAAGCGCAAGAAAATACTGCAGGTAGCATTTTTGAAAATGAACGCATGCAGATAAAAAACGCATGCGTTTGAAAACGCGACCAAACGCATGTGCAAAAAAACGCATGCGTTTTCAATGTTAAATATAGGAAAAAAAAACGCATGCGTTTTTTGTGCAAAAAACGCTGCAGACAAAAACGCAAGTGTGAAACCAGCCTTATTTCTTTTTTGCGTGGAGACCCGCAAGACTGGGCATTCTCCCTTGAGCCAGGAAATCCTGCATTGCTTAATGTAGATGCATTTTTTCTAGCGCTTGGATTGCTTTATGATGAACCTAATTCTGTGGATCAGGCAGAAAAGATCTTGCTGACTCTATGTCAGGGTCAGGATGAAGCAGAAGTATATTGCCAGAAGTTTAGAAAGTGGTCTGTGCTTACACAATGGAATGAGTGTGCCCTGGCAGCAATTTTCAGAAAGGGTCTTTCTGAAGCCCTTAAAGATGTTATGGTGGGGTTCCCCACGCCTGCTGGTCTGAATGAATCAATGTCCTTGGCCATCCAAATTGATCGGCGTTTGCGCGAGCGCAAAGTTGTGCACCATTTGGCGGTGTCCTCTGAGCGGAGGCCTGAGCCTATGCAATGTGATAGGACTTTGACCAGAGCTGAACGGCAAGAACACAGACGTCAGAATGGGCTGTGTTTTTACTGTGGTGACTCTTCTCATGCTATCTCTGATTGTCCTAAGCGCACTAAGAGGTTCGCTAGGTCTGTCACCATTAGTACTGTGCAGCCTAAATTTCTCTTATCTGTTACTCTGATTTGCTCATTGTCGTCCTACTCTGTTATGGCATTTGTGGATTCGGGCGCTGCTTTGAATTTGATGGACTTGGAGTTTGCCAGGCGCTGTGGTTTTTTCTTGGAGCCTTTGCAGAGTCCTATTCCCTTAAGGGGGATTGATGCTACGCCATTGGCCAAGAATAAACCTCAGTACTGGACTCAGCTGACCATGTGCATGGCTCCCGCACATCAGGAAGATATTCGCTTTTTGGTGTTGCATAATTTGCATGATGTTGTCGTGTTGGGTTTGCCATGGTTACAGGTTCATAATCCAGTACTGGATTGGAAATCAATGTCTGTGTCTAGTTGGGGTTGTCAGGGGATACATAGTGGTGTTCCTTTGATGTCGATTTCTTCTTCCACTCCTTCTGAAGTTCCCGAGTTTTTGTCGGATTACCAGGATGTATTTGATGAGCCCAAGTCCAGTGCCCTAACTCCTCATAGGGACTGTGATTGCGCTATTAATTTGATTCCTGGTAGTAAGTTCCCTAAGGGCCGACTGTTTAATTTATCTGTGCCAGAACATGCTGCTATGCGGAGTTATGTAAAGGAGTCCTTGGAGAAAGGACATATTCGCCCGTGTTCGTCACCGTTGGGAGCAGGGTTCTTTTTTGTGGCCAAGAAGGATGGCTCTCTGAGACCCTGTATAGATTACCGCCTTCTCAATAAAATCACAGTCAAATTTCAGTACCCTTTGCCTCTGCTGTCTGAATTGTTTGCTCGGATTAAGGGGGCTAGTTGGTTTACCAAGATTGACCTTCGAGGGGCGTATAATCTTGTGCGTATTAAACAGGGCGATGAATGGAAAACAGCATTTAATACGCCCGAGGGCCATTTTGAGTACCTGGTGATGCCATTCGGGCTTTCTAATGCCCCATCTGTGTTTCAGTCTTTATGCACGACATCTTCCGGAAGTATCTGAATAGGTTCATGATTGTATATTTGGATGATATTTTGGTCTTTTCGGATGATTGGGAGTCCCATGTGAGGCAGGTCAGGATGGTGTTCCAGGTCCTTCGTGCTAATTCATTGTTTGTGAAGGGGTCTAAATGCCTCTTTGGAGTTCAGAAGGTTTCCTTTTTGGGCTTCATTTTTTCCCCTTCTACTATCGAGATGGACCCTGTTAAAGTTCAGGCCATTTATGATTGGACTCAACCTACATCTGTGAAGAGTCTTCAGAAGTACCTGGGCTTTGCTAATTTTTACCGTCGCTTCATCGTTAATTTTTCTAGTGTGGTTAAACCTTTGACTGATTTGACAAAGAAAGGTGCTGATGTGGTGAATTGGTCCTCTGCGGCTGTTGAGGCTTTTCAGGAGCTGAAACATCGTTTTTCTTCGGCCCCTGTGTTGCGTCAGCCAGATGTTTCGCTCCCTTTTCAGGTCGAGGTTGATGCTTCTGAGATTGGGGCAGGGGCTGTTTTGTCTCAGAGAAGTTCTGATGGCTCTTTGATGAAGCCGTGTGCTTTCTTTTCTAGAAAGTTTTCGCCTGCTGAGCGTAATTATGATGTCGGCAATCGGGAGTTGTTGGCTATGAAGTGGGCATTCGAGGAGTGGCGACATTGGCTTGAGGGAGCCAAACATCGCGTGGTGGTCCTGACTGATCACAAGAATCTGACTTACCTCGAGTCCGCCAAGCGGTTGAATCCTAGACAGGCTCGATGGTCACTGTTTTTCTCCTGTTTCGATTTTGTGGTCTCATACCTTCCGGGATCTAAGAATGTGAAGGCTGATGCCCTTTCTAGGAGTTTTTTGCCTGATTCTCCGGGAGTCTCTGAGCCAGCTGGTATTCTCAAAGAGGGGGTGATTTTGTCTGCCATCTCCCCTGATTTGCGGCGGGAGTTTCAGGCTGATAGACCTGACCGCTGTCCAGTGGAGAAACTGTTTGTCCCTGATAGATGGTCTAGTAGGGTTATTTCTGAGGTTCATTGTTCAGTATTGGCTGGTCATCCTGGGATTTTTGGTACCAGAGATTTGGTTGCTAGGTCCTTTTGGTGGCCTTCCTTGTCACGGGATGTGCCTTCTTTTGTGCAGTCCTGTGGGACTTGTGCTCGGGCCAAACCTTGCTGTTCTCGTGCCAGTGGGTTGCTTTTGCCTTTGCCTGTCCCGAAGAGGCCCTGGACGCATATTTCCATGGATTTTATTTCTGATCTTCCTGTCTCTCAAAGGATGTCTGTCATCTGGGTGGTTTGTGATCGGTTTTCTAAGATGGTCCATTTGGTACCCTTGCCTAAATTGCCTTCCTCCTCTGATTTGGTTCCATTATTTTTTCAGCATGTGGTTCGTTTGCATGGCATTCCGGAGAACATTGTGTCAGACAGAGGTTCCCAGTTTTTTTCTAGGTTTTGGCGGTCCTTTTGTGCTAAGATGGGCATTGATTTATCTTTTTCTTCAGCGTTCCATCCTCAGACAAATGGCCAAACCAAACGAACCAATCAGACCTTGAAGACCTATCTGAGATGCTTTGTTTCTGCTGATCAGGATGATTGGGTGACCTTCTTGTCATTGGCCGAGTTCGCCCTTAATAATCGGGCTAGTTCTGCTACTTTGGTTTCGCCTTTTTTTTGTAATTCTGGTTTTCATCCTCGTTTTTCTTCAGGGCAGGTTGAGCCTTCTGACTGTCCTGGTGTGGATTCTGTTGTGGACAGGTTGCAGCAAATTTGGACTCACGTGGTGGACAATTTGACGTTGTCTCAGGAGAAGGCGCAACGTTTTGCTAACCGCCGTCGCTGTGTTGGTCCCCGACTTCGTGTTGGGGATTTGGTTTGGTTGTCTTCTCGTTATGTTCCTATGAAGGTTTCTTCTCCTAAGTTCAAGCCTCGTTTCATTGGTCCTTATAAGATTTCTGAAATTATCAATCCTGTGTCGTTTCGTTTGGCCCTTCCAGCTTCTTTTGCCATCCATAATGTGTTCCATAGGTCGTTGTTGCGGAGATATGTGGCGCCTACGGTTCCTTCCGTTGATCCTCCTGCGCCGGTCTTGGTTGAGGGGGAGTTGGAGTATGTGGTGGAGAAGATTTTAGATTCTCGTATTTCGAGACGGAAGCTTCAGTACCTGGCTAAATGGAAGGGCTATGGTCAGGAGGATAATTCCTGGGTTGTTGCCTCCGATGTCCATGCTGCGGATTTGGTTCGTGCCTTTCATTTGGCTCGTCCTGATCGGCCTGAGGGCTCTGGTGAGGGTTCGGTGACCCCTCCTCAAGGGGGGGGTACTGTTGTGAATTCCGTTCTCGGGCTCCCTCCTGTGGTCGTGAATGGTACTTTGGTGAGTTCTGTCCTTGGACACCCACTGGTGGCTTTGAGTGGAACTGCTGATCTTTGAGGTTGGCTTTCTCAGCTGCCCTCATTTATTGCTGCTGCTGGCTTCCCTATTTAACTCTGCCCAGGTCCTTAGTTCATGCCAGATGTCAATGTGTCAGTACTGGTTCAGATCTCTCTTGGATTTCTCTGATGACCTGTCTACTCCAGCAGAAGCTAAGTCTTTGCTAGTCCATTTGCTGTTCATTGGTTTTTGAATATATTTCTCAGTACATGCTATGTTTTTTGTCCAGCTTGCTATTATGATATTTCCTTGCTAGCTGGAAGCTCTGGGGGTGCAGAGCTGCACCTCCACACCGTGAGTCGGTGTGGAGGTCTTTTTGCACACTCTGCGTGGTTTTTGTAGTTTTTAATACTGACCGCATAGTTCCCTTTCCTATCCTCTGTCTATCTAGAGAAGATTTGGCCTCCTTTGCTAAAATCTGTTTCATTCCTGTGTTTGTTACTTCCCTCTTAACTCACAGTCAATATTTGTGGGGGGCTACCTTTACTTTGGGGAATTTCTCTGAGGCAAGGTAGGCTGCTATTTCTATCTTTAGGGGTAATTAGCTCTTAGGCTGTGAAGAGGCGTCTAGGGAGAGTTAGGTACGCTCCACGGCTATTTCTAGTGTGTGTGATAGGATTAGGGATTGCGGTCAGTAGAGTTACCACTTCCTCAGAGCTTGTCCCAGGTTTTCCATTTTAACCATCAAGTCATTTCGGGTGCTCCTAATCACCAGGTCCATAACAATATACTTTGTGGGCTGTATTATATTCTATGTGGCTATGTTATATGCTATGTGGCTGTGTTATATACTACGTGGCTGTGCGATATACTACGTGGGCTGTGCTATATGCTACATGGGCTGTTATATGCTACGTGGCTGTGCTATATGCTACGTGGGCTGTGTTATATATTACATAGGCTGTGTTATATGCTATGTGGCTGTGCTATATACTACGTTGCTGTGCTGTATACTGCATGGGCTGTGTTATATGCTACGTGGCTGTGCTATATACTATGTGGCTGTGCTATATACTACAAGGCTGTGTTATATACTACGTGGTCTGCGTTACACACTACATGGCTGTGCTGTATACTACGTGGCTGTGCTATGTACTACATGGCTGTGTTATATACTACGTGGTCTGTGTTACATACTACATGGCTGTGCTATATACTACTTAGCTGTGCTATATACTACATAGCTGTGCTATATGCTATATGGCTGTGCTATATACTACGTGGGCTGTGTTATATGCTATGTGACTGTGCTATATACTACATGGCTGTGTTATATACTACGTGGGCTGAGTTATACATTACATGGGCTGTGTTATATACTACGAGGCTGTGCTATATACTACATGGTTGTGTTATATACTACGTGGCTGATTTATATGCTATGTGGCTGTGTTATATACTACATAGCTGTAATCTATACTATGTGGGCTGTGTTATATGCTACGTGACTGTGCTATATACTATGTGGCTGTGCTATATACCACGTGGGCTGTGTTATATACTACGTGGCTGTGCTATATACCATGTGGGCTGTGTTATATACTACGTGGCTATGCTATATACTACGTGGCTGTGATATACTGCGTGGGCTGTGGTATATACTATGTGGCTGTGCTATTTACTACGTAGCTGTGCTTTATGCTACGTGGGCTGTGGTATATACTACATGGGCTGTGTTATATGCTACGTGGCTGTGCTATATACTGCATGGCTGTGTTATATACTACATGGGCTGTGTTATATACTACATGGGCTGTGTTATATACTATGTGGCTGTGCTATATACTATGTGGCTGTGCTATATGCTACTCATTTTGCAATTTTATAAATGTTCTACTTTAATATTTTCTAATCTTTACTTTAAAAAGTTTTCCATTAAAAAATTGTAATATTCAATGAATGCAGTTTTTTCTTTGCAGCAAGTTCAGCTAACAATAAAATGCCTACTGGTAACTGAGGAAGAGGGAGTAGGTCACAAAAATTTCCATATAGAAGGTTGACGTATATAAAGCCCCTCTGCTGTATGGTATTGTAGAATTCACAATAGCTATCACTCATGTAAGAAGTGAAATCTGGCATTGTACTGTACCTATATTTCTCTGCTGTATCTGTGCATCATGAATCGTGGTATATGTTAAAGGGGGGGCCCACTGAGACTCTTTCGCGAGGGGCCCTCAAGAACCTGGAGCCGGCCCTGCGGGTGAGTATGACGTGACAGCCGCCACTCCTGCTACTTCCCCTCCCCCGCCGACCCCCTGGGACAATGACTCAAGTATGAGCCAAGAGGGGCACTTTCAGCCTAAAAAAATGGGCTGAAAATCTTGGCTTATACTCGAGTATATACGGTATTCTCATTTATGGATGGACGTGCATCAAAGTTATTAGTACTCACATTATTATTAGACTATATGGATGATCACACACTAACATTTCTGGTTATCATTACAGAATACCAGTGCAGACTGCTCATCTTGGGCAGGGGTCCCCAACCTGTGTCTCACGACTGTCTGCCAGCTTGCTGCATTAGCACTAGGTCTCGCAAACCAGCTATGAAGAGAAGGTCTCTAGATGGTGACTTTTATGGACAGCCTTGCACAGAAGAGCAAACCTTGATGTGCATATACTTACTGGTATACTCTAAACTGAAGATAAGATGATTTTGTTAGTTAGAGTGAAGCTTGAAGCAATAGTGTGATGAGCGTGTTTGATACAAGAATACCAAATGAGGGTAAAGTGGGAACCCTTGTAATTGTCCAATGTATATGGGAGGGGGACACAATGTGTTAGTAAGTATGCTTTCTGTGAGTAAACTTTGGCTGTCATCATAATAGTTATGATGGGCTCTGAGTCTGCTGATCTAGCATGTGATATATTGTTACTGTTTTCCTTTTTTCTTATTGAATTTGTTTATTGCACATTAGGGTTTTATAAAACCTTCAGTCGAGGATATAAAATGAGGAGCAGGTATGCTTTATTGACTGTTACTTTACCTGTAGAGTTACGAGGGGCGTTCATTAAAGATTTCCCCTGACCTACTTCTATTTATCACAGCATGCTGAAAGTGAACATGTGCACTGATATAAGTCTCTATAGGTTACGTGCCAATTTGCAACTCAGAATTGATAACGGTCTTGATTTTACAGGTGCTGAAGTGGTGCGAGGTTTGATAATGGACCCAGTGGAATACAGAGCAGTCATCAAGTTCGTTTGCTTGAAAGGCCGCACACCAAAGGAGACGTTTGATGAGATGAAAGAGGATTATGGCGATGATTCCCCATCATATGATGCAGTCAATAACTGACATCGTCAATTCAAATGTGGTCGGACTTCGGTGCAAACAGCTCCAATTCCAGGGCGACCCCACTCTGCTATTGATGAACACACCATCCAGCAAGTGGAGGTCGCCATTTTGGAAAATCGTCGCTTAACCATTCGCCACCTAGCCCAAAATGATACGATTAGTTTGGGGTCTTCACATGCATAAGGTATCTGCTTGCTGGGTTCCCCGGCTGCTCACACCTTTCCAGAAGCAGGAACGAGTCAAATGCTCTCAGGCTCTATTGACGATGTGCCATGGAAACCAGGAGGACTTTTTCAACAGACTGATCACCCAGGATAAAAGCTGGGTCCATCACTATAATCTTGAGACTAAAGTTCAGTCGATGCACTAGAAGTATCATGACTCACAACCTCCAAAGAAGGCATGTGCCCAACCCTTGGCAGAAAAGGTCATGCTCACAGTATTTTGGGACCAACACAGAAGAGTATTGATGGATTGCCTTTCAAAGGGTACCATGATCACTGGGGAATACAATGCTTCACTGCTGCGGAAAATGTGGGAGGCCATCAAAACCAAGAGACATGGCATGCTCACCAAAGGTGTCCACCTTCTGCAAGACAATGCACCAGTTCACAACACACATGTTGCCCAAATGGAAGCATGCTCCTGTGGCTTTGAAATACTACCGCATCACCCTTATTCATCCAACCTCGCACTATCGGACTTCCACCTCTTTCCAACAATGAAGTTATTTTTGAAGGGCAACCATTTTCCAGATGATGAGATTCTTATTTCTGAAATAATAACGTGGCTTTTGGAGCAACTTGTCAACTTCGACATGCAAGGTGTTTACAGTTGCTTAAAGAGATGGGAGAAGTGTGTGGCTGTATATGGTACCTATGTAGAGAAGGACTAATCACTGTGTCAAGTTTCAATGGTCTCAGTCCACAGTAAGTGGGTCAGGGGAAATCTTTAATGAACACCCCTCTTATGTTATATTTATAACCATAGGGTAAGGTAAGTTCCCGATTTACACTTACACTGCTGAATACTATATATTCTGTCCAACCCACTCTCACTTTGTAATGTATTTATTTATTTATTATACATTGGGCAGTTTACTACACATATAGCTGCCATGTTTGGGCCGCTAACACACCTGCTTTCACACATTTGATCATATTTTGCTATCTGATTATCCCTCATTATCCAGCATTTTGGGTTTTCAGTCCATGGCTTTTTGTCTTACCTTGATATATGTGAAAAATTGCATAAGGTTGACATGTGAAAGCAGATGTTGAGCATCCTTTCCATCTTATTTTCTGGGGTCCTGCACTTTGATGAGACAATCCATTCAATATATGCACACATTTGAGCAATATTAAAAACTTTTAACTAAGCCACAAAAAAAAGCTGGAGCAAGTTCAGAGAAGAGCTATCACTGCAGAATTATGTCCTACGAGGAACATTTAAAGGATCTGGGAATGTTTAGCATGCAAAAAAGAAGGCTAAGATGAGACTTAATAGCTGTCTACAAATATCTGAAGGGCTGTCACAGTTTAGAGGGATCATCATTATTCTCATGTGTACATGGAAACACAAGAAGCAATGGAATGAAACTGAAATGGGTAAAATACAGATTAGATATTATAAAAAACTAGATGGTGGCCCGATTCTAATGCATCGGGTATTCTAGAATATGTGTGCATAGTGTATAGCACAGCGTACGCAGTACATTGCGCAGCCCATGCAGTACATTGCGCAGCCCACACAGTACACGTTGTATATTGCGCAGCCCACATAGTATATTGCGCAGCCCACGTAGTGTATTGCGCAGCCCACGTTGTATATTGCGCAGCCCACGTTGTATATTGCGCAGCTCACGTTGTATATTGCGCAGCCCACATTGTATACTGCGCAGCCCACGTAGTATATTGCGCAGCCCATGTAGTATATTGCCCAGCCCACGTAGTATATTGCCCAGCCCACGTAGTATATTGCCCAGCCACGTACTATATTGCACAGCCCACATAGTATATTGCCCAGGCACGTAGTATATTGCCCAGCCACATAGTATGTTGCCCAGTGACATAGTATATTGCCCAGCCCACGTAGTATATTGACCAGCCACGTACTATATTGTGCAGCCCACATAGTATATTTCCCAGCCACGTAGTATATTGCCCAGCTACGTAGTATATTGCCCAGTGACGTAGTATATTGCCCAGTGATGTAGTATACAGCACAGAGCCATGTAGTATATTGACCAGCCACGTACTATATTGCGCAGCCCACATAGTATATTTCCCAGCCACGTAGTATATTGCCCAGCTACGTAGTATATTGCCCAGTGACGTAGTATATTGCCCAGCCATGTAGTATATTGCCCAGTGACGTAGTATATTGCCTAGTGACGTAGTATATTGCCCAGTCACATATTATACAGCACAGAGCCACGTAGTATACTGCCCAGTCACGTAGTATATTGCCCAGCCACATATTATATTGCCCAGCCACATAGTATACTGCCCAGTCACGTAGTATATTGGCCAGTCACGTAGTATGCACCATATCCCTGTTAAAAAAAAGAAGAATTAAAATAAAAAATTGTTACATTCTCACCTTCTGGAGCCTCAGGATCAAAGTGTCCGGTTACCGATGCTCCTCGCGTGCTCCGGTCTGAAGATTACATGGCGGTCTCGCGAGATGATGACGTAGCGGTCTCGCGAGACCGCACGTCATCATCTCGCGAGACCGCACTGCATGCAGCGGTCACCGCGGCGTCGCGAGGAGCATCGGTAACCGGCCGTTTCGATCCGGGGGGGCCACCGGAGGGTGAGTATGTAACTATTTTTTATTTTTTTATTATTTTTAACATTACATATTTTTACTATTCATGCTGCATAGGCAGCATCAATAGTAAAAAGTTGGTCACACAGGGTTAATAGCAGCGTTAATGCAGTGCGTTACACCATGGCATAACGCGATCCGTTAACGCTGCAATTAACCCTGTGTGAGCGCTGACCTGGAGGGGAGTATGGAGCGGGCGCTGTGACTGGAAGGGAGTACGGAGCAGGCGCTGTGACCGGAGGGGAGTACGGAGCGGGCGCTGTGACCGGAGGGGAGTGCAGAGCGCGCGCTGTGACCGGAGGGGAGTGCGGAGCGAGCGATGTGACCGGAGGGGAGTGCGGAGCGAGAGCTGTGACCGGAGGGGAGTATGGAGCGGGCGCTGTGACCAGAGGGGAGTACAGAGCGGGCGCTGTGACCGGAGGGGAGTACGGAGCGGGCGCTGTGACCGGAGGGGAGTACGGAGCGGGCACTGACTGTGGGGAGGAAGGAGCGGCCATTTTCTTCCGGACTGTGCCCGTCGCTGATTGGTCGAGGCTGTTTTGCCATGACCAATCAGCGACTTGGATTTCCATGACTGACAGAGGCCGCGACCAATGAATATCCGTGACATACAGACAGGACAGACAGACGGAAGTGACCCTTAGACAATTATATAGTAGACTTTTTGACAGTGAAGGTGATCAATGAATGGAGCAGGCTGCCACGAGAGGTGGTGAGTTCTCCTTCAATAGAACTCTTCAAATAGAGGCTGGACAGACATCGGTCTGAGATGGTTTAGTGAATCCTGCATTGAGTAGGGGGTTGGACACAATGACCCAGGAGGTCCCTTCCACTTCTCATGAAAATCTGTGGTCCTGAATGCAATATCCTGGAGATATTATAGGATTTTCAATCAAGGCAAACTCAGGAACCCACTGTAACGTATGATACTGCAAGGGCTAAACTAAGGTTTGTAGTTGTCTTGGGATAAGAAAAAATTAGGCGGGGGCCTAAGGTATAAAATTATTAATTTTATTGTGTGTGCAGCTTCCAGTGTACAACAACATAAAAAGTACAAGGGGATAGGCTGAAAGGGGGCAAATTAAATAAGGAGCTCCATCTCACATCTGGCATTTGCCTGTACCTCACCTAAATTGTTATGACATATGTAAAAGAGATGGCATTGACATTCATAGATTGATCAACTGAGATCCATAGAAGTTATAGAATCAACAAAATACTCCCTTTGACATCTAAAGAGAGAGTCAACTCACATGTGTGGCAACTAGTGTTGAGCGATACCTTCCGATATCGGAAAGTATCGGTATCGGAAAGTATCGGCCGATACCGTCAAAGTATCGGATCTAATCCGATACCGATACCCGATCCCAATGCAAGTCAATGGGACGAAAATATCGGAATTAAAATAAACCCTTTATAAACTTGTAGGTTCATTCTACATGAAGGAAAACAACTAAGAATAATGTAGGATGTATTGGGGGAGGTGGCGGAGACATTAAAGGCACAGAGGTTTAGCCCAATCAAATAGAATAGCAGGATTTTTATTTTTTTTTATGACGTTCGGCGTTAGAAAGATTTTGACTGTTATTTTTTTTTATTTTATTTTGTCAGATATTGATGTTTCACTACTTCCACGCCCTTCACCTTCTTTTTTACTTCTCCCACACTTTCTTCTTCATTATCCTCATCATCAGCTTCTTTGACATCAACTTCTTCACCTTATTCATCTTCTTCTTCATCTTCTACCTATTATTTTTTTTGTTTCATTGTTCATATTCTTTTTATTTTACAATTATCTTCTTCATATTCAACTTCTTCATCATATTCTTATTTGTGACAGGCATTCCCGTAGTTGTTATCTATAAAAGTTTGAAGATTACACCTTCCGTTCTGCCTGTCACAAAACAGTTACATTTGTCCGCGTTCAGTTTGGCCTGCAGCATCAGGCTTTATCCAGGGGCACCACGAGGAGGAACGGACTCACCCCCATACACTGCTTAGTCTTCTTCTGCTTATAATTTAGATAATATCTTTTGCTCTGATATTTAGTCTTATGCTTAATGTTCTTCTGCTCTTTGTTCTGCAGCCTCTTGTTCTTCTGCTTCTCGGTCTTCCAGGTCGTCGTCGTCTCCAGGGTCGTCGTCTCCGGGGTCGTCGTCATCGGGGTGGTCTTCAGGGTCATCGTCTCCAGGGTCATCGTCATCACGGTGGTTGTCGTCTCCGGGGTCGTCGTCATCGGGGTGGTCTTCAGGGTCATCGTCTCCAGGGTCGTCGTCATCACGGTGGTTGTCGTCTCTGGTGTCGTCGTCATCTTAGGGGTGGTCTTCCGGGTCATCGTGTTTAGTCTCTTGAACTTGGAAATGTAGCAGAAGGTACAAGAAGGCTGAGAAAATGCCGAGAAACAGCTGATGGAACTGGAACTCGGATGGCTACCCGAAGGTCCAAGAGCCAATGGAACTACCGAGGACCAGCTGACGTTACTGGAACCCGGTTACTAAGCAGGAGGTACCCGTGCCTGAAAGCACTACCAAGGACCACCTGACGTTGGTGGAACTCGGATACCCAGAGGGAGGCACCTAAGCCAAAGGCTCTGCCCGGAACCAGCTGACGGTACTGGAACCAGGATGGGGAGCAGAAGGTACAAGAGCAAAAGACACTGCCGACAACCAGCTGACGGTGCTGGAACCCGGATGGGTAGCCGAAGGTCCAAGAGCCAATGGAACTACCGAGGACCAGCTGACGTTACTGGAACCCGGTTACTAAGCAGGAGGTACCCGTGCCTGAAAGCACTACCAAGGACCACCTGACATTGGTGGAACTCGGATACCCAGAGGGAGGCACCTAAGCCAAAGGCTCTGCCTGGAACCAGCTGATGGTACTGGAACCAGGATGGGGAGCAGAAGGTATAAGAGCAAAAGACACTGCCGAGAACCAGCTGACGGTGCTGGAACCCGGATGGGTAGCCGAAGGTCCAAGAGCCAATGGAACTACCGAGGACCAGCTGACGTTACTGGAACCCGGTTACTAAGCAGGAGGTACCCGTGCCTGAAAGCACTACCAAGGACCACCTGACGTTGGTGGAACTCGGATACCCAGAGGGAGGCACCTAAGCCAAAGGCTCTGCCCGGAACCAGCTGACGGTGCTGGAACCAGGATGGGGACCTATTCAAGCTTGTCTTCCTAGAGCCCCAACTGGCGGTGTTGGAGCCCAGGGTCAGCAGGAGGAGGAGATGGAGCAGAGTGTAGGCCGAAGCCTGCACTGGCGGCAGCTTTGGGTCTGTTGTGCCTGCGTGGCTGTTGCAGGACACGTTGCCGGCTGCACAGCAGGGGAACAGCTGGCGGTGCTGAACCCCACTGACACATTGGCTGGTGTTTGGCTCTGTGCAGCTAGCAGTACCGGGCCCCAACTGGCGGTGTTGGAGCCCGGGCTCTGCAGGGGGAGCAGAGTGTAGGCCGAAGCCTAATAGAACCAATTTCAAAGGTAACCTTTAACCCCCCCTCAGGGGTTACAAAGTAGAAGAGCCACAGCTTATGCAGCAGTAGTGCTGCACAAGTCAAAGGTTGCTCTTTTAATTTTTCTCCTTGCACACGCTGAATGAAACACGTATAACATTTAGCCCTTTATACAGTCAAACTGTGTTGGAGGCGCGAGTTCCCTTCGTAATGAGACGCAGCACAGATGTCAAGAATCCCACCTTGGTGCTGGGTGCAGCCTCCTGAGCATTGTTATTTGCTGTACAGGAGTCTGCGCTGTCGTGTTATCCCCTGGCCTAGCGCTGTTAGCGCTGCCCATCTTCTGACATCATTTAATGTCGGCCGGTGCGGTTCGCGATGACCATGAATCCCAGCCCCGCAGTGTCTTAACATTGTTAAAACACTGGGGGTCTGGGATTCATGGCCTGGCGCAGCACATATGTTCGCCTCTCACACTCGGGTCCTTACACCCGCTTCAGACTGTGCGGCGTCAGCTGATCCCTTATCGCATGCCACGGCCATGAAGCCGCACAGTCTGAAGAAGGCGGAAGGAGATGAGGGACAGGCGAACTGATGCACTGCTCATGCCCATCAATCACACCCTCGCAGTCCCAATAAATAAGACACCGAGGGGCGTTGTGTGGGTCAGGGCGGCCGCAGAGGCGCAGACAGCCAAACAATGATGCCAGAAGACGGGCAGCGCTACCAAGGGGGTTGCAGCGTGTCATTACAAAGGAAAGTCACACCACCGGGACGGTTAAATGGTCACACAGAGGACACATTTTAGACGTGTTTTCAGTTCCACATGTGCGAGGAGAATACGTTTATGAGCCACCTTGCACACATGCAGCATTACCGCTGTACAAGGTGGCTGTAAAACGTACAAACGCCTGGGGGAGGGGGGACAGGTTCCCTTCAATTTCAGTTCTTGTGTCTGCGTGGCTTTTGCAGGACACGATGCCGGCTACACAGCAGGGGAACAGCTGGCGGTGCTGAACCCCACTGACACATTGGCTGGTGTTTTTCTCTGTGCAGCTAGCAGTACCGGGCCCCAACTGGCGGTGTTGGAGCCCAGGGTCAGCAGGAGGAGGAGATGGAGCAGAGTGTAGGCCGAAGCCTGCACTGGCGGCAGCTTTGGGTCTGTTGTGCCTGCGTGGCTGTTGCAGGACACGTTGCCGGCTGCACAGCAGGGGAACAGCTGGCGGTGCTGAACCCCACTGACACATTGGCTGGTGTTTGGCTCTGTGCAGCTAGCAGTACCGGGCCCCAACTGGCGGTGTTGGAGCCCGGGCTCTGCAGGGGGAGCAGAGTGTAGGCCGAAGCCTAATAGAACCAATTTCAAAGGTAACCTTTAACCCCCCCTCAGGGGTTACAAAGTAGAAGAGCCACAGCTTATGCAGCAGTAATGCTGCACAAGTCAAAGGTTGCTCTTTTAATTTTGCTCCTTGCACACGCTGAAAGGAACACGTATAACATTTAGGCCCTTACACAGTCAAACTGATTTTGAGTCGTGAGTTCCCTTCGTAAAGAGACGCAGTACAGCTGGCAAAAATGCCACCTTGGTGCTTTGCGCAGCCTCCTGAGCATCGTTATTTGTTGCACAGGAGTCTGCGCTTTTGTGTTATCCCTTGGCCTTGCGCTGTTAGCACTGCCCATCCTCTGACATCATGTTATGTCGGCCGTTGCGGTTTGCGATGACCATGAATCCCAGCCCCCCAGTGTCTTAACATTGTTAAAACACTGCGGGGCTGGGATTCATGGCCTGGCGCAGTACATATGTTCGCCTCTCGCTTGGGTTCTTACACCCGCTTCAGACTATGCGGCGTCAGCTGATCCCTTATCGCATGCCACGGCCATGAAGACGCACAGTCCGAAGAAGGCGGAAGGAGATGAGGGACAGGCGAAGAAATGCACCGTTCATGCCCATCAATCACACCCTCGCAGTCCCAATAAATAAGACACCGAGGGGCGTTGTGTGGGGCAAGGCGGCCGCAGAGGCGCAGGCAGCCAAACAATGATGCCAGAAGATGGGCAGCGCTACCAAGGAGCTTGTTGCGTGTCAATACAAAGGAAAATCACACCTGAGGGACGTTTTAATGGTCGCAGAGGACTCATTTTTAGACGTGTTCACTTCAACATGGGCAAGGAGAATAAGTTTCTGAGCCACCTTGCACACATGCAGCATTACTGTCATACAAGGTGGCTGTAAAACGTAAGAACGCCTGGGGGAGGGGGGACAGGTTTCCTTCAATTTCAGTTCTTGTGTCTGCGTGGCTGTTGCAGGACACGTTGCCGGCTACACAGCAGGGGAACAGCTGGCGGTGCTGAACCCCACTGACACATTGGCTGGTGTTTGGCTCTGTGCAGCTAGCACATCTGGGCCCCAACTGGCGGTGTTAGAACCCAGGATCAGCAGGAGGAGGAGAGGGAGCAGAGTGTAGGCCGAAGCCTGCACTGGAGCAAGTTGAAAGGGAAACTTTAACCCCCCCCCAGGCGTTTGTAGCTGAAAGAGCCATCGTGTACAGCACTAATGCTGGAAAAGGTAAACTTAGCTCTTTTAATTATGGTCCTTGCACATGCAGAACCTAACACATATGAAAAGTGTCCCCTCCTACCGTGATACCGTCCGGTAGGTGGAACTTTCTTTTGTGATGTGACGCAGCACAGCCGTCATTCTTACCCCCTTGGCACCGTGCGCCGCCTCCTCAGCGTTGTTTGAATCAGTCCCGGAGCCTGCGCTGTTAGGTTAACCCTTGGCCATGCACACAGTTTGCGCTGCCCGTCTTCTGACATCATTTGGTGTCAGGCTGGCTGTGCCTGTGCGGCCGCGCTGGCCGAGATCCCGCCTCGTACTGTCTTCTGATTTAATCCCACTGGGGGCCTGAGATCCGTGGCCATGCGCAGTGCATATCCTCGCCTCTCACTCCCCTCCCTACGGCTTCTTCAGACTGTGCGGTGTCACGGCCGTGGCATGCTATTAGGGACCAGCTGACACCGCACAGTTTGAAGAAGCCGTAGGGAGATGAGTGAGAGGTGGAGGTTCAGATATGCACTGCGCATGTCCATGGATCTCAGGCCCCCAGTGGGATTAAATCAGAAGACAGTACGAGGCGGGATCTCGGCCAGCGCGGCCGCACAGGCGCAGCCAGCCTGACACCAAATGATGTCAGAAGACGGGCAGCGCAAAATGTGTGCATGGCCAAGGGCTAACCTAACAGCGCAGGCTCCAGGACTGATTCAAACAACGCTGAGGAGGCGGCGCACGGCGCCAAGGGGGTAAGAATGACGGCTGTGCTGCGTCACATCACAAAGGAAAGTTCCACCAACCGGACGGTATCACGGTAGGAGGGGACACTTTTCATAAGTGTTAGGTTCAGCATGTGCAAGGAGCACCACTAAAAGAGGCACTTTTTCCCTTTGCATCATTACTGCTGCACAAGGTGGCTCCTTCAGTAACAAACGCCTGGGGGGGGACAGGTTCCCTTAAATTTAACTTGTTGTGCCTGCGTGGCAGTCGCAGTACACGTTGCCGTATACACAGCAGGGGAACAGCTGGTGGTGCTGAACCCCACTAACACATTGGCGAGGTGTTTGGCTCTGTGCGTACAGCACTTCTGGACGGCAACTAGCGGTGTTGGAGCCCAGGGACAGGTGGAGGAGGAGGAGGTGGAGGAGGTAGGAGGAGGTAGGAGGGATTGCCACACACACAGCAGGGGAACAGCTGACGTTACTGAACCCCAATAACAGAGGAGGGACTGTTGACTGTGCGTACAGCACTACTGGACGGCAACTAGCGGTGTTGGAGCCCAGGGACAGGAGGGGGAGGTGGAGGTGGAGGAGATAGGAGGGATTGCCACACACACAGCAGGGGAACAGCTGACGTTACTGAACCCCAATAACAGAGGAGGGACTGTTGGGACTGTGCGTACAGCACTTCTGGACGGCAACTAGCGGTGTTGGAGCCCAGGGACAGGTGGAGGAGGAGGAGGTGGAGGAGGTAGGAGGAGGTAGGAGGGATTGCCACACACACAGCAGGGGAACAGCTGACGTTACTGAACCCCAATAACAGAGGAGGGACTGTTGACTGTGCGTACAGCACTTCTGGACGGCAACTAGCGGTGTTGGAGCCCAGGGACAGGTGGAGGAGGAGGAGGTGGAGGAGGTAGGAGGAGGTAGGAGGGATTGCCACACACACAGTAGGGGAACAGCTGACGTTACTGAACCCCAATAACAGAGAAGGGACTGTTGACTGTGCGTACAGCACTTCTGGACGGCAACTAGCGGTGTTGGAGCCCAGGGACAGGTGGAGGAGGAGGAGGTGGAGAAGGTAGGAGGAGGTAGGAGGGATTGCCACACACACAGCAGGGGAACAGCTGACGTTACTGAACCCCAATAACAGAGGAGGGACTGTTGACTGTGCGTACAGCACTTCTGGACGGCAACTAGCGGTGTTGGAGCCCAGGGACAGGTGGAGGAGGAGGAGGTGGAGGAGGTAGGAGGAGGTAGGAGGGATTGCCACACACACAGCAGGGGAACAGCTGACGTTACTGAACCCCAATAACAGAGGAGGGACTGTTGACTGTGCATACAGCACTACTGGACGGCAACTAGCGGTGTTGGAGCCCAGGGACAGGAGGGGGAGGTGGAGGTGGAGGAGATAGGAGGGATTGCCACACACACAGCAGGGGAACAGCTGACATTACTGAACCCCAATAACAGAGGAGGGACTGTTGGGACTGTGCATACAGCACTTCTGGACGGCAACTAGCGGTGTTGGAGCCCAGGGACAGGAGGGGGAGGTGGAGGTGGAGGAGATAGGAGGGATTGCCACACACACAGCAGGGGAACAGCTGACGTTACTGAACCCCAATAACAGAGGAGGGACTGTTGACTGTGCGTACAGCACTACTGGATGGCAACTAGCGGTGTTGGAGCCCAGGGACAGGAGGGGGAGGTGGAGGTGGAGGAGATAGGAGGGATTGCCACACACACAGCAGGGGAACAGCTGACGTTACTGAACCCCAATAACAGAGGAGGGACTGTTGGGACTGTGCGTACAGCACTTCTGGACGGCAACTAGCGGTGTTGGAGCCCAGGGACAGGAGGGGGAGGTGGAGGTGGAGGAGATAGGAGGGATTGCCACACACACAGCAGGGGAACAGCTGACGTTACTGAACCCCAATAACAGAGGAGGGACTGTTGACTGTGCGTACAGCACTACTGGACGGCAACTAGCGGTGTTGGAGCCCAGGGACAGGAGGGGGAGGTGGAGGTGGAGGAGATAGGAGGGATTGCCACACACACAGCAGGGGAACAGCTGACGTTACTGAACCCCAATAGCAGAGGAGGGACTGTTGGGACTGTGCGTACAGCACTTCTGGACGGCAACTAGCGGTGTTGGAGCCCAGGGACAGGTGGAGGAGGAGGAGGTGGAGGAGGTAGGAGGGATTGCCACACACACAGCAGGGGAACAGCTGACGTTACTGAACCCCAATAACAGAGGAGGGACTGTTGACTGTGCGTACAGCACTTCTGGACGGCAACTAGCGGTGTTGGAGCCCAGGGACAGGTGGAGGAGGAGGAGGTGGAGGAGGTAGGAGGAGGTAGGAGGGATTGCCACACACACAGCAGGGGAACAGCTGACGTTACTGAACCCCAATAACAGAGGAGGGACTGTTGACTGTGCGTACAGCACTTCTGGACGGCAACTAGCGGTGTTGGAGCCCAGGGACAGGAGGGGGAGGTGGAGGTGGAGGAGATAGGAGGGATTGCCACACACACAGCAGGGGAACAGCTGACGTTACTGAACCCCAATAGCAGAGGAGGGACTGTTGGGACTGTGCGTACAGCACTTCTGGACGGCAACTAGCGGTGTTGGAGCCCAGGGACAGGTGGAGGAGGAGGAGGTGGAGGAGGTAGGAGGAGGTAGGAGGGATTGCCACACACACAGCAGGGGAACAGCTGACATTACTGAACCCCAATAACAGAGGAGGGACTGTTGACTGTGCGTACAGCACTTCTGGATGGCAACTAGCGGTGTTGGAGCCCAGGGACAGGAGGGGGAGGTGGAGGTGGAGGAGATAGGAGGGATTGCCACACACACAGCAGGGGAACAGCTGACGTTACTGAACCCCAATAACAGAGGAGGGACTGTTGACTGTGCGTACAGCACTACTGGACGGCAACTAGCGGTGTTGGAGCCCAGGGACAGGAGGGGGAGGTGGAGGTGGAGGAGATAGGAGGGATTGCCACACACACAGCAGGGGAACAGCTGACGTTACTGAACCCCAATAACAGAGGAGGGACTGTTGGGACTGTGCGTACAGCACTTCTGGACGGCAACTAGCGGTGTTGGAGCCCAGGGACAGGAGGGGGAGGTGGAGGTGGAGGAGATAGGAGGGATTGCCACACACACAGCAGGGGAACAGCTGACGTTACTGAACCCCAATAACAGAGGAGGGACTGTTGACTGTGCGTACAGCACTACTGGACGGCAACTAGCGGTGTTGGAGCCCAGGGACAGGAGGGGGAGGTGGAGGTGGAGGAGATAGGAGGGATTGCCACACACACAGCAGGGGAACAGCTGACGTTACTGAACCCCAATAACAGAGGAGGGACTGTTGACTGTGCGTACAGCACTACCAGGCAACAACTAGCGGTGTTGGAGCCCAGGGACAGGAGGAGAAGCAGAGGAACACAATGTAGGCCGAAGCCTGATTGGAGAAAGTCGAAAGGGAACCTTTAACCCCCCCCCAAGGCGTTTGTAGCTGAAAGAGCCAGCTTGTGCAGCAAAAAAGATGCAAAAGGAAAAGGTGGCTCTTTTCATGATGCTCCTTGCAAACACAGAACTAAACACTTATAAAATGTGTCCCCTGATACCGTGTGATCGTCCCAGGGGTGGGACTTTCCTTCGTAATATGATGCAGCACAGCCGTCATTCCTACCTCCTTGGCGCCGTTCCCCGGCTCCTCAGCGTTGTTTGATTCCGTCCCGGAGCCTGCGCTGTTATGTTATCCCTTGGCCAGGCACACTTAGCGCTGCCCATCTTCTGACATCATTTGGTGTCAGGCTGGCTGCGCCTGTGCGGCCGCGCTGGCCGAGAGCCCGCCTCGCAGTGTCGTCTAATGTAATCCCACCGCGGGCCTGGGATCCGTGGCCATGCGCAGTGCATATCCTCGCCTCTCACTCCCCTCCCTACGGCTTCTTAAGACTGTGCGGTGTCACGGCCGTGGCATGCTATTAGGGACCAGCTGACACCGCACAGTCTGAAGAAGCCGTAGGGAGATGAGTGAGAGGTGGAGGTTCAGATATGCACTGCGCATGTCCATGGATCTCAGGCCCCCAGTGGGATTAAATCAGAAGACACTGCGAGGCGGGCTCTCGGCCAGCGCGGCCGCACAGGCGCAGCCATCCTGACACCAAATGATGTCAGAAGACGGGCAGCGCTAAGTGTGCCTGGCCAAGGGATAACATAACAGCGCAGGCTCCGGGACGGAATCAAACAACGCTGAGGAGCCGGGGCACGGCGCCAAGGGGGTAGGAATGACGGCTGTGCTGCGTCATATTACGAAGGAAAGTCCCACCTCCGGGACGGTTTTACGGTATCAGTGGACACATTTTATAAGTGTTAAGTTCTGCGTGTGCAAGGAGCTAAACAAAAATAGCTACCTTTTCCTTGTGCAGCATTACTGCTGTACAAGGTGGCTCTTTCAGTAACAAACGCCTTGGGGGGGGGGGACAGGTTCCCTTACATTTCAGTTGTTGTGTCAGCGTGGCGGTCGCAGGACACATTGACGGCTACACAGCTGGGGATCAGCTGACGTTACTGAAACCCAATAACACTGGGTCGTATGTTTTGACTGTGCAGACGGCACTTCTGAGCCTCAACTGGCGGTGTTGGAGCCCAGGAATTTAAGTTCAGGTGGTAGAAAGAAGAACACAACAGGAGACCTGGATACTGTAGACAGTCACCTGTTGTGAATTTACCTTTTGGCTCCCTCTAGTGGCTACTAGTGATTTTACTCTGGGTATGTCTATCATCCCTTGTATGCTCACCTGGGTCGTTAGGTCAGGGGTGTTGCTATATAAGCTCCCTGGACCTTCAGTTCAATGCCTGGCAACGTTGATATCAGAGCTAATCTGTAGTGCTCTTGTCTACTGATCCTGGTTCCTGCGTGATTAAGCTAAGTCCGCTTTCTTGCTTTTTGCTATTTGTTTTTGTTTGCATTTTTGTCCAGCTTGTTCATTATCTGTATCCTTTCCTTGCTGGAAGCTCTAGGGAGGCTGGAGTTCTCCCCCCGGCCGTTAGACGGTTCGGGGGTTCTTGAATCTCCAGTGTGGAATTTTGTTAGGGTTTTCGTTGACCATATAAGTTATCTTACTACATTCTGCTATTAGTAAGCGGGTCTCTCTTTGCTAAACCTAGTTCATCTCTGTGTTTGTCATTTCCTCTTACCTCACCGTTATTATTTGTGGGGGGCTTGTATCCTACTTTTGGGGTCTATTCTCTGGAGGCAAGAGAGGTCTTTGTTTTCCTCTTCTAGGGGTAGTTAGTCCTCCGGCTGGCGCGAGACATCTAGCGACCAACGTAGGCATGTTCCCCGGCTACTTCTAGTGTTGGCGTTAGGAGTAGATATATGGTCAACCCAGTTACCACTGCCCTATGAGCTGGATTTTTGTATTTCGCAGACTTGCTGATATCTCTGAGACCCTCGCCATTGGGGTCATAACAGTCACCTAATTATTTAATCAGGAAGAGGAGTGGCAAATTCCTGCGAGATCCAGGCCTTGTTCATTTTCAGGAAAGTAAGCCGGTCAACGTTATCGGAGGATAGTCGCATGCGACGGTCAGTTAGTACACCACCTGCAGCACTAAAGACACGTTCCGATAATACACTGGCCGCAGGGCAAGACAGCACCTCCAATGCATACTGGCTTAGCTCTGGCCATGTATCCAGCTTTGAGACCCAAAACTTGAAAGGGGAAGAGCCGTCTGGGAGTACAGCAAGAGGGCAAGACATGTAGTCTGTCACCATCTGATGGAACCGTTGCCTCCTGCTGACTGGAGCCGTCTGTGATGGTGTAGACTTTTGTGGCGGGCACAGAAAACTGTGCCACAGTTGGGCCATACTGGTCTTGCCTTTGGCAGAGGCACTGCTTCTGCTCCCTCTTTGTGCAGAGCCTCCACCACTGCCTGGACGCACTGAGCTGCTGAGCTCAGCGAATAAAGGACATTAATCACAGCAACGTTGGGTGAGTGCCTGATCTATTTTTTCGTTTGTTATACATAAAGTCTGGATTTATCCTTCTTCGGTGCACCGCCCTCATGTGCTGATGTCTTGGAAGTGTGGAAGTCTGCACAACTCCGGTCAATGATATTAACCTGATAAGAGCATTTCACCTAGTGCCGCAAATTATTCTGAATCTTTAAACAGTTCATCAAATTAATTTCAAGACGGCCTGTTGACGTTTGGCCACGGCTGTGCTCATGTCGGTCGTAACAGGTACACGTTCATCACGGGTCCATGTGGAGGTGGACTGTGACGGCTCCTGCAGCGATGATTCTGAGGAACTGGTGTAAGAGGAGGAGTCAATGCGTACAGAATGGATTCCTGCAATCCTTGGAGTGGGCAGGACACGTCCTGCGCCACTCGCACGGTCTGTACTCGGCGCAACGACATTAACCCAATGGGCAGTGAGGGAAAGGTATCGCCCCTGTCCATGTTGACTGGTCCACGCATCGGTGGTGAGGTGGACCTTGCTACTGACGGCGTTCAGTAGCGCGTGTTTTATGTGTCCCTCCACATGCTTGTGCAGGGCAGGGACGGCTTGCCTGCTGAAGTAAAAGCGGCTGGGCACATTGTACTGTGGGACTGCCAATGACATCAAGTCACGGAAGCTGTCAGTCTCCACCAGCCTGAATGACAGCATTTCCAGTGACAGAAGTTTGGCAATGCCTGCAGTCAGAGCCTGTGCTCGTGGGTGGTTTGACGAGAAAGGCCGCCTTTTCTCCCATGCCTGTACTACCGATGGCTGTAGACTGGGCTGGGAGTGTGTGGATGACTGGGAAAGTGGTGCTGCGGGTGGAATTACAGCGGGTCTCTGGACAACAGGGCCAGAGGTTCTTCCACGGCGATCCTGGGAGGAAGCCGAACCAGCTGCGTGTGAGCTGGAGGAAGAGGCAACACGAGCTGAAGAGGTGGTAGCTGCCGCTGTTGGTTGGCCTAGCTCTTCAGTGTGTTTTTCTAACTCCGCCGGGTGCCTGGTGCGCACATGTTTCCACATGTTGGAGGTATTGAGGTTGCTGACATTTTTCCCTCTTTTTACTTTGTGATGACACACCTTGCATTTGACATAGCAAATGTCATCTGCAACTGTGTCAAAAAAGGACCAGGCACTGCAAGTCTTGGGAGCGCCCTTTTTGGCTTTTGGAAGAGACATGCTCCTAACGGGTGCCAAAGCGGAGGCTGCAGGATCCGCAGTCTTCCCCCTCCCTCTCCCTCTTTGGGCCGTACGGGGAATCTCTTCCTCAGAGCTGCTCCCACCACCTTCCTGTCCCTCACGCCAAGATGGGTCAAGGACCTCATCATCTACACTACCCTCTGCCCCCAACTGCTCCTCCTGGGTAGTCTCAGCAGCAGAGCACGCACCAGTAAGTGGCACCTGAGTGTCATCATCAGCTGATGCGGCCTGCGATGTGGTGAACGGAGCCACTGGCCCACCCGCCTCTTCAGAGGAAGAGAGAAAAAGCTGTTGGGCATCACTGCACCCTGCCTCTTCTTCCATTTCTCCAATGCTGCTTGGCTGGCCCCCTGTTTCCAAGCCAAGAGATTCAGAGAACAGAGGTAGAGACGGCTCCTGTCCTGGGCTCTCTGTCTGCCTGGGCAATTTGGCAGGTGGTGAAGAGACAGATGGCTGCTCTCCAGTGCTCTGTGTCTGAGAGGATGTGGCACTAATTGAAGTTGATGCATTAGCTGCCATCCATCCGACAACGGCTTCAATTTGTTCTTCACGCAGCAGCGGTGTACGGCGCTCTGCAACAAAGCTGCGCATGAATGACTGTTCCCTTGTGAAAGTGGGTGCTGATGAGTCACCGGTGCCCGCAGCAGGCACAGAATCCCCACGTCCCCTCCCTGCTCCACGCCCACGCCCACGTGCCTTACTCACTGCCTTCTTCATCTTGGTTGACTGATAAAGATAAGCAGAAAAGTACTAACGGATTTGTGTGCTTATTCCTGAACAACTCCTCCTAACAGGTATAAGAAACACTAATTTTCTAAAGTGTGGACTAGACTTTAATATGAGCTAATGTGGCCTACACAAATGTAAAGTGGTGTCACTGGTGTGTTTGGTGAACTTTATTATTTATTTATTTTTTGGGGGCTGAACTGACAACAGATAGAGCTGCAGTCACACGGAGACCGTGCAGACAGACGTAAACGGCGCTGCAAGGCCCAAAAACCCTCCTCTACGTTATCCTATGTAGTGTTTTTCCACAAGTTAGCTGGAGACGGGTGGAAATACACTAATAGGAATTTTTTGAAAAAATGTGCAGCAGCCTGCACTACTTAAAACAAAATGAAAATTGATTTGGCGGTATGACGCAGTGAAGAACCCTGAGCTGGAGACAACCAGGCTATGGCTGCTCACAGACTACAGGGCGAGCTGCAGTCACACGGAGACCGTGCAGACAGCCGTAAACGGCGCTGCAAGGCCCAAAAACCCTCCTCTACGTTATCCTATGTAGTGTTTTTCCACAAATTAGCTGGAGACGGGTGGAAAGACACTAATAGAATTTTTTTGAAAAAATTAGCAGCAGACTACACTACTTGGAAAAAAAAAAAAAAAAGGAACAGTATGAGGCAATGAACCACCCTCCCTGAACTGAATACAACCAGCTATGGATGGCCTATGTGGCTGCACTCAGACTAGAGAGTGGGCTGCACTCACACACACACACACACAGACCTTGCAGATCGCTGTGAAAACAGCGCTACAAGGCAAAAGCAAGGTGAATAGTAGGTGAACACAGCGGTTGCTAAATTAGCCTTTGGAAAGCACAAAGAAGCAAATCGCTATCTCTAAACTGGCCCTCAGTCAGCAAACAGCGTCCTGTCACTAACTGAATTCACAGCAGAGTGATCGCAAAATGGCGCCAGCGACTTTTAAACTGCATCATGACATCATTTCAGCAGCCAATCACAGCCATGCCAGTAGTTTCATGCCCTCCATGCTGAACAGGATGTGCCCACACTTGGAATCATTCTCATTGGATGAATTTGTGCATTTTGAATCTGGGAACTTCCGATTCCGGTATCCGATACGCGGCAAGTATCGGAATACCGGTATCGGAATTCCGATACCGCAAGTATCGGCCGATACCCGATACTTGCGGTATCGGAATGCTCAACACTAGTGGCAACTTCTCTTCTGAAAAGGAATAGAAAAAAACAGAAGCAGGTAGTGGAGGTTCTCAGGGTTATGGAGTTCCCATGAAAGGTGCACAATTACTTATTTGTTTAATCCAGTGAAGAATAAATTTCAACCCAGAAATGTAAGTTGGCCAATTCAAAATCATAGTTATAGTCAAAAATTTCAAGTATACTATACTATGTACTTTTATTTTGCTTGAGATAGTAAAGAAAAAATTACAGGGATTTTTTTTTTTCATATACAATCACAGTGTGCATTTTTGTGAAAGTGTTTGTTAGGGCTAGCGGAATGCACCGAGTATAGGAAGGAAACAACAAGGTGCGTTCGCAGCCCGGGGTCCACCATGCAGAGATATCTGCTGCAAAGTAATTGGCACTATATAGCGGTATTAGCGAACTTTGTTAACTTCACAGAATCGCAAAGATATGAAAACCCTGTGCCCTGTTAACCTCACAGAGGATCACAGCTACCTAACAAAGCAAAGCAAAGAGTGGTCATGCAGACAGCATAGCACACAAACAACTCCTCACTGGAGGTGCCGGTATTCTAGGGGCTTATTTCAGCCGAGCCCTGAATCCAAGCATACAAAACTTCTCACCAGAGGTGCCGGTATTCTAGGGGCTTATTTCAGCCAACCCTGACCACATGCAGACTTGACCACCAAGTAGCAAAGCTCAAAACATAGGTTGATACTAGCGCATGGCCGTGCAGCCACGCAAACCTTATATAGCTGCAGCAGACAAGGACCTTCCTAGTGGTCAAATTAGAGCTGCTACAGGACCTGAGCTTGTGACCCCCGACCTCCAATGAGAGGTCCTCCTGTGGGCATGCTCAGTGTGTGCAAAGCAGGACTTAGTCTCAGAAAAGCCTGCTCGCCGCTGACCAGTGTTGGCTACAAAAGCAGAGCCTGGAAAGGCAGCAGTAACCCTTTGCACAGTATCAGGCTGAGCAAGAAGCTGGGACCGACATCTCTGCTGAGCAGGCTCCTCTGTGGCTGATGCAGAATGGGAGACCGCAGCAGACATGGCTCGAGATGTGCTGTGCTGTGCTGTGATGATGATGCCCCTGTGCTGCGGCAGCAACTCAACCCCTAACAGTGTTTATTTGCTTCTCAGTAATTCACAGTAAACTCCTATCACATTATTGATTTAACATGCTGACAATTCATTTCTGTAGCTAATTCTAAAGTGGCAATTAATGTGACAGCACA
Source organism: Ranitomeya variabilis (assembly GCF_051348905.1). NCBI lineage: Eukaryota > Metazoa > Chordata > Amphibia > Anura > Dendrobatidae > Ranitomeya > Ranitomeya variabilis. Next base: position 156,950,642 of record NC_135234.1, read on the forward strand.
TCCCATTCGCTCTTTTCCAAAAACATAGTAAAACAACAGGAATTCAGATCATCAAGACTGATCCCAAAAATGGAAACTCAAAAACGGATATTCATCTGTGAGTCATCTTAAAAACAGTGCCACAACAATGCCTCCCATATACGACTGATTGAAAGGGCATGCATACCATAATAGGAGATCCTATCCAACATTTTATGATTCTATAATTCTACCTGCCATTCTATGGTGAAGATGATTGTTTACAACAAAGTTTGGCCTACTCTCTCCGATAACCTCTAAGCGCTACTTGGGTTGCGTTTATGGTACATATTTATCTTCTTATTTAAATTAACATTTAAGTGCATCAAATTATACTTTTGATGCAGTTAAACATATTACAATGTTCTTTGGGGATGGAAATAAGTAGCCAGTGTTGGCACAATTGAGTTTTCATGTATATAATTGCCCTGATTGTCTGGTTGACAATATTGGTGGACTGAATCCTGAATTTCTGTGAGAAAGGGCAAAAATTAGGCTGATCATTGAGTATCTGTCCCTAGTTTTAAAAGACAGATGTTACCATTTATTACATTCCTCCCTTCTAACAATAATGAGATGACACATCAGACTACTGTTGGCAGAACTGTCCGACATTGACAGATTTGGACATGAGTATAATGTACATGGGGGATCCCCACAAATAATAGTCGAGGGGACATAAGGATTTTGGATTGCCAATTTGTAGTGCTATTGCCGGTGCCCCTGCATGGTATCCCTTTTTCCCTCCATGCAGGGAAGCTGCCTTACTCACCGCCCTGGCCCTCATCACGGTCCCCTGTGTGCTCCTGCTTCCAATCACTTCCTGGTCTGTGTGTGCGCACCGCAGTTTTTGGTGGGGTGACTAATGCGAACGTACTAGTGCTCCTATGCTCTTAAAGGGGCAGCATGAAGATATAGCAAATGCCCTCAATTTGTAGCTGAGAGACAATTATTGTAATGTAGTGCACCAATGGAGTCGCCAAGCAACGTGTAGAGTCATTATTGAGTAAGGTGTACTGCTAGTGAGTTGTGGGGTCCCCTGGTTCCAGGGCAGCCAGTTTCCAGAACATGTACCTGAATCCCTGGTCCCATTGCGACCAGTATCCTGAAGCTGTATCCCTGGTCCCGGTGTGGCCTTGTCAGTAACCTTTCTGTAAAGGTGCCAGAGCTTACTATTCTGAATGAAGATCTAGCCCTAATCAGTGTCAGTGTACCTGACCTCTAGGGTCAGCAGCTGCAGTATCAAGTTTTGCCCAGGAGTGGTACCTGGCGGCTACTTGCAGCTCAGTCTGTCACCATAAGGAGCTCCAAAGAACACCAGGTAGTTGTTTAGCTATGCCCCTTCCTGGGCAGGCCCAGCCCTGTGGCACAGTGGGTCCACAAATCCTCATGCGCCACCATTGGGTGTAAAACAATCCTTTTATTCTCTAACATATAAGCCACCACAAATGTCTGGCTGCAGCTCATTACTAGAACACACAGGAGCACTTGGCAGAGCAAGTGTTCCTAATTTGAAATGTAAAGGTAGGCGCAAAAATGGCTACTAACAGGGGGGAATACAGCTGCAAACAGGACAAAAACCACAAGTTTGTAAAAAAACTGAACACATAAAATACTATGTCGTTTGCGCTATCAACAACTTCTCCACTGCATAGAAACAAAGGTAAATATATTTAATAGAAATACCTCATAACAAGAAAACATACAACCACCCTAGTAAAACTGGATCAATAAATTGCATTTGACAGCGTATACATAAATATAATGTCCCCCAGGTTCTGGGTATATAGTCCGAATAATCCAAATGCTTATAGATACGAAAGTTCCAAATACCGCAGAGTAACTTACGAGTCAAATGGAATAAAGTGCATAGTGCTAGCGGTTACCGTCCTACAGGCGATGTAATCAGTCACAATTAGGAAGTTTCAGTTCCAATCCACCTCCGGGTGTGTAGTTTTCGCAGTCCGGGAAAGTAAATCACTAAAGTTAACAAAGCAATGTGTCATTTCAAATGGGACAAATGAGTTTAAAATCCGGGATTTTATCACCTGTACCACTACGGGCGTGATCTATTCTCTGAAATGCCCCTGCGTTAAAATATATGTGGGGCGTACCAAGCGCCCACTAAATGTGAGATTGAGCGAACACCTCAGAAATATAAAAAAGAAGTTTTGCAGCCATCCATTATCCAAACATTATCGAGATCATCATGATGGACAAGCTAAAGGCACAATACTTACAGGCCTGGAAATAATAAGACAAGATTGGCAATAGGGTGATTTTATTAAAAAAAATGTCCAGCGCTGAAAGTAAATGGATCTTCAATCTGGACACACTGAAGCCAATTGGTTTAAATAGTGAAGTTGAGCTATTTGCGTTCACATAATTTACCTATGTCTATCTCTGCTTAATTGTAACACATGAACTGATTGTATATAATAAAGCCCTGACCTGTAATGGACCATCCCTGACGAAGAAACGAAGAAGACCGTGATCTTCGAAACGCGTAGGAATTGGTCCTTACAGCGCTCCTTACCTCGCCTGGTCATGTGACAACCTACGTCACGCAAGGTTTTGTTGGGTGTCTGCTGCACTACAGGTCTTGATTGCATGCTCATCACGCTCGCGCACCATCGGTAAGGAAGCCTGGGGGAGTCTATGTCACCGGCCGGGACTACACTCCTGAAGATAACTTTTTCTTTCCCGGACTGCGAAAACAACACACCCGGAGGTGGATTGGAACTGAAACTTCCTAATTGTGACTGATTACATCGCCTATAAGAAGGTAACCGCTAGCACTATGCACTTTATTCCATTTGACTCGTAACTCTGCGGTATTTGGAACTTTCGTATCTATAAGCATTTGGATTATTCGGACTATATACCCAGAACCTGGGGGACATTATATTTATGTATATGCTGTCAAATGCAATTTGTGGATCCAGTTTTACTAGGGTGGTTGTATGTTTTATTGTTATGTGGTATTTCCATTAAATATATTTACCTTTGTTTCTATGCAGTAGAGAGGGTGTTAGGGCAAACGACATAGTATTTATAGTATTTTACAGGTTAGATAGCTCCCTGCCGAACAAGCGGTCATATCTAAAGTGTATGAGGGGCTTTATGCTGAGCTAAAGCTTAATGGCCAGAATGAAAGCTACAGTATTTTAGTATTTTTTAAGTATTGGTATTTACAGAGAAAAAAATCTTGAATTCCACTTATAGGTAAATCACCTGTGGAAAAAAGCTGTGATCAATTGCAAACGCCAAACCTTCATCGACAGACAGGCTCTCAATAAACCTCTGATACTGGCTCCTTAAAACTTTAGATGTTGTTGTCAATAGCGACTCTGTCATCTAACGAGTTAGATAGTTTTATATGTAAACAGTTAAAAACAAAATATACAGCTCTGGCAAAAGTTAAGAGACCACCACATCAAAATCCTGTCATGGCCAGCCCAATCTCCAGACCTGAACCCCATTGAAAACCTCTGGAATGTAATCAAGAGGATGATGGATACTCACAAGCCATCAAAGAAGAACTGCTTACATTTTTGCACCAGAAGCAGTGTGAAAGACTGGTGAGAAGCATGCCAAGACGCATGAAAGCTGTGATTAACAATCATGGTTATTCCACAAAATTTTGATTTTTGAACTCTTCCTGAGTTAAAACATTAGTATTGTTGTTTCTAAATGATTATGAACTTGTTTTCTTTGCATTATTTGAGGTCTGAATGCACTGAGGTTTTTTTAAAACATTTTTACCATTTCTCCTTTTCAGAAAAAAATACAAAATTTATTGCTTGGAAATTTGGAGACGTTGCCAGAAGTTTATAGAATAAATGTGTAATAACGTGCAGGTACTGAGTATGTCACCACGGAACAGGCAGACCAACAGTTGAGGGGTTTAATAACAGGAATTAGGTTCTCCTCGCAGGGAGGAAGCAATGGAAAATAACTAGCAATAAAACAATGCAAGAATACGGGAGTTAAACAATAAAACAGAATTAAGCAGGATTTCTTGAGAAAAGAACACTTATCAGTCTCATGAGGACTTGCTTGGAGGGTCGTCTTCTCCAACGTAGGCGCCGAGAATCAGTGGCACTTGTCGTCCCTCTGTGGTCCGTGAGCAGAGTAGTCTCTGAGAGCCTGCTGCCTGGGGTTTCGGGAGTTAATGTGGTATGCACAGGCTCTGAGTCTTTAACTTTTATAGCACAGCCAGAAAATCAGGGCTCAGCACGGTTGTCTCTGTACCAGGAAAACAAGGGGCTCTGCACTGTTAAGTCTCTGTACCAGGAAAACAGGGGCTCTGCACTGTTAAGTCTCTGTACCAGGAGTCAGGGGCCAGGGTGTAGTAGTCTCTCAACGGGTCTCAAAGCGCCCCCCTAAAGTCACAGCAGAGTCCGCTTTAAGTACTCACTGGATGCAGTCTTTCTGGGCAGTCTCTACAAGATGCAGTCTTTCTGGGCAGTCTCTTTCTCTCTCTCTTCTGGAGCGCAGCTGCACCCGGCTCTGCACGCTGCTCTGCAAGCTGCTCTCTCTCCTGCATGCGTCCCTTTCCCGCTCTCTGGCTGCTTCCCTGCTGTCCCAGTCTACAAGTCTCTCCCCTAGGGAACCTGCGGCACAGCTCAAAGGTTCCGGGCACAGAGCCGAGAAGGTAACCGCCCCCAGACTCTTCTGGTGCTTTTAACTCCTTACATTCCCCCCCTCTTTCTGCTCGCCATTCCACGGGCGAGATCTTCAGGAGCTCCTGTTGGCAATCTTCTAGTCCTTGCACAATCTGCTGCCAGATGAACTCATCCTGATTGTAGCGAACAGGGGGTACACCAGCTGTTGAACGTTCAGAGCGTCTAAAACCAGCAGGGGCGGTGGTGTCAGCTGCTGTGGGAGGAGTCGAGGCTTCCTCCGATAGGTTGGTAGAATCTGGCACCAGCCCTGTTCCTGGGTTCACTGGAGGAGATTCGAAGTCTTCCTCATCTTCCACATCTACATTGATCACTGGCGCAGCCGGTGGGGGTGCTGGAGCCAATTGGACTGATTCAGGATCTCGAGACAAACATGGACGCAACATATTCCTGTGCAGCGTGCGGGTGGGAGTCCCTTCTTCCGTTTCGGGCTGGACCTCATAAACGGGACCCCCGTTGCCGAGCCGCCGCTTCACTCGGTACGGCCTTTTCTCCCATCGGTACTCTAGTTTGTTGTGTGGGCGCTTTTCCCTCACTAAGACTCGGTCTCCAGGCCACAGGGCTGTCCCCTTTTTAGGAGCTACCTGGGGATGCTCCAATTCTTGTAGCCGGTCCTGCACTAGACGTTGAATTGTCCGCAGCCGACGACGATGTTCTTGAACCCAGGAGTACACCCCCATCCGTGGGTAGTCCTCCTCGGGTTCCAGCGCCAGCTCTGCCAGTCCCTTCCCGGGTCGGCCAAAGAACAGAGAGTAGGGGGTGAATCCGGTAGTGCTGTGTTTACGATTGTTATATGCCCACACCAATTCAGGGACGGACTCAGTCCACTTCGCCTTCTGGTCCTCCTCCAGAGACCTCAGCATTTGAATCAGAGTGCGGTTAAATCTTTCACAAGTCCCATTCCCCTGTGGATGATAAGGGGTGGTCCGGGACTTATCTATTTTGTACAGCTGGTGCAGCTCCTCCATCACTCTTCCGAGGAAGCAGGCCCCTTGATCAGAATGGATGCGCTTGGGACACCCGTACACCTGAATGAAGTGTTTGCAGATTGCGTGAGCCGCAGACTCGGCAGTTTGGTCCCGCGTGGGCGTCACTACGGCAAATTTAGTAAAGTGGTCTATCATCACTAAACAATGCTCATAACCTTGATGTGCTGGTCCAATTGTCAAGTAATCTATTGCCAGTAGGTCCATGGGGCCAGCAGACCTCACCGTCTCTGTGGGAGCTCTTTGTTCTGGTGGTTTGACCAGCTCACAACTTCTGCATTGCCAACATACTTTATCCACAGTGTTCCTTAAGTGGGGGTGATAAAATAGGCGCTGTAACCACTGGAAAGTCTTTTCTGGCCCAAAGTGTGCTCCTTTCTCATGTGCTTCCTTAGCAACCTGGTCTATCATGGACGAGGGAATCACTGTCTGCCATACAAGACTGAGTTCTGTTTGCAGGAATACCTTCCGGTACAGGATACCATCTCGCAACTCGAGCCTCTCCCACTGGCGTAGCATCTTCAGTACTTCAGGTGACATGGACCTCCTCTCACGTCGATTGGGCATTTGTTCAGACACGACCCACCTTCTCAACTGAGCTAGCTCCGGATCCTCCTGTTGTACTCGGACCCACTCATCGCGGGGCTGCTCCAGCAAATTCACACAGGCCTCTTCCTGTTCAATTTCCCGCGCCGCTGCCACCGTCCTGGCAGTCGTTCCAAAACCTGGAACCTCTACATCTTCCAGTTCTTCATCCTGGCTGGGTGCTGGTTTGCGATAGTTTACTCGAGAGAGGGCATCCGCATGTACATTCTCAGCTCCTCTTTTATACGAAATTCTGTATCGGAACTTGGCCATTCGGGCTACCCAACGTTGTTCTAGGGCGCCTAACTTGGCATTCTCGAGATGGGCCAACGGATTGTTATCGGTGCGTACATGAACTTCTGAGCCAGCCAGATATTCCGCGAACTTCTCAGTCATTGCCCACACCAGCGCCAACAACTCCAGCTTGAATGAACTGTAATTTTCTGGATTCCTTTCTGAGTCATGCAGAGACCGACTGGCGTATGCGATGACGCGCTCTTTCCCGTCCTGCATCTGCGACAGTACAGCCCCGAGGCCCTGCAGGCTCCCGTCAGTGTGCAAGATGAACGGTTGTGTGAAGTCAGCGTAGGCCAGCACGGGGGCCTCCATCAATGCCTTCTTCAAAGCCAAGAATGCCTCCTCCTGATGCTTCCCACACTGTATGTTCCTGTTTTTGGCGCAAGAGGGCACTCCCCTCAACAACTCCTGGAGTGGATTAGCAAGGCGGGTAAAGTCTTTTACAAAGCGTCTGAAGTATTCCCTGAAGTCCCAGGAATGCACGCACATCTTTCACCGTTTTTGGAGTTGGCCACTCTTGTACCACAGCGATCTTCTCCTGGGAAGGCCTCACCCCTTCAGCGGAGACAACATGTCCCAAGAATTCAATCTCGGTACGGAAGAGGTGACATTTCTGGAGTTTCAATTTCAAGCCATACTTCTGTAGCCGACTCAGAACTTGCTCTAATCTCTGCAGATGCTCCTCAAAGGTGGGGACAAAGATGATGATATCATCCAAGTAGATCAAAGTGGCTTCAAAGTTCAGGTCTCCCAGACATCTCTCCATGAGTCGCTGAAATGTTCCTGGGGCGTTTTGTCATGTTCCCAATGGCAGGGAATTAAACACATAACACGGGCAAAAACAGGACGAGCTCTAGGGTGATGGAACCTGAGCTGACCGCGATCCTGAACCTCAACACTCAACTAACAGCAGCCGGGGAACGTTCCTGGGGGGACTCTAGACGTCTCGTGCCAGCCAGAGATCTAGCTACCCCTATCAGAAGAATCACAGACCTATCTTGCCTCCAGAGAAATATTCCCACAGAAATAGCAGCCCCCCACATATAATGATGGTGAAATGAGAGGAAGGCACAAACGTAGTTATGAAAACAGATTCAGCAAAATGAGGCCCGCTTAAGCTAGATAGCAGAGGATACAAAAGGTGAACTGCGCGGTCAGCTTAAAACCCTTCAAAATACCATCCTGAAATTACTTGAACTCATGTGCCAACTCATGGTACATGAGTGGTAATTTCAGCCCACTAGAGCAACCAGCAGCAGAGAATTACATATCTGCAAGCTGGACTAAAAACATGAAAGCAAACATGAAACAGGGAAATCCAGACTTAGCTTGTCTTGAAGGCCTAGGAGCAGGTAGCAAAGGTAACAGAGACACACTGATACATTGATAGCCGGCAAGGGAATGACAGGAAAGCCAGGTTAAATAGGAAACACCCAGCCTCTGATGGACAGGTGGAAACCAGAGACCGCAACCCACCAAAGTCACCCAGTACCAGCTGTAACCACCAGAGGGAGCCCAAAAACAGAATCCACAACAGTACCCCCCCCTTGAGGAGGGGTCACCGAACCCTCACGAGAACCCCCAGGGCGATCAGGATGAGCTCTATGGAAGGCGCGGACCAAATCAGTCGCATGAACATCAGAGGCGACCACCCAGGAATTATCCTCCTGACCATAACCCTTCCACTTAACCAAATACTGGAGTTTACGTCTGGAAACACAAGAATCCAAGATCTTCTCAACAACATACTCCAATTCTCCCTCCACCAGCACCGGAGCAGGAGGCTCAACCGAAGGAACAACGGGCACCTCATACCTCCGCAATAACGACCGATGGAACACATTATGAATAGCAAACAATGCTGGGAGATCCAAACGAAAAGATACAGGGTTAAGAATCTCCAAGATCTTATAAGGACCGATGAACCGAGGCTTGAACTTAGGAGAAGAGACCTTCATAGGGACAAAACGAGAAGACAACCACACCAAGTCCCCAACAAGAAGTCGGGGACCCACGCGGCGACAGCGATTAGCAAACTGCTGAGTCTTCTCCTGAGACAACTTCAAATTGTCCACCACCTGATTCCAAATCTGATGTAGCCTGTCCACCACCACGTCCACTCCAGGACAATCCGAAGGCTCCACCTGACCAGAGGAAAAACGAGGATGAAACCCCGAATTACAAAAGAAAGGAGAAACCAAAGTATCAGAACTAGCCCGATTATTAAGGGCAAATTCGGCCAGTGGCAAAAAGGCAACCCAGTCATCTTGATCAGCAGAAACAAAACACCTTAAATAAGTTTCCAAGGTCTGATTAGTTCGCTCCGTCTGGCCATTCGTCTGAGGATGGAATGCAGACGAGAAAGACAAATCAATGCCCATCTTAGCACAAAACGTCCGCCAAAATCTAGACACAAACTGCGATCCCCTGTCAGAAACGATATTCTCCGGAATCCCATGCAAACGAACCACGTTCTGAAAAAATAAAGGGACCAACTCAGAGGAGGAAGGCAACTTAGGCAAGGGTACCAAATGAACCATCTTAGAAAAGCGGTCACACACAACCCAGATAACGGACATTTTCTGTGAGACAGGGAGATCTGAAATAAAATCCATGGAAATGTGCGTCCAAGGCCTCTTCGGGATAGGCAAGGATAACAACAACCCACTGGCCCGAGAACAGCAAGGCTTAGCCCGAGCACACACTTCACAAGACTGCACAAAGGTGCGCACATCCCTTGACAAGGAAGGCCACCAAAAAGACCTGGCCACCAAGTCTCTAGTACCAAATATTCCAGGATGACCAGCCAACACAGAAGAATGGACCTCGGAGATGACTCTACTGGTCCAATCATCCGGAACAAACAGTCTTTCTGGTGGACAACGATCAGGTTTATCCGCCTGAAACTCCTGCAATGCACGTCGCAAGTCTGGGGAGACGGCGGACAATATTACCCCATCCCTAAGGATACCAGTAGGCCCAGAGTCTCCAGGAGAGTCAGGCACAAAACTCCTGGAAAGAGCATCTGCCTTCACATTCTTTGAACCTGGCAGGTATGAAACCACAAAATTGAAACGAGAAAAAAACAACGACCAACGAGCCTGTCTAGGATTCAGACGCCTAGCAGACTCAAGGTAAATCAGATTTTTGTGATCAGTCAAGACCACCACACGATGTCTAGCACCCTCAAGCCAATGATGCCACTCCTCAAATGCCCACTTCATGGCCAAAAGCTCCCGATTACCCACATCATAATTGCGCTCGGCGGGCGAGAATTTTCTAGAAAAGAACGCTCATGGCTTCATCACCGAGCCATCGGAACTTCTCTGTGACAAAACCGCCCCCGCTCCAATCTCGGAAGCATCAACCTCAACCTGAAAAGGAAGTGAAACATCTGGTTGACATAACACAGGAGCAGAAGAAAACTGGCGCTTAAGTTCCTGAAAGGCCTCCACAGCCGTAGGAGACCAATTAGCAACATCAGCACCCTTTTTAGTCAAATCAGTCAAAGGTTTAACAACACTGGAAAAATTAGTAATGAACCGACGATAAAAATTAGCAAAACCCAAGAACTTCTGAAGACTCTTAACAGATGTAGGTTGTGTCCAGTCACAAATCGCCTGAACCTTGACGGGATCCATCTCAATAGTAGAAGGAGAAAAAATGTACCCCAAAAAAGAAATCTTCTGAACTCCGAAGAGACATTTTGAGCCCTTCACAAACAGAGAATTGGCCCGCAGGACTTGAAACACCTTCCTGACCTGTAGAACATGAGACTCCCAGTCATCAGAAAACACCAAAATATCATCCAAATACACAATCATAAACTTATCCAGATATTCACAGAAAATATTGTGCATAAAGGACTGAAAGACTGAAGGAGCATTAGAAAGTCCAAAAGGCATTACCAAATACTCAAAATAGCCCTCAGGCGTATTAAATGCGGTTTTCCACTCATCACCCTGCTTTATCCGCATAAGATTATACGCACCGCGAAGATCTATCTTAGTGAACCACCTAGCCCCCTTAATGCGAGCAAACAAAACAGTCAATAATGGCAATGGATACTGATATTTGACTGTAATCTTATTCAGAAGGCGATAATCTATACAAGGCCTCAGGGAACCATCTTTTTTTGCCACGAAAAAAAAACCTGCTCCCAGAGGGGACAAAGATGGACGAATATGTCCCTTTTCCAAGGACTCCTTAATATAATTCCGCATAGCAGTATGCTCTGGCACTGACAGATTAAATAAACGACCCTTAGGGAACTTACTGCCAGGAATTAATTCTATAGCACAGTCACAATCCCTATGAGGAGGGAGCGAATTGAGCTTAGGCTCCTCAAAAGCATCCCGATAGTCAGACAAAAACGCAGGGACCTCAGAAGGAGTAGATGAAGCGATTGAAATCAGAGGTGCATCATCATGAACCCCCTGACATCCCCAGCTTAACACAGACATTGTTTTCCAATCCAGGACTGGATTATGAGTTTGTAACCATGGCAGACCAAGCACTAGTACATCATGTAAATTATACAGTACAAGGAAGCGAATCACCTCCTGATGAACGGGAGTCATGTGCATGGTCACTTGTGTCCAGTACTGTGGTTTATTCATAGCCAATGGTGTAGAGTCAATTCCCTTCAAAGGAATAGGAACTTCCAGAGGCTCCAGACTAAAACCGCAGCGTTTGGCAAATGACCAATCCATAAGACTCAGGGCAGCGCCCGAATCCACATAGGCATCGACGGAAATGGATGACAGTGAACAAATCAGAGTTACAGACAAAATGAACTTAGACTGCAGAGTACTAATGGCAAAAGATTTATCAACCTTTTTTGTGCGTTTAGAGCATGCTGATATAACATGAGCTGAATCACCACAATAAAAACACAATCCATTTTTCCGCCTATAATTTTGCCGTTCACTTCTGGACTGAATTCTATCACATTGCATAGTCTCAGGTGCCTGTTCAGAAGACACCGCCAACTGGTGCACAGGTTTGCGCTCCCGTAAACGCCGATCAATCTGAATGGCCATAGCCATAGACTCATTCAGACCTGTAGGCTCAGGGAACCCCACCATAATATCCTTAATGGCCTCAGAAAGACCATCTCTGAAGTTTGCAGCCAGGGCGCACTCATTCCACTGAGTAAGCACCGACCATTTCCGAAATTTTTGACAATATACTTCCGCTTCATCATGCCCCTGAGAGAGGGCTAATAAAGCCTTTTCAGCCTGAATCTCCAGGTTAGGTTCCTCATAGAGCAATCCCAGTGCCAGAAAAAACGCATCCACACTGAGCAATGCAGGATCCCCTGGTGCCAATGCAAATGCCCAATTCTGAGGGTCGCCCCGCAGGAAAGATATTACAATCTTGACCTGCTGAGCAGGGTCTCCAGAGGAGCGAGATTTCAAAGAAAGAAACAATTTGCAATTGTTCCTGAAATTCAGGAAGGTAGATCTATCTCCAGAAAAAAAACTCTGGAATAGGAATTCTAGGTTCAGACATAGGAGTGTGAACAACAAAATCCTGTATGTTTTGAACTTTTGCAGCAAGATTATTCAGGCTGGAAGCCAAACTCTGGACATCCATGTTAAACAGCTAAGGTCAGAGCCATTCAAGGGTTAAGAGGAGGTAAGAAGCAGCTAGACAGCAATTAAGGGCTAGGCAGCAAAACTCTGAGGAAAAAAAAAAAAAATTCCCTTGAACACTTCTTTTCCTCCTGCTTCAGCCCAAACAATTAACACTTTGTGGGCCGGCTATACTGTCATGTCCCCAATGGCAGGGAATTAAACACATAACACGGGCAAAAACAGGACGAGCTCTAGGGTGATGGAACCTGAGCTGACCGCGATCCTGAACCTCAACACTCAACTAACAGCAGCCGGGGAACGTTCCTGTGGGGACTCTAGACGTCTCGCGCCAGCCGGAGATCTAGCTACCCCTATCAGAAGAATCACAGACCTATCTTGCCTCCAGAGAAATATTCCCACAGAAATAGCAGCCCCCCACATATAATGACGGTGAAATGAGAGGAAGGCACAAACGTAGTTATGAAAACAGATTCAGCAAAATGAGGCCCGCTTAAGCTAGATAGCAGAGGATACAAAAGGTGAACTGCGCGGTCAGCTTAAAACCCTTCAAAATACCATCCTGAAATTACTTGAACTCATGTGCCAACTCATGGTACATGAGTGGTAATTTCAGCCCACTAGAGCAACCAGCAGCAGAGAATTACATATCTGCAAGCTGGACTAAAAACATGAAAGCAAACATGAAACAGGGAAATCCAGACTTAGCTTGTCTTGAAGGCCTAGGAGCAGGTAGCAAAGGTAACAGAGACACACTGATACATTGATAGCCGGCAAGGGAATGACAGGAAAGCCAGGTTAAATAGGAAACACCCAGCCTCTGATGGACAGGTGGAAACCAGAGACCGCAACCCACCAAAGTCACCCAGTACCAGCTGTAACCACCAGAGGGAGCCCAAAAACAGAATCCACAACAGCGTTTGCTAGGCCGAAGAGCATCCGGTCAAACTCATACAGTCCCATCGGAAGGATGAAGGCCGTCTTGGCTCGGTCTTGCTCAGATATGGGCACCTGCCAGTAGCCGCTGGCCAAGTCTAACGTGGAGAAATATCTGGCATTCCCTAGTGCCGTCAGGGACTCCTCTATCCTGGGCAGTGGGTACGAGTCCCGCACAGTGCAAGCATTGAGCCGCCGATAGTCCACACAGAACCGCAGGGACCCGTCTTTCTTTCTCACCAAGACGATAGGGGCAGCCCACGGGCTCTGACTCTCACGTATAACTCCCTTCTTCAGCATGTGTGACAGCATTCTCTTCACCTCCTGGTACATCTGTGGAGGTATTTGGCGGTACCGTTCCCGGATTGGCGCCGCATCCCCGGTGGGTATCTCGTGGGTAATGGCCGTGGTACGTCCAAAGTCATCTTCATCTTTGGCGAACGCATCCTGAAATTTCCCCAATACAGCTTCTACCTGAGGTACCTGCTGCGGAGTAAGTTCCAAGAGCTCCGCCCTCATGCGTTCCAGTATCTGGCGCCCTTCTTGCATTAACCTGGGGTCCGGAGCTGCCTCCGCCTTGACGGTCACCAGCCACGGATCTTCTGGCCTTGCTGTCAGCTGTACCGCCTCAGTGGGGACCAATTCGTCTGGAAGGCCCAGGACTTGAGCGACTTTGCTTCTAGGGGGCAAAGTTATATGTCTCCCCCAAATTGATGCAGCGCACAAGGACAGTTCCATCCCGCACGGTAGCCAGGGACCGTGCGACCAATATTCCTGACGGCAGCTGGTCGGCTCTGCTGGGCTCAATTTGGACTTCGACTCCCTCCAGCGGGATGCCAGCTCATACAGGCAGGGGAAGCACTGTCTGCCCAGGGGGCAACACTCGATTGACTGAGGCGGGGACGACGACTTTGCCGAGTTCCTTTCCGTCGCTGTATGCTTCCCGGACCTGGGCGGTCCATATCAGTTGTTGGAAGACCCTTCTCTGGGGAGTTTGGTCACTCCATTGTTGTAGGAACTGTTCTGGGGACTCGTTGAAAACGAGGCTTCCGAGGTCTTTTAACACATTCATGCCCAGGGTCATGGTATGGTCTTTAGCTACCTCTCCATCCACCAATACCACTCCTCTCCTCCCGAGGTCTTTTCCGCAGACCTCTATGTTCATCCATACCACCCCTGCGACCGGGATGGGCAAGTGATTGGCCGCCATAAGTTTGATCACAGGACCCCATTCGGGCCGTAGCGCCTCTGTGAAGTGATGGTGGAAATATCTCTCAGGCATGGTGGTCACTTGTGAGCCGGTGTCTATCAAGCATCGCACTGCTCTTCCATTGATTTCTGCCCAGACCAGAGGGCACGTGGAAACAAGGCTGTGGGGACTTTTACTCCTCCTCCTCTGTTCTTCACGCTCTGAGCGGCGCTCCTCAAGCCCAGAGCCACCTAGTTTAAAGGAGGATGCGGGGATGGTCGGCTCTGCCGGGGACACCATCGAGCAATGTGGCCGGACTCTCCACAAGTGTAGCATGTAAGAGGGCTTCTCCTCCTGGTAGTTTCACCCTCCCTTCGGGGGGCAGCTTCTCTGTCTCGCACCAGAGGGCCGGGCCCCTCTGCCAGAGTTCTTCTGGAGGCCGCCATTTCTTCACGGACCTGTCTAATCTCCATTCTCAGGTCCTCCACCCACTGGGGAATATTGCCTGCGGTGGTGGTTACCTCCCCGCTCTGCACCCTTCCTACCAGCCCCGTCACTCCCTGTTCTTGTTCTCGCACACGCGCCTCACTGCCAACCTCAGAGAAAGTCATGTCTGGCTTTACTCGCATGCGCTCTCGCAGTGCCTGTTTCATCATTGCGTCACGCAGTCCTGTCACTAGCTGATCTCTGAGCACCACATCAACTGACCCTACCCCTACACCGTCCTTTCGTCTGATAGCAGTGTGAAGCTCTTGTAGGGCATTCATGAATTGGGTCACGGTCTCCCCCTCCCGTTGTACCCGGTGAAACAGTCGCATGCGAAGTTCCCCTACGTCAGTGGGGTCCCCATGCGTTTCCTCAAGTATGCGCAGCACTTTGTCCAGGGTATCTCTCTCCCGGGGGGACCTATGCATGACAGAATCCCGCGCCTCCCCCTCCAGAGCCATCAATGCAATTTCTGCCTCCAGGGCTGGTGTCATGGGGTGCATCCGCATCATTCCCCGGATACGCTCTGTCCAACTCCACAACATTACGTTGTTCCCAGTGAACCTTGGCAAATTATTCAACATGGCTCCCAGGGAAATGCTAGACCTGGGAACTTCCCCCGCTGCTTGGTCTGCCCTGTCCGCACTACCGTGTGACATCCTGCCGACTACGCCAAATGTAATAACGTGCAGGTACTGAGTATGTCACCACGGAACAGGCAGACCAACAGTTGAGGGGTTTAATAACAGGAATTAGGTTCTCCTCGCAGGGAGGAAGCAATGGAAAATAACTAGCAATAAAACAATGCAAGAATACGGGAGTTAAACAATAAAACAGAATTAAGCAGGATTTCTTGAGAAAAGAACACTTATCAGTCTCATGAGGACTTGCTTGGAGGGTCGTCTTCTCCAACGTAGGCGCCGAGAATCAGTGGCACTTGTCGTTCCTCTGTGGTCCGTGAGCAGAGTAGTCTCTGAGAGCCTGCTGCCTGGGGTTTCGGGAGTTAATGTGGTATGCACAGGCTCTGAGTCTTTAACTTTTATAGCACAGCCAGAAAATCAGGGCTCAGCACGGTTGTCTCTGTACCAGGAAAACAAGGGGCTCTGCACTGTTAAGTCTCTGTACCAGGAAAACAGGGGCTCTGCACTGTTAAGTCTCTGTACCAGGAGTCAGGGGCCAGGGTGTAGTAGTCTCTCAACGGGTCTCAAAGCGCCCCCCCTAAAGTCACAGCAGAGTCCGCTTTAAGTACTCACTGGATGCAGTCTTTCTGGGCAGTCTCTACAAGATGCAGTCTTTCTGGGCAGTCTCTTTCTCTCTCTCTTCTGGAGCGCAGCTGCACCCGGCTCTGCACGCTGCTCTGCAAGCTGCTCTCTCTCCTGCATGCGTCCCTTTCCCGCTCTGTGGCTGCTTCCCTGCTGTCCCAGTCTACAAGTCTCTCCCCTAGGGAACCTGCGGCACAGCTCAAAGGTTCCGGGCACAGAGCCGAGAAGGTAACCGCCCCCAGACTCTTCTGGTGCTTTTAACTCCTTACAAATGAACAATTTATATTTTACTCAATAATATACTTATAAGGAGAAAAATCAGACAAACTGAACTTATTGTCATAGGCTGCAGTAGTTGCAAAAAGCAAACTAAGTATCACTTACCCTCCCCAAGTCCAGTGCTGGCTCTTCATCACTGTCCTGGTCTCTGTTCTTTGTCTGCAGGACTGATATTATGTTGAAAGGGCTGGAGCCAATCAGTGAGCTCAGCAGCTCTGCCTGTGTAGCCCCTTAACCCCTTCATGACTAGAGGTATTTTCGTTTCTGGGTTTTCATTTTTTGCTCCCCTTCTTCCCAGAGCCATAACTTTTTTATTTTTTGGTCAAAATGGCTTGTTTTTTCCTGGACGAATTGCACTTTTGAATGACACCATTGATTTTATCATATCGCACACAGGAAAACAGGAAAAAAAATTCCAAGTGTGGTGAATAGCTGTTCAAAAGCTCACATGTGCCGGGAAAGATGTGGTCTCAGCGCCGGAGCCACATCAAAGGGAGGGATTCGGACATGGGCGTAATATTACGCCCAATGTCGGAAAGGGGTTAATGACCAAGCCAAATAATTCAAATCTGACCAGTGTCAGTTTATGTGGCAATAACTCTGTAATGTTTCAACATATCCCAATTATTTTGAGACAAATTATATTTTATGATCATGGAAAATTTAGATATAAATGTTTTGTGTTTATTTACATACTAGCTGAAGAGCCCGGCGTTGCCTGGGCATAGTAAATATCTGTGGTTAGTTATAGCACCTCACTTCTCTTATTTTCCCATCACACCTCTCATTTTCCCCTCACATCTCTCATTTTCTCCCTTACACCTCTCATTTTCCCCCTCACTCCTCTTATTTTCCCCCTCACCCCTCTCATTCTCCCCTAACACTTGTAATTTCGACCTCACATCTTTCATTTTCCGATCACTCCACTATTTTCCCTTACTCCTCTCATTTTGCACTCACACGTTTTCATTTTCACCTCACACCCCTGTTTTTCACCTCGCACCTCTCATTTTCCCCTCAGTATATACATGTTTGTCATCTCCCTTATATATAGTATACCCCTGTATGTCATCTCCTGTATATAGTATATACCTGTATGTCATCTCCCCTGTAAATAGTATATACCTGCTGTATGTCATCTCCTCCTGTATACTGTATATACCTATGTGTCATCTCCTCCTGTATATAGTATATACCTGTATGTCATCTCTTCTGTATATACTATATACCTGTATGTCATCTCCTCCTATATATAGCATATACCTGTATGTCATCTCCTGTATATAGTATATACCTGTATGTCATCTCCCCTGTATATAGTATATACCTGCTGTATGTCATCTCCTCCTCTATATACCTATGTGTCATCTCCTCTTTTATATAGTATATACCTGTATGTCATCTCCTCCTGTAAATAGTATATACGTGTGTCATCTCCTCCTGTATATAGTATATACCTGTAAGTCATCTCCTCCTGTATATAGTATATACCTGTGTGTCATCTGCTCCTGTGTATAGTATATACCTGTGTGTCATCTCCTCCTATATATAGTATGTACCTGTATGTCATCTCTTCCTGTATATAGTATATACCTGTGTGTCATCTCCTCCTGTATATAGTATATACCTGTGTGTCATCTGCTTCTGTAAATAGTATATATCTGTGTGTCATCTCCTCCTGTATATAGTATATACGTGTGTCATCTCCCCTGTATATAGTATATACTTGTGTGTCATCTCCACCTGTATATAGTATATACCTGTGTGTCATCTCCTCCTGTATATAGTATATACCTGTGTGTCATCTCCCCTGTATATAGTATATACCTATGTGTCATCTCCCCTGTATATAGTATATACCTGTGTGTCATCTCCCCTGTATATAGTATGTAACTGTATGTTATCTCCCCTGTATATAGTATATACCAGTGTGTCATCTCCTCCTGTATATAGTATATACCTGTGTGTCATCTCCCCTGTATATAGTATATATGTGTGTGTCATCTCCTCCTGTATATAGTATATACCTGTATGTCATCTCCTCCTGTATATAGTATATACCTGTGTGTCATCTCCCCTGTATATAGTATATATGTGTGTCATCTCCCCTGTATATAGTATATACCTGTGTGTCATCTCCTCCTGTATATCGTATATACCTGTGTGTCATCTCCTCCTGTATATAGTATATACCTGTGTTTCATCTCCCCTGTATATAGTATATACCTGTGTGTCATCTGCCCTGTATATAGAATATACCTGTGTGTCATCTCCCCTGTATATAGTATGTACCTGTATGTCATCTCTCCTGTATATAGTATATACCAGTGTGTCATCTCCTCCTGTATATAGTAAATACCTGTGTGTCATCTCCCCTGTATATAGTATATATGTGTGTGTCATCTCCTCCTGTATATAGTAAATACCTGTATGTCATCTCCTCCTGTATATAGTATATACCTGTGTGTCATCTCCCCTGTATATAGAATATATGTGTGTCATCTCCCCTGTATATAGTATATACCTGTATGTCATCTCTTCTGTATATACTCTATACCTGTATGTCATCTCCTCCTATATATAGTATACACCTGTATGTCATTTCCTGTATATAGTATATACCTGTATGTCATCTCCCCTGTATATAGTATATACCTGCTGTATGTCATCTCCTCCTCTATATACCTATGTGTCATCTCCTCTTTTATATAGTATATACCTGTATGTCATCTCCTCCTGTATATAGTATATACGTGTGTCATCTCCTCCTGTATATAGTATATACCTGTAAGTCATCTCCTCCTGTATATAGTATATACCTGTGTGTCATCTGCTCCTGTGTATAGTATATACCTGTGTGTCATCTCCTCCTGTATATAGTAAGTACCTGTATGTCATCTCTTCCTGTATATAGTATATACCTGTGTGTCATCTCCTCCTGTATATAGTATATACCTGTGTGTCATCTGCTTCTGTATATAGTATGTACCTGTATGTCATCTCTTCCTGTATATAGTATATACCTGTGTGTCATCTCCTCCTGTATATATTATACACCTGTGTGTCATCTCCCCTGTATATAGTATATACTTGGGTGTCATCTCCACCTGCATATAGTATATACCTGTGTGTCATCTCCTCCTGTATATAGTATATATCTGTGTGTCATCTCCCCTGTATACAGTATGTACCTGTATGTCATCTCCTCCTGTATATAGTATGTACCTGTATGTCATCTCCTCCTGCATATAGTATATACCTGTGTGTCATCTCCTCCTGTATATAGTATATACCTGTGTGTCATCTCCCCTGTATATAGTATATACCTGTGTGTCATCTCCCCTGTATATAGTATGTACCTGTATGTTATCTCCCCTGTATATAGTATATACCTGTGTGTCATCTCCCTTGTATATAGTATATATGTGTGTGTCATCTCCTCCTGTATATAGTATATACCTGTATGTCATCTCCTCCTGAATATAGTATATACCTGTGTGTCATCTCCCCTGTATATAGTATATATGTGTGTCATCTCCCCTGTATATAGTATATACCTGTGTGTCATCTCCTCCTGTATATAGTATATACCTGTGTGTCATCTCCTCCTGTATATAGTATATACCTGTGTGTCATCTCCCCTGTATATAGTACATACCTGTGTGTCATCTGCCCTGTATATAGTATATACCTGTGTTTCATCTCCCCTGTATATAGTATGTACCTGTATGTCATCTCTCCTGTATATAGTATATACCAGTGTGTCATCTCCTCCTGTATATAGTATATACCTGTATGTCATCTCCCCTGTATGTAGTATATATGTGTGTGCCATCTCCTCCTGTATATAGTATATACCTGTGTGTCATCTCCCCTGTATATAGTATATATGTGGGTGTCATCTCCTTCTGTATATAGTATATACCTGTGTGTCATTTCCTCCTGTATATAGTATATACCTGTGTGTCATCTCTCCTGTATATAGTATATATCTGTGTGTCATCTCCCCTGTATACAGTATATATCTCTATGTCATCTCCTCCTGTATTAGACCTCATTCACACGTTATTTGCTCAGTATTTTTACCTCAGTATTTGTAAGCTAAATTGGCAGCCTGATAAATCCCCAGCCAACAGGAAGCCCTCCCCCTGGCAGTATATATTAGCTCACACATACACATAATAGACAGGTCATGTGACTGACAGCTGCCGTATTTCCTATATGGTACATTTGTTGCTTTTGTAGTTTGTCTGCTTATTAATCAGCTTTTTATTTTGGAAGGATAATACCAGACTTGTGTGTGTTTTAGGGCGAGTTTCGTGTGTCAAGTTGTGTGTGTTGAGTTGCATGTGGCTACATGCATGTAGCGACTTTTGTGAGATGAATTTTGTGTGGCGACATGCGTGTAGCAACTTTTTGTGTGTCGAGTTGCATGTGACAGGTTAGTAAGAACTATGGGTCACAAGGGCCCAGAAACGACCAAAGAATCCCAGTATATATCCAAAAATATCAACTTTATTAATACATGATAGTAATGAGAACATAACATATAGAAAACAGGTGAGGCACAGTGCCGCAGGGTGTGCACAGACACCACTACAGGAGCATACTAAGGGGGCACGGAGCCGGGATAAAAAACATATATACCCATCAGAAAACGAGATTACTAATGATAGTGGACTGCATAGTGTATTGTTTTAAATGCCCTGATGACATACTGCTGGAAACCCAGACAGCTATATACATAGACAGCAGGCCAAAGTGCCAGAGTATAGTGAATAGATATTACCTCAAAGAGCAGATGGGTAAAATGTATCCGGGGTCCGTGCGCCCTCCCCGACGCACGTTTCGGTGAAAAGACCTTCCTCAGGGGGATTAATAAGGGGGGTCAGATGTGCCGTTTTATACATGCCAGCGACCGGAAGTAACCGGAACGAACCCGGAAGTTATTCACCGTCGCTGTGGAAACTGGATGTGCATGTCCCATGGTGATAATATCAAGCGCTACAAAGCGGCTTATGCCCGGTCATACCAGGCACCAACAGGTGCGTCGCACATCGCCACACACCGAGCCGGCACAGGGCCCTGTGTCGCTCGGCGGTGAGCGTGTAGCGGCGCAAGCGCAGTGCGAGGCAGGAAGGGAAAGTAACCGCGCATGCGCAGAAGGGCTTACAGGTACGAAGCCGCCATGATGGAAGAGGGAAACATCACCGCAAACCACAGTAACATAAATAGAGGCGGTAACAAGGCTAACATGATACCTCTATCAGGGAATAACATATGAACAACATAATGAACAAACAAATTACAAAATAAATATACATATAAATACAACACCATATAATGAATGTGCAGATATGAGCAATATATACCGGACAGAGAAAAAAAGGAAACCATCATTCAATCTTAACAATTGCGGCCATATAAGACACATATAAAAACATGCATAATATATTACATGCACAAATTGCATAACAAGCAAAAAGAATTTACGGATAAAGTCTGATAGTAATCTATATATTTAGCTAAAAAGCTTATAATCTTATGATAATTCAGGATATTCAATCCGTAATGGGCTCCACAATATGTCAGAACGTTTGATGTATAGCGATCATGCAGAAATAGTCATCAGGATGACAGAAGGTCCGAAGTTAGACATTGTCCATATATCAACATCCACGTACCAGACATCAGATGAGACACGAAACAACACAACTAAACCTAAATGTAAAGTAGATAAATCAATAAAATAATTAGGAACAACATATATAATAAAAAGTTAAAAACAACAGCAAAACTATACTGAAGCGGTACCCTGCACAGATGTGCAGCAGGGAGAGATCACAAGAAAGACGAGAAATTAAAATGCTCATTGAGACCCCGTGGATGGACCGTGCCAAGTGTCCAAATCCATCGGGACTCTAATTGAGAGAGGCGCTGAGAAATATTACCCCCCCGAATACCCAGATCAATTGAATCAATGCCCTTAACCCGCAGGCCATTGCTGTTACACCTATGGTGCAACTTAAAATGTTTTGGTATTGTTTTCAGGAGGGATGTGTCCTCCTGTTCACTGGCCGCCTCTATGCCACGCACGTGCTCCCTGACCCGCACCCTCAGTTGGCGTGTAGTAAGGCCAACATATATCAGGGAGCACGGACACGTGGCATAGTAAATGACGTTCTTAGACTCACAATTTATTGACTTTTCAATTTTGAAGCTATTATTCCCAGAAGAGTCAACAAATGAGTTACTGCGCTCAATATTTCTACAGGCGACGCAGTGTCCACAAGGCCTACAACCACTCCTGATAGGAACATCATTAAGAAATGTACGAGGGGGCATACTTTCGTAGTGACTTCGTATTAGCCGATCACGCAGATTTTTTGCACGACGAAAGGTAATAGCAGGCTTCTTAGGGATAATTTTAGCAATAGTTTTATCGGTCATCAAGATAGGCCATGCTTTCGTAAGGGCAGTACGTACCGACTCGGATTGGGTGCTGAAATTGGTGACAAACCTCACCACATTTCTATCCTTAGTGTCAGTACGAGCCTGATATAATAAAGTATCCCTATTTGACCACTTAGCCCTATGGTAGGCCCTCTTGATGGCCCTACGGCTATACCCTCTTTCAAGAAACCGCTGACCAAGCTTCTCTGCCTCAGCCTCGAACAATACCTGGGTGGAACAAATACGTCGAAGGCGCAGAAACTGGCCCACGGGTACGGCACGGATCATATGGGCAGGGTGCGAGGAGGAGGCATGTAGCAGCATATTAGTGGATGTGGGTTTACGATAAATGTTAGTACCAATTTTACCATCAGGCTCTCTGCGTAGGGACACGTCAAGGAACTCAATTTCATTGTGATGTTTTTTGACAGTGAGGCGGATATTAAGATTGTTCTTATTTACTCCCGTAAAAAATGAATCCAGAGACGAAGAAGTACCCTGCCAGATGAGAAAGACGTCGTCGATGTACCGCGCCCAGAGCAGGACGCAGTCCACTGACGACGGCCGCTCATCTGACAGGAAGAGGTCCCTCTCCCACAGCCCCAGGAACAAATTAGCATATGAGGGGGCAAAGGCCGCCCCCATAGCTGTGCCCTGGAGCTGGAGGTAGAGGGACCCCTTAAAAGTAAAAAAATTGTGAGTAAGCGTAAACTCTAACAACTCCAACACAAAAGCCCTGAAGCTGGGGGAGTAGTCGGACATGGACAAAAAGAATTGAACCGCCCGTAATCCATCATGATGCCTGATGTTCGTATATAAAGATTCGACATCAGCTGTCGCCAGAAGGGTGTCCGGATCAAGAGAAAGACCATCAACCGTCCGTAGCAGCTGTGTCGTATCTTTGAGGAAGGAAGGAAGACCCACCACCAATGGTTGTAAAATGGAATCAATCCATTTATTAATCTTCTCCAGGAAATTCCCCCATCCTGACACTATTGGGCGACCCGGGGGGACATGGATATCTTTATGTATTTTGGGGAGGAGGTACAGTGTAGGGATGGTGGGCTCTTTGACCACCAAAGCTGCCGCCAGTTCTTTCGTGATCACCTCACCATCAACAGCAGCAGAGAGGATGGTAGAGAGTTGTGAACAATAGGCGGACAAGGGGTTAAATGTGAGCTTTTTATAACAGACCGAATTTTTAAGTTGATGGAAGGCCTCACGTTCATACATCATGGTAGGCCAAATGACAACATTACCCCCCTTGTCCGCCGGCTTGAACACAACACCTGGAAGCTGCTGCAGATGGCGCAACCGCTGTCTCTCCTCCCCAGTTAAATTGTCCCCACGGATGTGCTGTGGGATATTCTTAAAGTCATTAGTGACCACCTGCACAAAAAGATCAATTGCGCTACAACTGGAAAGGGGGGGGAATTTCCTGGAGCGAGGTCTAATGGATGGAGGTATCCTACCTCCCTCGGTGGATTTATGCTCGTCCGACAACTCCTCCAGTATCCTCAGGGCTGTTTGTTCTTCGTCTGTGGGAAAAAGGGTATGTAAATCATTATCAAAAAAATGTCTTTTAAACAATAAGGACCGCGCAAACAGATGTAAATCCTTAACAATAGAGAATGTGTCAAGGCCCGCAGCAGGTGAAAAGGATAAACCCCGATTTAATAGAGACAAATCAGATGGAGTCAATTTATAATCACTAAGGTTAATTACCTTGTTCCCATTCGACTCCTTGTCTGGAGACCGACCACCCTGGCGTCTATATGGGTGAAAATTGTGTTTACGAGGTCTCTTGTAACCCATGCCAGACCGAGTTACCATAGATGACACCGAGGTATCTGAAGTGTCACCGGCTGAAGAAATCGATGAAAGAGAGCTAACACGATTCCTAACATAGGGTTGTGACACCTTTTTAGCCCACCGATACACAGTTTTAAGTTGATAGTCCTTAGTGTCACGGTTAAATTTATTGGTTTGGTTTTCATGGATTTTTTTCAAAGTTTGATCAAGGGTTTTCTCCAAGTTTAATTCAAAACTCTGGATCTTATCATCAGTGCCCACAGAACGAAGATCCACTTGTGCTGCATCAATAGATTTATCCAAATCATCAATTGATTTTGTGTTCAATCTGATGAGAAGTTGCATTAAAGTTTTAGAACAGCTGCTACATGCCTCCTCCCACTCCCCAACAAAGTCCGCATCATCAACTGGGTAGGCAGGGGCAACTCTCACTCTCAGGCCTCTAGGGATCATAGAGCGTGCCACATATTTTTCTAGGAACGCACGGTTCCACCAAAGTTTGGTGCGTCTAATCAATAAAGTCTGAACAGTGCCACATTTCTCGTCCCACATGCGATCATCTGCCCGCTGAACCCCAACAGCACCTTCCCCAAAGACCTGTTCCATCTGTCCGAGCCAAATACGTTCTCTGGCTCTGTAGTCCATTTTGTCATGTACTAACCCTGTGCAAAACACAGTAAAAATATAATGAATAACCAAACACATGACAGAAAAAAGCATAGCAAAGAATGAAACAATCTATGCTAAAAGTATCCTGCAAATAATAAGGACCAATAAATAGGGATAGTCGCTAGCACAAATATAGAAAGAACTATGGGTCACAAGGGCCCAGAAACGACCAAAGAATCCCAGTATATATCCAAAAATATCAACTTTATTAATACATGATAGTAATGAGAACATAACATATAGAAAACAGGTGAGGCACAGTGCCGCAGGGTGTGCACAGACACCACTACAGGAGCATACTAAGGGGGCACGGAGCCGGGATAAAAAACATATATACCCATCAGAAAACGAGTTTACTAATGATAGTGGACTGCATAGTGTATTGTTTTAAATGCCCTGATGACATACTGCTGGAAACCCAGACAGCTATATACATAGACAGCAGGCCAAAGTGCCAGAGTATAGTGAATAGATATTACCTCAAAGAGCAGATGGGTAAAATGTATCCGGGGTCCGTGCGCCCTCCCCGACGCACGTTTCGGTGAAAAGACCTTCCTCAGGGGGATTAATAAGGGGGGTCAGATGTGCCGTTTTATACATGCCAGCGACCGGAAGTAACCGGAACGAACCCGGAAGTTATTCACCGTCGCTGTGGAAACTGGATGCGCATGTCCCATGGTGATAATATCAAGCGCTACAAAGCGGCTTATGCCCGGTCATACCAGGCACCAACAGGTGCGTCGCACATCGCCACACACCGAGCCGGCACAGGGCCCTGTGTCGCTCGGCGGTGAGCGTGTAGCGGCGCAAGCGCAGTGCGAGGCAGGAAGGGAAAGTAACCGCGCATGCGCAGAAGGGCTTACAGGTACGAAGCCGCCATGATGGAAGAGGGAAACATCACCGCAAACCACAGTAACATAAATAGAGGCGGTAACAAGGCTAACATGATACCTCTATCAGGGAATAACATATGAACAACATAATGAACAAACAAATTACAAAATAAATATACATATAAATACAACACCATATAATGAATGTGCAGATATGAGCAATATATACCGGACAGAGAAAAAAAGGAAACCATCATTCAATCTTAACAATTGCGGCCATATAAGACACATATAAAAACATGCATAATATATTACATGCACAAATTGCATAACAAGCAAAAAGAATTTACGGATAAAGTCTGATAGTAATCTATATATTTAGCTAAAAAGCTTCTAATCTTATGATAATTCAGGATATTCAATCCGTAATGGGCTCCACAATATGTCAGAACGTTTGATGTATAGCGATCATGCAGAAATAGTCATCAGGATGACAGAAGGTCCGAAGTTAGACATTGTCCATATATCAACATCCACGTACCAGACATCAGATGAGACACGAAACAACACAACTAAACCTAAATGTAAAGTAGATAAATCAATAAAATAATTAGGAACAACATATATAATAAAAAGTTAAAAACAACAGCAAAACTATACTGAAGCGGTACCCTGCACAGATGTGCAGCAGGGAGAGATCACAAGAAAGACGAGAAATTAAAATGCTCATTGAGACCCCGTGGATGGACCGTGCCAAGTGTCCAAATCCATCGGGACTCTAATTGAGAGAGGCGCTGAGAAATATTACCCCCCCGAATACCCAGATCAATTGAATCAATGCCCTTAACCCGCAGGCCATTGCTGTTACACCTATGGTGCAACTTAAAATGTTTTGGTATTGTTTTCAGGAGGGATGTGTCCTCCTGTTCACTGGCCGCCTCTATGCCACGCACGTGCTCCCTGACCCGCACCCTCAGTTGGCGTGTAGTAAGGCCAACATATATCAGGGAGCACGGACACGTGGCATAGTAAATGACGTTCTTAGACTCACAATTTATTGACTTTTCAATTTTGAAGCTATTATTCCCAGAAGAGTCAACAAATGAGTTACTGCGCTCAATATTTCTACAGGCGACGCAGTGTCCACAAGGCCTACAACCACTCCTGATAGGAACATCATTAAGAAATGTACGAGGGGGCATACTTTCGTAGTGACTTCGTATTAGCCGATCACGCAGATTTTTTGCGCGACGAAAGGTAATAGCAGGCTTCTTAGGGATAATTTTAGCAATAGTTTTATCGGTCATCAAGATAGGCCATGCTTTCGTAAGGGCAGTACGTACCGACTCGGATTGGGTGCTGAAATTGGTGACAAACCTCACCACATTTCTATCCTTAGTGTCAGTACGAGCCTGATATAATAAAGTATCCCTATTTGACCACTTAGCCCTATGGTAGGCCCTCTTGATGGCCCTACGGCTATACCCTCTTTCAAGAAACCGCTGACCAAGCTTCTCTGCCTCAGCCTCGAACAATACCTGGGTGGAACAAATACGTCGAAGGCGCAGAAACTGGCCCACGGGTACGGCACGGATCATATGGGCAGGGTGCGAGGAGGAGGCATGTAGCAGCATATTAGTGGATGTGGGTTTACGATAAATGTTAGTACCAATTTTACCATCAGGCTCTCTGCGTAGGGACACGTCAAGGAACTCAATTTCATTGTGATGTTTTTTGACAGTGAGGCGGATATTAAGATTGTTCTTATTTACTCCCGTAAAAAATGAATCCAGAGACGAAGAAGTACCCTGCCAGATGAGAAAGACGTCGTCGATGTACCGCGCCCAGAGCAGGACGCAGTCCACCGACGACGGCCGCTCATCTGACAGGAAGAGGTCCCTCTCCCACAGCCCCAGGAACAAATTAGCATATGAGGGGGCAAAGGCCGCCCCCATAGCTGTGCCCTGGAGCTGGAGGTAGAGGGACCCCTTAAAAGTAAAAAAATTGTGAGTAAGCGTAAACTCTAACAACTCCAACACAAAAGCCCTGAAGCTGGGGGAGTAGTCGGACATGGACAAAAAGAATTGAACCGCCCGTAATCCATCATGATGCCTGATGTTCGTATATAAAGATTCGACATCAGCTGTCGCCAGAAGGGTGTCCGGATCAAGAGAAAGACCATCAACCGTCCGTAGCAGCTGTGTCGTATCTTTGAGGAAGGAAGGAAGACCCACCACCAATGGTTGTAAAATGGAATCAATCCATTTATTAATCTTCTCCAGGAAATTCCCCCGTCCTGACACTATTGGGCGACCCGGGGGGACATGGATATCTTTATGTATTTTGGGGAGGAGGTACAGTGTAGGGATGGTGGGCTCTTTGACCACCAAAGCTGCCGCCAGTTCTTTCGTGATCACCTCACCATCAACAGCAGCAGAGAGGATGGTAGAGAGTTGTGAACAATAGGCGGACAAGGGGTTAAATGTGAGCTTTTTATAACAGACCGAATTTTTAAGTTGATGGAAGGCCTCACGTTCATACATCATGGTAGGCCAAATGACAACATTACCCCCCTTGTCCGCCGGCTTGAACACAACACCTGGAAGCTGCTGCAGATGGCGCAACCGCTGTCTCTCCTCCCCAGTTAAATTGTCCCCACGGATGTGCTGTGGGATATTCTTAAAGTCATTAGTGACCACCTGCACAAAAAGATCAATTGCGCTACAACTGGAAAGGGGGGGGAATTTCCTGGAGCGAGGTCTAATGGATGGAGGTATCCTACCTCCCTCGGTGGATTTATGCTCGTCCGACAACTCCTCCAGTATCCTCAGGGCTGTTTGTTCTTCGTCTGTGGGAAAAAGGGTATGTAAATCATTATCAAAAAAATGTCTTTTAAACAATAAGGACCGCGCAAACAGATGTAAATCCTTAACAATAGAGAATGTGTCAAGGCCCGCAGCAGGTGAAAAGGATAAACCCCGATTTAATAGAGATAAATCAGATGGAGTCAATTTATAATCACTAAGGTTAATTACCTTGTTCCCATTCGACTCCTTGTCTGGAGACCGACCACCCTGGCGTCTATATGGGTGAAAATTGTGTTTACGAGGTCTCTTGTAACCCATGCCAGACCGAGTTACCATAGATGACACCGAGGTATCTGAAGTGTCACCGGCTGAAGAAATCGATGAAAGAGAGCTAACACGATTCCTAACATAGGGTTGTGACACCTTTTTAGCCCACCGATACACAGTTTTAAGTTGATAGTCCTTAGTGTCACGGTTAAATTTATTGGTTTGGTTTTCATGGATTTTTTTCAAAGTTTGATCAAGGGTTTTCTCCAAGTTTAATTCAAAACTCTGGATCTTATCATCAGTGCCCATAGAACGAAGATCCACTTGTGCTGCATCAATAGATTTATCCAAATCATCAATTGATTTTGTGTTCAATCTGATGAGAAGTTGCATTAAAGTTTTAGAACAGCTGCTACATGCCTCCTCCCACTCCCCAACAAAGTCCGCATCATCAACAGGGTAGGCAGGGGCAACTCTCACTCTCAGGCCTCTAGGGATCATAGAGCGTGCCACATATTTTTCTAGGAACGCACGGTTCCACCAAAGTTTGGTGCGTCTAATCAATAAAGTCTGAACAGTGCCACATTTCTCGTCCCACATGCGATCATCTGTCCGCTGAACCCCAACAGCACCTTCCCCAAAGACCTGTTCCATCTGTCCGAGCCAAATACGTTCTCTGGCTCTGTAGTCCATTTTGTCATGTACTAACCCTGTGCAAAACACAGTAAAAATATAATGAATAACCAAACACATGACAGAAAAAAGCATAGCAAAGAATGAAACAATCTATGCTAAAAGTATCCTGCAAATAATAAGGACCAATAAATAGGGATAGTCGCTAGCACAAATATAGAAAGAACTATGGGTCACAAGGGCCCAGAAACGACCAAAGAATCCCAGTATATATCCAAAAATATCAACTTTATTAATACATGATAGTAATGAGAAAAAAATCCATGAAAACCAAACCAATAAATTTAACCGTGACACTAAGGACTATCAACTTAAAACTGTGTATCGGTGGGCTAAAAAGGTGTCACAACCCTATGTTAGGAATCGTGTTAGCTCTCTTTCATCGATTTCTTCAGCCGGTGACACTTCAGATACCTCGGTGTCATCTATGGTAACTCGGTCTGGCATGGGTTACAAGAGACCTCGTAAACACAATTTTCACCCATATAGACGCCAGGGTGGTCGGTCTCCAGACAAGGAGTCGAATGGGAACAAGGTAATTAACCTTAGTGATTATAAATTGACTCCATCTGATTTGTCTCTATTAAATCGGGGTTTATCCTTTTCACCTGCTGCGGGCCTTGACACATTCTCTATTGTTAAGGATTTACATCTGTTTGCGCGGTCCTTATTGTTTAAAAGACATTTTTTTATAATGATTTACATACCCTTTTTCCCACAGACGAAGAACAAACAGCCCTGAGGATACTGGAGGAGTTGTCGGACGAGCATAAATCCACCGAGGGAGGTAGGATACCTCCATCCATTAGACCTCGCTCCAGGAAATTCCCCCCCCTTTCCAGTTGTAGCGCAATTGATCTTTTTGTGCAGGTGGTCACTAATGACTTTAAGAATATCCCACAGCACATCCGTGGGGACAATTTAACTGGGGAGGAGAGACAGCGGTTGCGCCATCTGCAGCAGCTTCCAGGTGTTGTGTTCAAGCCGGCGGACAAGGGGGGTAATGTTGTCATTTGGCCTACCATGATGTATGAACGTGAGGCCTTCCATCAACTTAAAAATTCGGTCTGTTATAAAAAGCTCACATTTAACCCCTTGTCCGCCTATTGTTCACAACTCTCTACCATCCTCTCTGCTGCTGTTGATGGTGAGGTGATCACGAAAGAACTGGCGGCAGCTTTGGTGGTCAAAGAGCCCACCATCCCTACACTGTACCTCCTCCCCAAAATACATAAAGATATCCATGTCCCCCCGGGTCGCCCAATAGTGTCAGGACGGGGGAATTTCCTGGAGAAGATTAATAAATGGATTGATTCCATTTTACAACCATTGGTGGTGGGTCTTCCTTCCTTCCTCAAAGATACGACACAGCTGCTACGGACGGTTGATGGTCTTTCTCTTGATCCGGACACCCTTCTGGCGACAGCTGATGTCGAATCTTTATATACGAACATCAGGCATCATGATGGATTACGGGCGGTTCAATTCTTTTTGTCCATGTCCGACTACTCCCCCAGCTTCAGGGCTTTTGTGTTGGAGTTGTTAGAGTTTACGCTTACTCACAATTTTTTTACTTTTAAGGGGTCCCTCTACCTCCAGCTCCAGGGCACAGCTATGGGGGCGGCCTTTGCCCCCTCATATGCTAATTTGTTCCTGGGGCTGTGGGAGAGGGACCTCTTCCTGTCAGATGAGCGGCCGTCGTCGGTGGACTGCGTCCTGCTCTGGGCGCGGTACATCGACGACGTCTTTCTCATCTGGCAGGGTACTTCTTCGTCTCTGGATTCATTTTTTACGGGAGTAAATAAGAACAATCTTAATATCCGCCTCACTGTCAAAAAACATCACAATGAAATTGAGTTCCTTGACGTGTCCCTACGCAGAGAGCCTGATGGTAAAATTGGTACTAACATTTATCGTAAACCCACATCCACTAATATGCTGCTACATGCCTCCTCCTCGCACCCTGCCCATATGATCCGTGCCGTACCCGTGGGCCAGTTTCTGCGCCTTCGACGTATTTGTTCCACCCAGGTATTGTTCGAGGCTGAGGCAGAGAAGCTTGGTCAGCGGTTTCTTGAAAGAGGGTATAGCCGTAGGGCCATCAAGAGGGCCTACCATAGGGCTAAGTGGTCAAATAGGGATACTTTATTATATCAGGCTCGTACTGACACTAAGGATAGAAATGTGGTGAGGTTTGTCACCAATTTCAGCACCCAATCCGAGTCGGTACGTACTGCCCTTACGAAAGCATGGCCTATCTTGATGACCGATAAAACTATTGCTAAAATTATCCCTAAGAAGCCTGCTATTACCTTTCGTCGCGCAAAAAATCTGCGTGATCGGCTAATACGAAGTCACTACGAAAGTATGCCCCCTCGTACATTTCTTAATGATGTTCCTATCAGGAGTGGTTGTAGGCCTTGTGGACACTGCGTCGCCTGTAGAAATATTGAGCGCAGTAACTCATTTGTTGACTCTTCTGGGAATAATAGCTTCAAAATTGAAAAGTCAATAAATTGTGAGTCTAAGAACGTCATTTACTATGCCACGTGTCCGTGCTCCCTGATATATGTTGGCCTTACTACACGCCAACTGAGGGTGCGGGTCAGGGAGCACGTGCGTGGCATAGAGGCGGCCAGTGAACAGGAGGACACATCCCTCCTGAAAACAATACCAAAACATTTTAAGTTGCACCATAGGTGTAACAGCAATGGCCTGCGGGTTAAGGGCATTGATTCAATTGATCTGGGTATTCGGGGGGGTAATATTTCTCAGCGCCTCTCTCAATTAGAGTCCCGATGGATTTGGACACTTGGCACGGTCCATCCACGGGGTCTCAATGAGCATTTTAATTTCTCGTCTTTCTTGTGATCTCTCCCTGCTGCACATCTGTGCAGGGTACCGCTTCAGTATAGTTTTGCTGTTGTTTTTAACTTTTTATTATATATGTTGTTCCTAATTATTTTATTGATTTATCTACTTTACATTTAGGTTTAGTTGTGTTGTTTCGTGTCTCATCTGATGTCTGGTACGTGGATGTTGATATATGGACAATGTCTAACTTCGGACCTTCTGTCATCCTGATGACTATTTCTGCATGATCGCTATACATCAAACGTTCTGACATATTGTGGAGCCCATTACGGATTGAATATCCTGAATTATCATAAGATTATAAGCTTTTTAGCTAAATATATAGATTACTATCAGACTTTATCCGTAAATTCTTTTTGCTTGTTATGCAATTTGTGCATGTAATATATTATGCATGTTTTTATATGTGTCTTATATGGCCGCAATTGTTAAGATTGAATGATGGTTTCCTTTTTTTCTCTGTCCGGTATATATTGCTCATATCTGCACATTCATTATATGGTGTTGTATTTATATGTATATTTATTTTGTAATTTGTTTGTTCATTATGTTGTTCATATGTTATTCCCTGATAGAGGTATCATGTTAGCCTTGTTACCGCCTCTATTTATGTTACTGTGGTTTGCGGTGATGTTTCCCTCTTCCATCATGGCGGCTTCGTACCTGTAAGCCCTTCTGCGCATGCGCGGTTACTTTCCCTTCCTGCCTCGCACTGCGCTTGCGCCGCTACACGCTCACCGCCGAGCGACACAGGGCCCTGTGCCGGCTCGGTGTGTGGCGATGTGCGACGCACCTGTTGGTGCCTGGTATGACCGGGCATAAGCCGCTTTGTAGCGCTTGATATTATCACCATGGGACATGCGCATCCCGTTTCCACAGCGACGGTGAATAACTTCCGGGTTCGTTCCGGTTACTTCCGGTCGCTGGCATGTATAAAACGGCACATCTGACCCCCCTTATTAATCCCCCTGAGGAAGGTCTTTTCACCGAAACGTGCGTCGGGGAGGGCGCACGGACCCCGGATACATTTTACCCATCTGCTCTTTGAGGTAATATCTATTCACTATACTCTGGCACTTTGGCCTGCTGTCTATGTATATAGCTGTCTGGGTTTCCAGCAGTATGTCATCAGGGCATTTAAAACAATACACTATGCAGTCCACTATCATTAGTAATCTCATTTTCTGATGGGTATATATGTTTTTTATCCCGGCTCCGTGCCCCCTTAGTATGCTCCTGTAGTGGTGTCTGTGCACACCCTGCGGCACTGTGCCTCACCTGTTTTCTATATGTTATGTTCTCATTACTATCATGTATTAATAAAGTTGATATTTTTGGATATATACTGGGATTCTTTGGTCGTTTCTGGGCCCTTGTGACCCATAGTTCTTTCTATATTTGTGCTATCGACTATCCCTATTTATTGGTCCTTATTATTTGCAGGATACTTTTAGCATAGATTGTTTCATTCTTTGCTATGCTTTTTTCTGTCATGTGTTTGGTTATTCATGTGACAGGTTAGTGTAGCAAGTTGTGTGCAGCAAGTTTTGCGCGTGGCGAGTTTTATGTGTTGTGCGTTTTGAGTATGTGCAAGTTTTGTGAGGCAACTTTTGCATGTGTTGCAACTTTTGTGCATGTGGCAATTTTTCCGCGTGTGCAAGTTTTGCATGTGGCGAGTTTTCCATGAGGTGAGTTTTGCACATGTCGCGAGTTTTGCGTGAGCCTAGTTTTGCATGCGGCGAGTTTTGCGCGTGGTGAGTTTTGAGCGGCGACTTTTGTGTTTCGACTTTTAGGTGGCAAGGTTGGTATATGTGTGGTGAAATGTGTGCTGAGGGTGATATATGTGTTCAAGTACGTGGTAGTGTGTGGCGCATTTTGTGTGTGTTCATATCCCCGTGTGTGGTGAGTATCCCATGTCGAGGCCCCACCTTAGCAACTGTACAGTATATACTCTTTGGCGCCATCACTCTCACTCTTTAAGTCCCCCGTGTTCACATCTGGCAGCTGTCAATTTGCCTCCAACACTTTTCCTTTCACTTTTTCCCCATTATGTAGATAGGGGCAAAATTGTTTGGTGAATTGGAACATGCAGGGTTAAAATTTCGCCTCACAACATAGCCTATGATGCTCTCGGGGTCCAGACGTGTGACTGTGCAAAATTTAGTGGCTGTAGTTGCGGCAGTGCAGATGCCAATCCCGGACATACACACACATTCAGCTTTATATATTAGATAAAAGTATCAGAAATGTGACCAAAATTTCTAAAAATTATCAATTTGCAAACTGTGAATGATTAGCCCTTGTTGTGCAGCGGGGTAGGTGCAGTGCAGAGGCAGGGACCACAGGAAAGTTCAAAGCAAATGTCTTTTATTGTCCAAAAACTCACACATAGGAGTGCTGTCCTCCAGATCGGAGACGAGTTTCTGTAAACACAGTCCAGAACTCAAAACCCATTGCCACGGACAATAACACCGCCATGTCTTTTGGGTGCTTCAGCCATCTTGAGTACCGTGGTTCTGTGTTAGCTCCACACAGAACTGGGGTGCACAGAGACACCTACTGTGCAACTTGCAAACTCCAAACTCACACACCCAGAGCAAAAACCTACAGCTTTAAATGGAATCGTGGCCATAGAGCCACTTCCAAATCCCTGCGTGGAGAGAGGGATTTGCCCCACTACCAAACCTGCAAATCTCTCTAAAAAATAAAAGCCTGTTTGGGCTAGCAGAACGCACCAAGTATAGATAGGAAGTTACAAGGTGCGTTCGCAGCCCGGGGTCCACCGTGCAGAGATATCTGCTTCAAAGTAACGGCGGATAACCTCTGAGCTCACACATGGGTTAAGCTTCACCGCGTGTAAATTGGAAGCGATCTCTGTTGACTCACAGAGTCACGCTGTACACAAAACTATTACCCTAACTAAGGGTTGTGCTTGCTCTGGAACTCTTCTGTGCTAACCGCACACATGAAGGAACCAGATGCTAAGCCAAGGCTGTCTGCCTGAGTGTACAGTCCCAAAGCTACAGCCTCACACCACATGTGTATAGAGTGGTATAGTATCCACTGGCATAAGCCAAACACATTTATTACTAGCGCATGGCCGTGCGGCCATGCAAACTTTTTATAGTTGCAGTTCTTTCAGGACCTTCCTGGTGGACCAATGGGAGCTGCTACAGGGCCTGAGCATGTGACCCCCGACCTCCAATGAGAGGTCCTCCCGTGGGCATGCTCAGTGCGTGAAAAGCAGGACTTCGTCCCAGAAAAGCCCGCTCGCTGCTGACCAGTGCTGGCTACAAAGGCAGAGCCCGGAAAGGCATCAGTAACCATTCACACAGTATCAGGCTGAGCCAGATGCTGGGACCGACGTCTCCGCTGAGCAGGTTCCACTGCAGCTGGTGGAGAATGGGAGACTGCAGCAGATATGGTTTGAGATCCCCCTGTGCAGTGGTGGGAACTCAACATCTAACAAAGCCCTTAATGGGTTTTCCGAACAAACTGACTGAGTCACTACTTGGATCCCAATCCTCTCTTTTATTTTGCCTTGTGACTCACAGGCGTCCTGCTGTGAACACAAGGCACTCCAGCGGGTTTAATAGAACTCCGTCTGCATCCTGGGGGATATATATCGACCATCGCATA
Source organism: Ranitomeya variabilis (assembly GCF_051348905.1). Taxonomy (NCBI): domain Eukaryota; kingdom Metazoa; phylum Chordata; class Amphibia; order Anura; family Dendrobatidae; genus Ranitomeya; species Ranitomeya variabilis. Next base: position 156,987,009 of record NC_135234.1, read on the forward strand.
TTATCCCTCTCACTGACTCACACCCTCCATACAAGAAAATCATCTTGATTATGCCAATGACACTCTGACATAGTTTGAGCCAAGGGTCATCTTAGTGTGTTCCGATTCTCGCATGTGGGGAGAAGATCGAGAAATTCTTTTCTCCATCTTCTACATTATCTGAGTCAGCAGATGTACTGCACTCGGATGACATCTTACAGCATGCTGTAAATTTTCTCATGCTGAATTCACATAAGAAAAAAGCAACAAATCTGCACTGTCCCATAGAATAAGCTTGGTTCGAGTGCTATCCAATAATATAACGGATAGCACTCAGCTGTGTTGTGCACTCATGTGAATGAGGAAAATAGAAAAAATTGGAGTCCGGCTCAACAGGACTGGATTTTCCTTTTCTTTTTCTTTTTCAAAAGAAAATATAGTGCATGCAAAAGAAAAATTTACATGGTCAACATGACCCAGTTGACACGTTTCGACTGCACTAGGCAGTCTTACTCATGGTGAGCTGTAATCAAGTTTCTATCATGTGAATGAGCCCTAATTCAGATAGTCATACCACACAAAATTGTTAATATTTCCCATATCTCTGCTTTACATAAGCACCATTTGTAAAATGTTCTTTTATTTTGTTAGTGCCAATGGGGTTCAAGAGCGAGCCCCAACACTCTACTAACCATCTAGATCAGGGGTGTCAAACTGCATTCCTTGAGGGCCTCAAACCATGCGTGTTTTCAAGATTTCCTTCTCATTGCACAAGGTGCTGGAATCATTCTGTGCAGGTGATTAAATGATCACCTGTGCAATACAAGGAAATCCTGAAAACATGACCTGTTTGCAGCCCTTGAGGAATGCAGTTTGACACCCCTGATCTAGATACTGTAGTCATTATTGACAGCAGCATCTAAGGTGTTTAACAGCCATGATCGGTGATGACACCGATCATGGCTGATGCAGCAGGATGTCAGCTATAGCATACAGCACACAGCTGCTGTTTTTTCAGGTGATGCTATTCACTTACTGTATATCTCAGGGTGTAGATGGCACAAGCTGCTGAGCTTACTAACTGGTTTCATCACTGTCGACATGATGCTGCAGATAAACAGCAGAGACCAAGCAAAGGTGGAGAGGCGACACTGGATCCAAGTAGAGTAAGTAGTATATTAATCACTGTAATGAGCGGTACGACGTGACCGCTCACACAGGTCAGGCTGCTGGCGCTGAGAGGAGACATCGCGGGAGCTGGGTGAGTATTTCTCTGCAAGCGGCCGGGCGGCGCACTGGGGATGGGAGGCGGGAGGTCACCAGCAAACTTTATTTTTAACAAAAAAGAACAAAAACTTGATCTTTCATCTTTTCTCTCCTGCAGGGGAGAAGAGATGAATGCCACCTTCAGCACCACACGCAGGGGGGACAGCGCTTACTGTAGCGCTGTCTCTCCTGCGGGCGGTACATGCACACGGAGGAGAGTGCACACTGTTCTCCGTGTGCACATGTGCAGGACGTATTGCTTTACGTGCTGCCGGAGATAAGCGGACATGTCTCCGTGTTTTCAACACAGACACACGGTCCGTGAAAACACGGAGACATGTGCATAGACCCATTCATTTGAATGGGTCTACGTGTGTCAGTGTCTCCGGTACGTGAGAAAACTGTCACTACACGTACTGGAGACACTGACGTGTGAAAGAGGCCTTACATAGTAACTCATAATTAATCAAATCGTACTAGGAAAATGTTTTTTTCTAAACTTTGACAACCCATAAAGGATGTTCAGATGTTTGAAACAACTGTCCATTTTCAGAAATGAGTTCACCAAACAGCTTGTCAGAATCTCTGTGTGTAAAATTTGAGCATTTTATGGCACTTAAAAAACGTACTTTATTAACCAGTTTACAGTCTCTCGGAGTAAACGTAGTGCTGTTGTAAGGAAACTTCAGCCCTGTCATCTTAATAGCAGTAAATACTTCTTTAGATAATTCACCAAAGCGAATGCTTTTTTAACTAGAAAGCATCTGCCTAAATAAATCAGAATAATGTTTAAAGTGAGAGGGCTTTTATGAAAATGTATATAGACATTGAGAAATATAATCTGATTTCTGCCTATTTTTTATTGACCGAACATTATGTCATTTTATCCAATTTTTTCTATGTGTAATCATTGTAAAACAGATTGCTAAGTGTTAGATTCTTGTGAATTTTAATATTCCCTGTATAGAGACCTTCTTAGTTTCTCCTGTGTATGGTTAAACCCATGCCGCATAGCCAAAATGTACTTCAACACTAAGTACCAATGAAGTAAATGAAATGATCCAGTTTGAAAATGTAATTAATTAACCAATTAATTAACTCAACAGGGCTTGATTTACTAAGGAGTTAATGTGTTCATTTCTACAGTCTGTAACATGTAATTAATAGGAAATTAAGGTCTTTTACTGGATGAAAAATAGTGCACTTCATCAAGTGCAGATTTTGACCCACTCTCTGCATTTGCATTTCTAATGTTTAATGCATATATCAAACCATGTAATAATATCTAAGTTTTACTGACACCTTATTAAGGCCATCCCTTAAAGGAACCTGTCACTGTCAACATGGTTTCTGATCAGAGGGCAACATGTTTGAGAGAAGAAGCAACTGACCACATTGAAATGTAACTCTGGGGGTATGGTTGGGTAGAATTCAATAATAGTTGTATTTAATTCATTTAAATCCCTGTTGCTTGATTGACAGCCAGTTGCTACTGGACAACAGTAATATCTAAATTTGTAAATTAGTACGTCACTATTTCCTGTGGTATTCACATCCAACAACAAGAATTATTAAAGTTGCCGAAAGAGATCATCACACTGCTTCTAAGGGGTTGGCCACCATAGCAACTTATGATGATGTCTGTAAAGTGCTCTGGAATTAATGGCACTTTATAAGTGAGTAAATAATTGCAATGAGTTGTAGAATGGGTAGAAAACATATGGTATTAATGAATTGAAGAGGTAGTAGAGATGAATTGCAATGAAATGAGGGGCATGGAGAGGACATAGAACTGTAATGCATTGGGCTGGATTGGAAGAAAGTACATGAAATTGCAATTAATTGGAGGGGGGGGGATATAATTGCTTTAAATTGGAGGGTGAGAGGGAGGACATATAATTGCAATGAATTTTGGGACTGGGAGAGAGCACATGAAAATTCATTTAAATGGGCGATAAAAGACAGGATAGAGACTTGGAATTAATTTGAGAGGGGGGCACAGTGGCTACATAATTTTAATTTCATTTTCTTTTCTGGGGGGAAATTAGCCAATTATAGTTAATGTTGGCTTATGAATTTTTATTTTGAACGGTGGGTTGCACAATTTCTAATTATTTGTTAAGTGTATTCTGCCTATCTGTTTCAGTGTGGGAGACTTTGTCTCTGTTGTAGCCAAAGCCACCAAATAGCCACAACTTAAATTCAACAATGCAGAATTTTTGTGGCCCTGGACACCTTTTAAGATTGAGACCACTGTTATAAACTCCTATGTAGGATCTGCATCAGAGTGCAGCAGACAGGAACTGCATCAGAGTGCAGCAGGCAGTATCTGCACCAGAGTGCAACAGGCAGGATCTGCACCAGAGTGCAGCAGGAACTGGTACGCAACCTTACGCAACTTAGACTGCAGAACAGGAAGGTTGCTCAGGCACCTCCCCAGGGAGGATGAAGCAATATATACATAATGCCCCACAGCCATTGGCTGGGGAGGAAATAGCATGTGCATGCTCTGGCCCTTTAAGAGGGCGGGAGCACGCGCTTGTGCTCTATGGACATCCAAATCCCTTCCAGTTAACAAAGAAGAATGGCTTGCCTCTCACCTTCTTCATGGCCAAGATGTTCTCCACCTCAAAGACATCATCTGATGCAGTTGACATGGGCATGGTACTGGGATCCTTTAAGAAGGGGCTCAAGATGACCGGCTTAAGCAGAGACATGTGAAAAGAATTCAGAATCCGTAATGAAGGAGGACACTTCAGTTTGCAGGAGACCTCGTTGATCCGCTTCAGCATTTCGAAAGGCCCGATAAAACGAGGACCCAAATTGTAAGAGTTAACTTTCAGCCAGACATACCTGGACGAGAGCCATACCTTGTTGCCGGGGCAGAAGCACGGAGGGTCCAGGCGTCTTTTGTCTGCATGTCTCTTCATACAGGTGGAGGATGCTTCTAAAGTGGATTTGGTGTCCTCCCACAATTTCACAAAATCCTTGGAGTGGACATCTGCTGCAGAGACATCAGAAGGAACTGTAACTGGAAGTGGAACCTCGGGTTGCCGACCGAGCACAATGTAGAAAGGAGACTCTCCCGAGGCTTCACCAACGTGATTGTTGTACGAGAACTCAGCCCAGGAAGGTAATTTCACCCAATCATTGTGGTGGGCATTGACAAAGTGTCACAGGTAGTTGCCCAGGACCTGGTTGACATGCGCCACTTGACCATTGGACTGAGGGTGATAGGCCGAGGAGAAATCCAAGACAATATCCAGATGTCTACAGAGAGCTCCCCAGAATCTGGAAGTAAACTGGGAACCTCGATCGGACTCAATGTGATGAGGAAATCCATGCAGATGGAAAAAATGTTTGATGAAGCTGTCAGACAGTTCAGGAGTGGACAGGAGAGCAGACAACGGGATAAAATAAGCCATTTTGGAGAAGCTATCCACGACTACCCAGATGACGGTGCAACCCTCAGATACTGGCAAATCTGTAATGAAGTCCATTGCTATGTTCAGCCATGGACCAGATGGCATGGGTAATAGCAGCAGAGAACCGGTAGGAAGTCATCTGGGGACTTTATTGAGGGCAGAAATTGGACAGGCAGCCATGTAAGCATAGATCTCCCGCCTCATGGATGGCCACCAGTAGTGGCGAGAAATCAATTGTAGTGTCTTCCTTTGTCCCGCGTGACCAGCCACCTTGGACGAGTGACCCCATAACAAAACTTGCTCCCTCTCGAATTCAGCCACAAGAGTTTATCCTGGGGGAATATACGACAGGCTGACTGGAGCGACAGTAACCATCTTGGATGGTTCGATGATAAATTGAGTGTCCTTCACTTGGTCCCCGGACAGAAATGAGCGAGAGATGGCATCAGCTCTGACATTCTTGTCACCAGAAATGTAATAGAAAGTTTAAGTGAGCAAAAAACAAAGACCACCTAGCTTGGCATGGATTAAGTCTCAGGGCAGACTGGAGATATGCCAGGTTCTTATGGTCCATGTAGATGACCACTGGATAGACTGCGCCCTCCAACAGGTATCGCCACTCCTCCAAAGCCATCTTAATGGCGAGTAACTCCCAGTCCCCGATGAAGCAGTTACGCTCTGGAGTGGAGAAGGCCAAAGAGAAGAAATTGCAGGACACAATAAGTCAATAAGGCCCAGATCACAGGGACGTATGGATACGTCCAAGGTAGGAAAGGAGTTAATGATCGGTTCCTGCACTTTGTGGCTGAGGAGATTGTAAACAGTGTCAAATAGTGTCATAAAGGATTGTTGTATAGTGTGAGATAGTGAGGGGAATCATAAACAAGCGTTGTCGTTATAAGTCCCCCACGATGTGCATACCTCAGAGCAGGGAAGAATGAGGAGAGCCGTGTTCAGCACACGGCAACGGGAAACAGCGCTTACTGTAATGCTTCTTCCCTGGTGCAAATGCGTGTCACATGGATGAGATCCATGTGCGTTATGTGTATGCACGTGTGCAGGATGTTTTATGGCCCATACTGACTTTCAAAAATGGACATGTCAGCATGTTTTGCCCAAGGACACACGGTCCGTGGAAACACACTGACATGTGCGCAGACTCATTCACTTGAATACATAAATAGCGACGTAAATAGCGCTCTGTTCCTCCCGAGTGTCTCCGCATGGGTAAGTAGCATTGTACAGCCACATATGGGGTATTGCCATGTTTAGTAGAAATTGTGGGACAAACTTTGTTGCCATTTTTACCCACTTCTTGTGTGAAAATGTAAAATCTTTGGCTAAAACAATTTTTTTATGGTAAAAATGTAGTTATTTTGTCCTCACTGCCCAATGGCATAAAATTCTGTGATGCACCTAAGGGGTCACTTATGGGGGGCTCTGCTGTTTTGGCACCTCATTGGCTCTCCCAGTGGGTCATGGCACCTGCAAACAATAGCAGTAAAAATTGGCGCTCCTTCTCTTCTGAGCTCTGCCATGCACCCAAACAGTGTTTTTTACCCCACATATGGGGTATCAGCGTACTCAGGACAAATTGCACAATAACTTTTGGGGGCCAATTTCTTTTGTTACCCTTGGTAAAATAAAAAATTGGGGCAAAAAGATCATCTTTGTGAAAAAAATATGATTTTTTACCTTTACAGCTCTACGTTATAAACTTCTGTGAAGCACTTGGGGGTTCAAAGTGCTCACCACACATCTAGATAAGTTCCTCGGGGGTCTAGTTTCCAAATTGGTGTCAGTTGTGGGGGGGTTTCCACTGTTTAGGCACATCAAGGGCTCTCCAAACACAACATGGCGTCCGATCTTAATTCCAGCCAATTTTGCGCTGAAAAAGTAAAACGGCGTTCCTTCCCTTCCAAGCTCTGCCATGTGCCCAAACAGTGTTTACTCCTACATATGGGGTATCAGCATACTCAGGACAAATTGCACAACAATTTTTGGGGTCCAAAGTATCCTGTTACCCTTGGAAAAATATAAAATTGGGTTAAAAAAAATCACTTTTGTGGAAAAACTATGATTTTTTATTTTTATGGCTCTACATTATAAACTGCTGTGAAGCACTTTGGGGTTCAAAGTGCTCACCACACATCTAGATAAGTTCCTTTGGGGGTCTAGTTTCCCAAGTGGTGTCATTTGTGGGGAGTTCCCACTGTTTAGGCACATCAAGGGCTCTCCAAACGTGACATGGCGTCCGATCTCAATTCCAGCCAATTTTGCATTGTAATGTCAAACGACACTCCTTCCCTTCCGAGCTCTGCCATGCACCCAAACAGTAGTTTACCTGCACATATTGAGAATCAGCGTACTCAGGACAAATTGCACAACACCTTTTGGGGTCCAATTTCTCCTGTTACCCTTGGTAAAATAAAGAAAATTTGGCCTGAATTAAATTTTTTTATGAAAAAAAGATACATTTTTTCATTTTTTTAAATATTCCAAAAATTCCTATGAAGCACCTGAAGGGTTAATAAACATCTTGAATGTGATTTTGAGCACCATGAGGGGTAAAGTTTTTAGAATGTTGTCACTTTTGGGTATTTTCTATCATATAGACCCCTCAAAGTGACTTCAAATGTGAGGTCGTCCCTAAAAAAAAAATGGTTAAAAGTTAAATCGCGGTTTAACTTTTAACCCTTATAACTAGGGTTGAGCGACTTTCATTTTTTTAAGATCGAGTAGGGTTTTGGGAAACCCGATTTTGTCCAGAGTCGAGTCGAGTGCAGTCGGCCGATTATCGCTAAAAGTCGGGGATCGACCGAAACACGAAACCCAATGCAAGTCAATGGGGAAGCATAGTCGGCAGTGACTGGAGGCCAGGAAAACACCTACAGTGCCCATTTTAATGCCAAAAACATCCATTCTTGTTTCTGAAGCTTGCCAATCTTAATTAACTGTATAATAATAGTTGGGCATAGGGAATTGGGGGAAAGTTGTGGGGGGAGTAGGGCTGGCTCAAGTTTTTCGTGGGCCCAGGAAATGCGGACTACGTCACGGCGGTGTTGCAGGGAAAGGTAAGTATTTAAACGTTGCAAGTGCTGTGATCCTGAGCAAGCAGGGGGGGGGCCCACTCGTTCGCATTGGCACTGGCACAGGGCCCCTCAAAGTACGGCGGTGTGTTTGCATGGCGGGGGCGCCTCCCACCAGCAGCGACACTTTTGCGTACTCTGAGGGGCCCTGTGCCAGTGACGTCGCCAACGAGTATGCCCCCCCACCTGATGAAGGAACCTGCACTTTCATCTGCACCTTCCTCTTTGTCCCTGTGTAAGGTGGTATAACATGCGGGAAGGGGAACCTTACTTTCAGCAGGGTCAGATTCTGGCTGTGTAGAGTACAAGGGGAATGTAGTGGTCTAGGTCAATGTACCAGCAGACTCATTTAGCAGTGGCTGGGCAATGGGCAGGATGAGGAGGAAACAGATATAGGGCCAAAGAATAAAGTAGGCTAAATGCAGTTCAAAATTGGTAACAGGACTAAACAGGCGGCATTGCTTTGTTCAGTGGAGTAGCAAACCCAAGAGCAGCAGACACTGTTTCAAGGGCCTAACCACACTAGTAGGCCAAATGCAGTTTAATATCTGATAGTATAGGGCGAAAGCCAAAATGTGGAAGCTCAGCTTTGTTCAGTTGAGGACAACACCAGGGAGGGGCAGACACCTTTAGTAGGCCGGAAAAGCCTATTGCATTTTTTAAAATGGTAATTTGGAGCAGAAGGTTGAAGCTCAGCTTTATTTAGTTGAGGACAACACCAGGCAGGGGCACACAGACAGACACCTTTAGTAGGCCGGAAAAGCCTATTGCATTTTTTAAAATGGTAATTTGGAGCAGAAGGTTGAAGCTCAGCTTTATTTAGTTGAGGACAACACCACGCAGGGGCACACAGACAGACACCTTTAGTAGGCCGGAAAAGCCTATTGCATTTTTTAAAATGGTAATTTGGAGCAGAAGGTTGAAGCTCAGCTTTATTTAGTTGAGGACAACACCAGGCAGGGGCACACAGACAGACACCTTTAGTAGGCCGGAAAAGCCTATTGCATTTTTTAAAATGGTAATTTGGAGCAGAAGGTTGAAGCTCAGCTTTATTTAGTTGAGGGCAACACCAGGCAGGGGCACACAGACAGACACCTTTAGTAGGCCGGAAAATCCTATTGCATTTTTTAAAATGGTAATTTGGAGCAGAAGGTTGAAGCTCAGCTTTATTTAGTTGAGGACAACACCAGGCAGGGGCACACAGACAGACACCTTTAGTAGGCCGGAAAAGCCTATTGCATTTTTTAAAATGGTAATTTGGAGCAGAAGGTTGAAGCTCAGCTTTATTTAGTTGAGGGCAACACCAGGGAGGGGCAGAAGCCGTTAGTAGGCCCTAACCACCATTTTTTTTTTAAAAAACCACTTAATGAGAGCCGGAAGGTTGAAGCTCAGCTTTATTTAGTTGAGGGCAACACCAGGGAGGGGCAGAAGCCGTTAGTAGGCCCTAACCAAAGTTGAAGGCCAAATGCAGTTTAATTTCTGATACTATAGGCCGAAAGCCAGAAGGTGGAAGCTCCAATTTAGACAGTGGAGGACAATTTGAATTAGGGACTGCAGACAGACTTAGTAGGCTGTCCCCTGTGGACCATGCATCCACCACATTAACCCATTGCGCCGTAATGGACACGTAATCTTCCGTGGCCATGCCTACAGGTCCATGCGTCTGTTGTCAGGTGCACCTTTGTACTCACAGATTGCCAGAGTGCATGGACAATGCGGTCTTCTACATGCTGGTGGAGGGTTGGGATGGCTTTTCTCGCAAAAGAAGTGTCGACTGGTTAGCTTGTAGCGTGGTACAGCGTAGTCCATCATGGCCTTATTAATAGTAAATAAAATATATAACTAGGCTCTATGAACTTTTAAATAGGTTCCAGGGGTACACGGGCAGCATTGGTGTGGTCAGTGGAGGAGTATTGCAAGTAGGGGCTGCAGACAGGCTATCAAAGGCCTAAAATACCAAACAGTAGGCACTCATGGCAGTTTTACATCGGTTACATGGATACACAGGCAGGCACTCCAGGCAGCATTGTGGTCAGTGGAGGAGTATTGCAAGTAGGGGCCGCAGACAGGCTATCAAAGGCCTAAAATAACAAACAGTAGGCAGTCATGGCAGTTTTACATCGGTTACATGGATACACAGGCAGGCACTCCAGGCAGCATTGTGGTCAGTGGAGGAGTATTGCAAGTAGGGGCCGCAGACAGGCTATCAAAGGCCTAAAATAACAAACAGTAGGCAGTCATGGCAGTTTTACATCGGTTACATGGATACACAGGCAGGCACTCCAGGCAGCATTGTGGTCAGTGGAGGAGTATTGCAAGTAGGGGCCGCAGACAGGCTATCAAAGGCCTAAAATAACAAACAGTAGGCAGTCATGGCAGTTTTACATCGGTTACATGGATACACAGGCAGCTAGGTGGTGAGTGGAGGAGTATTTAAAGTAAGGACCGCAGACAGGCTATCAAAGGCCTAACATAACAAACAATAGGCTCATGGCAGTTTTACAGCGGTTACATGGATAGACGGGCAGGCAGCTTGGTGGTGAGTGGAGGAGTATTTAAAGTAGGGACCGCAGACAGGCTATCAAAGGCCTAACATAACAAACAATAGGCTCATGGCAGTTTTACAGCGGTTACATGGATACACGGGCAGGCAGCTTGGTGGTGAGTGGAGGAGTATTTAAAGTAGGGACCGCAGACAGGCTTCAAAGGCCTAACATAAGAAAATGGGCTGGCTGTAGGCACTTTATAATTGGTTCCAGGGGTACACGGGCAGCAGTGGTCTGGCCAGTGGAGGACTAGTGGAAGGAGGGACCGCAGACAGGCTTCAAAGGCCTAACATAAAAAAATGGGCTGGCTGTAGGCACTTTATAATTGGTTCCAGGGGTACACGGGCAGCAGTGGTCTGGCCAGTGGAGGACTAGTGGAAGGAGGGACCGCAGACAGGCTTCAAAGGCCTAACATAAAAAAATGGGCTGGCTGTAGGCACTTTATAATTGGTTCCAGGGGTACACGGGCAGCAGTGGTCTGGTCAGTGGAGGACTAGTGGAAGGAGGGACCGCAGACAGGCTTCAAAGGCCTAAAATAACAAACAATAGGCTCATGGCAGTTTTACAGCGGTTACATGGATACACGGGCAGCTTGGTGGTGAGTGGAGGAGTAGTGCAAGGAGTGTCTGTCCCAGTACTCCCAAAATATAAATAGATGTTAATGTCTCGCAAAACAACCAAAACAAAAAAAAAGGTGGCATACTTAGGTACAGGGGTGGGCTCATCTGCTGAGTTTCTGACATAGTAATTTGGCAGTAACTATTTAATGGTGCCAATATAGGACACAGACACAGACTACTTTAAGTTGCATCATAGATGTCTACAAATTTGTATTGTCAGTGCCAGACATTGAATGATGTCAGCGAATAGACTAAAGATTGGTGGAGCTGTGCGACATAATTTTGCACGTGGTAGAGCACATTTTGAGCTGGGGTAGGGGGGAACTCTCTTGAGGCCGGCGGGACCGCCCCAGGGCCCCTCATGTTACAACGGTGTGTCTGACGTTGGGTGCGCACCACCACCGCCAGAGACACTACATTGTACTATGAGGGACCCAGTAGCAATGCCGTCAACCAAAAGCGAGCACACCCACCTCTTCAGACAAACAGCAGTCTCACGGGTGCTTGCGCCAAGTCGCGATACCACGGCCCCGTGTGGGGAGTTTTGCCATTTAGGGAGGTGTAAACATGTCGTATGCTGTACAATCAGCTGCAGCAAATTAGACATTAGAAAAGTAATTCACAGGCAAGAGCTTTTCATAGGAAAGCTAGGTGTCGGCCGGGCAAGGTGGGGCAAAAGATTTCGAAATCCAGTTGTGGTTCATTTTAATGAATGTTAGATCGTCAACATTTTGGGTAGCCAGACGAGTCCTTTTTTCGGTTAATATTGAACCTGCAGCACTGAATACTCTTTCTGATAGGACACTTGCTGCCGGGCAAGCAAGCTCCTGCAATGCATATTCTGCCAATTCTGGCCAGGTGTCTAATTTGGAGGCCCAGTAATCAAATGGGAATGACGGTTGAGGGAGAACATCGATAAGGGATGAAAAAGTTAGTAACCATACTGGACAAATGTTGTCTCCTGTCACTTTCAATTGATGCAGCAGTACCTGTCCTGTCTGCGGTCATAGCAAAATCACTCCACAACCTGGTCAGAAAACCCCTCTGTCCAACGCCACTTCTGATGTGTGCACCCCTAACACTCCTAGTCTGCTGCCCCCTGGAGCTCGTGTGAGAACGATCACGTGCGCTGTGTGCTGGGAATGCCTGTAGCAAACGGTCAACAAGAGTTGATTGTTTGGTTGCTAATATTAGTTCCAAGTTCTCATGTGGCATAATATTTTGCAATTTGCCTTTATAGCGTGGATCAAGGAGGCAGGCCAACCAGTAATCGTCATCGTTCATCATTTTCGTAATGCGTGTGTCCCTTTTTAGGATACGTAAGGCATAATCCGCCATGTGGGCCAAAGTTCCAGTTGTCAAATCTCCGGTTGTGATTGGTTGAGGGGCAGTTGCAGGCAAATCTACGTCACTTGTGTCCCTCAAAAAACCAGAACCCGGCCGTGACACGCAACCAATTTCCTGTGCCCCCGGGAAAGGTTCGGCATTAAAAATATACTCATCCCCATCATCCTCCTCGTCCTCCACCTCCTCTTCGCCCGCTACCTCGTCCTGTACACTGCCCTGACCAGACAATGGCTGACTGTCATCAAGGCTTTCCTCTTCCTCTGGTGCAGACGCCTGCTCCTTTATGTGCGTCAAACTTTGCATCAGCAGACGCATTAGGGGGATGCTCATGCTTATTACGGCGTTGTCTGCACTAACCAGCCGTGTGCATTCCTCAAAACACTGAAGGACTTGACACATGTCTTGTATCTTAGACCACTGCACACCTGACAACTCCATGTCTGCCATCCTACTGCCTGCCCGTGTATCCTCCCACAAATAAATAACAGCACGCCTCTGTTCGCACAGTCTCTGAAGCATGTGCAGTGTTGAGTTCCACCTTGTTGCAACGTCTATGATTAGGCGATGCTGGGGAAGGTTCAAAGACCGCTGATAGGTCTGCATACGGCTGGCGTGTACAGGCGAACGTCGGATATGTGAGCAAAGTGCACGCACTTTGAGGAGCAGGTCGGAGAACCCAGGATAAGTTTTCAATAAGCACTGCACCACCAGGTTTAAGGTGTGACCAGGCAAGGAATGTGTTTCAGTTGGGAAAGGGAGATGGCAGCCATGAAATTCCTTCCGTTATCACTCACTACCTTGCCTGCCTCAAGATCTACTGTGCCCAGCCACGACTGCGTTTCTTGTTGCAAGAACTCGGACAGAACTTCCGCGGTGTGTCTGTTGTCGCCCAAGCACTTCATAGCCAATACAGCCTGCTGACGCTTGGCAGTAGCTGGCCCATAATGGGACAACTGGTGTGCAACAGTGTCATCTGCCGATGGAGTGGTTGGCAGACTGCGTTCTGTGGAAGAGCTGTAGCTTCTGCAGGAGGACGAGGAGGAGGAGGGGGTGCGAACGCCTACAGCCAACTGTTTCCTAGACCGTGGGCTAGGCACAACTGTCCCTAAATTGATGTCGCCTGTGGACCCTGCATCCACCACATTCACCCAGTGTGCCGTGATGGACACATAACGTCCCTGGCCATGCCTACTGGTCCATGCATCTGTAGTCAGGTGCACCTTTGTACTCACAGATTGCCTGAGTGCATGGACGATGCGCTGTTTAACATGCTGGTGCAGGGCTGGGATGGCTTTTCTGGAAAAAAAGTGTCGACTGGGTAGCTCGTATCGTGGTTCAGCGTACTCCATCAGGGCTTTGAAAGCTTCGCTTTCAACTAACCGGTAGGGCATCATCTCTAACGAGATTAGTCTAGCTATGTGGGCGTTAAAACACTGTGTACGCGGATGCGAGGATAAGTACTTCCTTTTTCTAACCAGAGTCTCATGTAGGGTGAGCTGGACTGGAGAGCTGGAGATCGTGGAACTTTCGGGTGTGCCGGTGTACATGGCAGACTGAGAGACGGTTGGAGACGGTATTGTTTCCGCCGGTGCCCTAGATGCAATATTTCCTCCTACAAAACTGGTGATTCCCTGACCCTGACTGCTTTTGGCTGGCAAAGAAACCTGCACAGATACTGCCGGTGGTGCGGAAAATGGTGGCCTTACAGTGACGGAAGGGATGTTGCGTTGCTGACTAGCTTCATTGGCCGAGGGTGCTACAACCTTGAGGGACGTTTGGTAGTTAGTCCAGGCTTGAAAATGCATGGTGGTTAAGTGTCTATGCATGCAACTAGTATTTAGACTTTTCAGATTCTGACCTCTGCTTAAGCTAGTTGAACATTTTTGACAGATGACTTTGCGCTGATCAGTTGGATGTTGTTTAAAAAAATGCCAGACTGCACTCTTCCTAGACTCGGATCCCTTTTCAGGGATTGCAGACTGAGCTTTAACCGGATGGCAACGCTGTGCTCCAACAGGTTTTGGCTTTGACACGCGTTTTGGGCCAGATACGGGCCCGGCAGATGGAACCTGTTGCGATGTTGATGCCTGCTGCGGCCCCTCCTCCACCTCCGCTTCTGAACTACTGCCGCCTGCACCCTGTTCCCCCAATGGCTGCCAATCGGGGTCAATAACTGGGTCATCTATTACCTCCTCTTCGAGCTCGTGTGCAACTTCGTCTGTGTCACTGTGTCGGTCGGTGGTATAGCGTTCGTGGCGGGGCAACATAGTCTCATCAGGGTCTGATTGTGGATCTGTACCCTGAGAGGGCAATGTGGTGGTCTGAGTCAAAGGAGCAGCATAGTACTCTGGCTGTGGCTGTGCATCAGTGCACTCCATGTCAGAATATACTTGTGCAGCGCCCCAGAGTCCTGGTCGTTGCAGTACTGTGGCTCCGCCACTAAGGGGAGCCATGGTACGTTCGATGGCACCGAAGGAGTTCCTCCAATCAGGTATCACAGACACCAATATGTTTCACAGCTGGGCCTCCGGGGGGAGCTAAGGGTGCTATTCATTAGGCCACTCCCCACCATAGTGGGTAAACTGGGGGTCAGGCAGAAAGTTAGAGAGAACGCTGACGGGATTGAACGGAGCAACACCCTGTGGCAGGGGGTGTTGTGAAGGGAGAGACTGTAGGGTCTCTGCCAGGGGTGGGATCCTGGCAGAGGCTTGGCATTGAAAGAACATAACGGGTCCGCGCAGGCTCCTGGAAGCGGCGGGACTCAAGGAAAGGACTAGAAGCGAGACAGATTGTGCTGAGTGAGAAACGAGATCAAGCAGAAGGAGAATACCAGCAGGGGTTTTGTTGAAAGAGGCAGCACCCTGCTGAGGCGCAATACCGGTGGCCGGAACGCCGAGGGAGTGGATTAGAATACAGCTTCAAGCCATACTCCAAACAGCGGCAGGACAGTCGGTCTCAGGCGGGCTGTCTACCACATATCACCTATGAAGTCTTGGGGGGCAATTGCGGGAGAGGGGCGTCTCTAGGGTCCCGGAAGAACTCCAGGCCTACTTGACAAACGGGTGCCATTCCAACCTGAATACAGGGAAGGGGTGGATTACAGAGGAACATCAAATCGAGTTGTGAGGGAACTTAAGAAACAGACACAACCGTTGTGGGGTTACTTTCCGTAAGCACAGCAGGGAAGGACTACAACACATAGCGCTAGAAGGAAGGCACAGATTTCCACCTGAGAGGAGAACTCTGGAGGTGCCATTGGACCGGCCGGACTTGCGCAGCCTGGTGAACCGTATTCTGGACTGAGGACTCAGAGATCTCCAGTAAAGAGGTAAAGAGACTGCAAACTGGTGTCCTCGTTATTTACCGCGACTTACACCCCACAACCGCACCGTTACATCGCTACCATTACTACCACCTATTTCACCGGACGTCCCCCACTGACGGACAGGGCCACGGACCGGGTCTAGCCACCGTGACAACCCCGAGACTGAGAACTAGAGGCCCGGCTCTGGGTACCCCTCGGCCCTGCGGCGGTGTGGGGGCGCGCCGCAGACTTGGCGTCACGAACAGGATCTACTTAAGCCTGAAGAATCAGGTCATGTGTGCCTAGAGACTGTGATTTACTGTGCTTGGACTGTACTTTATTGTAAGACTGTGCTGCGCCATTAGCCGCCAAAAGTTCCCGCCAAAAGGCGCCGCCATTGCTACACCCAAGGGGAAGGAGGGCGTGTTATGGGCGGAGACTCCCAGTGTGGCGCGAGAAATGGCTACCGCCCCCTGCACTTCTGGCTGCAGAGGAATGACCTGCCCCAAAGCAGAAGAGAAACACCCCTTGATATGCAACGGCGGGAAGCGGGTGACGGAGAAGCCCGACCTCGGAGAAATGGCGGAGTTAGGTGCATGCACTGCCACCGACTATCAGGCAGCAATGATGAACGGCGAGTGCCTGAGCGAGGAAGAAGCGGTTCAGGCCTGCCTTTCTTCACCGGAGGTGGACCGGAGGCCTGCGGATCCGACAGCGGAGTTACGTCCACCAATCCCGACCTCGGAGTTAGAGGAGGAGGAACCACAGCCAGCGGAGCCGAATCCGAGCATCCCATTGGAGGAGCCCCGGTCCGGGCTGCAGCAGACTCTAGCGTCCTCGTTAACGGACCGGAGCGACACCGATGGAACCATATTGGGCGCAGGTATGGCCGGCGTCCCTGCTCCTCTCCGCGAGCCCGCTTCCATGCCCCACCTCTATCGCAGTAGGGAGCGACTTATCTCGGCAGGGCTAATGGTGCTATCCCCCGATGACCTGGGAAGGATGGTGCCACCGCTGTCGACTGGAGTGGGGGAGCCTGTGGATGTGAGCTTAGATGGAGTAGTTCTTCGGTGGGACACCCCCTGGTTTAGAGCAGATGGATCCCGGGAGAACGGGTCCACTCTTGCGGTGCTTACATGGGAACAATATAGACAGTGCTTGATTCTACAGTGGAAAGGCCGGAAAGAGGCCGAGTCGATGGGCCCATCAAAAGTACAACAACCCCCTCCGGCATGGGATGACAGAGACGTGACAAGGCGGGGCACTGTGTTGGCCTACCATGCAAGAAGAGGGTGGGGCCTCATACACGAGCCAGGATTGGATACTGACGTTTTTGTTGCGCATTGTAACGTGAGGGCTCCCTGCTGTGGCCGAAGTGGAGAACCATTGCAAAAGGGGGATTCGGTGACCTACAGCCGCCACCAGAACCCGCTCGGGTGGTATGCACGGAATGTTCGGCGGTGTATGTCTGGAGCCGCGACCCTTACCGCCTCGGACCTGGTCCCAGGAGCACCCGATCTTGTCACCATCGCAACGGTGCGCCTGGTTGCGGCCACCGAGTTGGCCAGTCGAGTTCATCTTCACGTTCGAACCGCGGACGCTGGCACCACGGTGGCTGGGGGGCAGGAGCCCGAGCCGCCTGAAGAAGAATAAACCTCGGAAACCTGAAAATGTAAATAGTTACTGGTTGTCTTTTATTCCTTTAAGTTGCTGCTAAACCCGCCCAGGGTTAATGGATCCCTCTGTTGACCCGGGATCCTCTTTGTTTGTTTTCCTTTTCTGAAGTTGTTGCACAAAAGTTATACAAACTGCAGAAATCATGGACTGTGCATGATTCGAACTTCCCTTGTAAATAGTTTGCACCTTCTTAAAGGTGCTCCCTACTGGTTTTAGCCAAAGACACTTTGCGAAGATATTTGCCCTATTTGTTTGAGCCAAAGACACTTTGTGAAGATATCTTTC
Source organism: Ranitomeya variabilis (assembly GCF_051348905.1). Classification (NCBI taxonomy): domain Eukaryota; kingdom Metazoa; phylum Chordata; class Amphibia; order Anura; family Dendrobatidae; genus Ranitomeya; species Ranitomeya variabilis. Next base: position 157,004,547 of record NC_135234.1, read on the forward strand.
CTACCGGTTCTAGTTAAAGACACTTTGCGAAGATACCATGCCGGAACATTTGCATGGGCCGGTAGGCTGAGAAGACGAGCTACCTTAGAAAGACTTGGTCTCCTCTTAAAGGGGATGTGAGAAACTGAACTTGAGAGAGATACTGTTGCAGAACAGTAATGCCATAATGATGCCTTGAAAAGAAATGTAACTGTTTTACATGCTAAGTTATATGTGTTGAATTTGTTGAAATGTGAAATCTAAATAATGTTTTGCAGAAAGAAAAGATGCAGAGAGCCCGTAGGGGTAGAGATAGAGATCTGCATAGCTGAAAGTAAGCGAAGTAATAATGAAGGTGAGGATAGAAGGTAAACCCCGCGTCCCCATTGAAAGTTACTTTGTTACTAAGGACAGAGAGTGAACCCGTAGGGGTTAGAGAGTGAGTCCTTAAAGGAGCCGAGTAGAGCTGGCTCAGAGTTCTTTAAACGAAAGGAATGTTATGTCTATACCATGTATAGTAGAGAAAGGCAGTAGGCCCTGGATGAACAGGGCGGTCCTGTAAAAGAAAGGAGAGGCAGTAGGTCTGGTGCCATAGGGACAGGCGGTCCTGCAGGTTCAAAGTAGGAGAATGTGAAGTTACCTTACCCTGTAATGTGATTATAGGAAGGCCTTTGGTAAACTAAGAGTGTATGTTTCTTAAAGGCAATGTTAATTTATTGTTCCCGAATTTGCACTAAGTAGAATACCCGGTTGGGTAACAGGAGTTATGCATAGCCTGTAATTTATAATGTTGACTATGTTTGTAACGTTAAAAGTGTCCTCACCTCCCATAAAGGGAAGCCTGTTCAAGTATACTTATTGTTTTGCACTCAACAAAATTGTATGTCTTTTTGCTAATCTGTATTGTTGTTTTTCTTCCCAGTCCCGGAGTACTGTGTTTAACCAGGGGGGAGTGCAGCGCCCCAGAGTCCTGGTCGTTGCAGTACTGTGGCTCCGCCACTAAGGGGAGCCATGGTACGTTCGATGGCACCGAAGGAGTTCCTCCAATCAGGTATCACAGACACCAATATGTTTCACAGCTGGGCCTCCGGGGGGAGCTAAGGGTGCTATTCATTAGGCCACTCCCCACCATAGTGGGTAAACTGGGGGTCAGGCAGAAAGTTAGAGAGAACGCTGACGGGATTGAACGGAGCAACACCCTGTGGCAGGGGGTGTTGTGAAGGGAGAGACTGTAGGGTCTCTGCCAGGGGTGGGATCCTGGCAGAGGCTTGGCATTGAAAGAACGTAACGGGTCCGCGCAGGCTCCTGGAAGCGGCGGGACTCAAGGAAAGGACTAGAAGCGAGACAGATTGTGCTGAGTGAGAAACGAGATCAAGCAGAAGGAGAATACCAGCAGGGGTTTTGTTGAAAGAGGCAGCACCCTGCTGAGGCGCAATACCGGTGGCCGGAACGCCGAGGGAGTGGATTAGAATACAGCTTCAAGCCATACTCCAAACAGCGGCAGGACAGTCGGTCTCAGGCGGGCTGTCTACCACATATCACCTATGAAGTCTTGGGGGGCAATTGCGGGAGAGGGGCGTCTCTAGGGTCCCGGAAGAACTCCAGGCCTACTTGACAAACGGGTGCCATTCCAACCTGAATACAGGGAAGGGGTGGATTACAGAGGAACATCAAATCGAGTTGTGAGGGAACTTAAGAAACAGACACAACCGTTGTGGGGTTACTTTCCGTAAGCACAGCAGGGAAGGACTACAACACATAGCGCTAGAAGGAAGGCACAGATTTCCACCTGAGAGGAGAACTCTGGAGGTGCCATTGGACCGGCCGGACTTGCGCAGCCTGGTGAACCGTATTCTGGACTGAGGACTCAGAGATCTCCAGTAAAGAGGTAAAGAGACTGCAAACTGGTGTCCTCGTTATTTACCGCGACTTACACCCCACAACCGCACCGTTACATCGCTACCATTACTACCACCTATTTCACCGGATGTCCCCCACTGATGGACAGGGCCACGGACCGGGTCTAGCCACCGTGACAACCCCGAGACTGAGAACTAGAGGCCCGGCTCCGGGTACCCCTCGGCCCTGCGGCGGTGTGGGGGCGCGCCGCACTTGTAATGGGCATGGCCTGTTAAATGTTTCACTTTCTAAGCCAGGGACGGTATGTGTAAAGAGCTCCATGGAGTGACCCGTTGTGTCGCCTGCTGCATCCTTCTCTCTTGTTGTAGTTTTTGCTGAGGAGGACAAGGAAGCGACTTGTCCCTGACCGTGAACATCCACAAGCGACGCGCTGCTTTTACATTTACCAGTTTCGGAAGAGGAGGCAAAAGAGCTAGAGGCTGAGTCTGCAATGTAAGCCAAAACTTGCTGTTGCTGCTCCGCCTTTAAAAGCGGTTTTCCTACTCCCAGAAAAGAGAGCGTTCGAGGCCTTGTGTAGCCTGACGACGAAACTGGCTCCACAGCTCCAGACTTAGGTGGAATATTTTTATCCCCACGACCACCTGATGCTACACTACCACTACCATCATTACCAGCTGACAATGAACGCCCACGACGACCTCTTGCACCAGACTTCCTCATTGTTTTAAAATCTTAACCAAAGTAACTTTATTTGTTGCTGTCAAACAACTTACACGGTGAGCTATAACTTCAGTATGATTTCAATATCCCTTAACAGGTTGGTGAGACCACAAGGAAAATCAGACACAATGTTACACACTCTGTTTTCTGTGGCACAAAATCACAGAGATGACACACACGCAGGACTGTCACTCAAGCACTAATGTCAATATTAATCTCCCACCTAATTTATTTATTTTTTTTTCTCAGGGAGACTTTAGAAACCAAATAATATTAAAAAAAAAAAAAAAAAAAGGCTTTCTATGGCCCACAATTAGAGAGAGAGAGGTGGCACACCCAGGAGTCAAGACTGGCGCACAAGCTGAAAGGGCAATATTACTCTCCCACTGTTTTTTTAAGTTTTTTTTTTATTTCAGGGAGACTTTAGAAACCAAATAATATTAAAAAAACCAAAAAAAAAAATAGCCTTTCTATGGCCCACTGAATGAGAGAGAGAGGTGGCACACCCAGGAGTCAAGACTGGCACACAAGCTGAAAGGGCAATATTACTCTCCCACTGTTTTTTTATGTATTTTTTGTTTTTTAAGGGAGACTTTAGAAACCCAATAATATTTTTTAAAAAAAATAAATAGGCTTTCTATGGCCCACTGAATGAGAGGGAGAGAGGTGGCACACCCAGGAGTCAAGACTGGCACACAAGCTGAAAGGGCAATATTACTCTCCCACTGTTTTTTTATGTTTTTTTTTTTTTTTCAGGGAGACTTTAGAAACCAAATAATAAGAAAAAAAATAAATAAATAAATAGGCTTTCTATAGCCCACTGAATGAGAGATAGCACACACAGCAGTGGCACACAAGCCCTGACTGAGGCCAATATTTTTCTCCCACTGATTGATGTAGTGTTTTTGTGTTGAGGTAGATTTTAGAACACAAATCAAGGAAAAAAAAAAAAAATGCTTTCTATGGCCCACTGAATGAGAGAGAGGTGGCACACCCAGGAGTCAAGACTGGCACACAAGCTGAAAGGGCAATATTACTCTCCCACTGTTTTTTTATGTATTTTTTGTTTTTTAAGGGAGACTTTAGAAACCCAATAATATTTAAAAAAAAAAATAAATAGGCTTTCTATGGCCCACTGAATGAGAGGGAGAGAGGTGGCACACCCAGGAGTCAAGACTGGCACACAAGCTGAAAGGGCAATATTACTCTCCCACTGTTTTTTTATGTTTTTTTTTTTTTTTAAGGGAGACTTTAGAAACCCAATAATATTTTTTAAAAAAAATAAATAGGCTTTCTATGGCCCACTGAATGAGAGGGAGAGAGGTGGCACACCCAGGAGTCAAGACTGGCACACAAGCTGAAAGGGCAATATTACTCTCCCACTGTTTTTTTATGTTTTTTTTTTTTTTTCAGGGAGACTTTAGAAACCAAATAATATTAAAAAAACAAAAAAAAAAATAGCCTTTCTATGGCCCACTGAATGAGAGAGAGAGGTGGCACACCCAGGAGTCAAGACTGGCACACAAGCTGAAAGGGCAATATTACTCTCCCACTGTTTTTTTATGTATTTTTTGTTTTTTAAGGGAGACTTTAGAAACCCAATAATATTTTTTAAAAAAAATAAATAGGCTTTCTATGGCCCACTGAATGAGAGGGAGAGAGGTGGCACACCCAGGAGTCAAGACTGGCACACAAGCTGAAAGGGCACTATTACTCTCCCACTGTTTTTTTATGTTTTTTTTTTTTTTTAAGGGAGACTTTAGAAACCAAATAATAAGAAAAAAAATAAATAAATAAATAGGCTTTCTATAGCCCACTGAATGAGAGATAGCACACACAGCAGTGGCACACAAGCCCTGACTGAGGCCAATATTTTTCTCCCACTGATTGATGTAGTGTTTTTGTGTTGAGGTAGATTTTAGAACACAAATCAAGGAAAAAAAAAAAATGCTTTCTATGGCCCACTGAATGAGAGAGAGGTGGCACACCCAGGAGTCAAGACTGGCACACAAGCTGAAAGGGCAATATTACTCTCCCACTGTTTTTTTATGTATTTTTTGTTTTTTAAGGGAGACTTTAGAAACCCAATAATATTTAAAAAAATAAATAAATAGGCTTTCTATGGCCCACTGAATGAGAGGGAGAGAGGTGGCACACCCAGGAGTCAAGACTGGCACACAAGCTGAAAGGGCAATATTACTCTCCCACTGTTTTTTTATGTTTTTTTTTTTTTTTAAGGGAGACTTTAGAAACCCAATAATATTTAAAAAAAAAAATAAATAGGCTTTCTATGGCCCACTGAATGAGAGGGAGAGAGGTGGCACACCCAGGAGTCAAGACTGGCACACAAGCTGAAAGGGCAATATTACTCTCCCACTGTTTTTTTATGTTTTTTTTTTTTTTTTCAGGGAGACTTTAGAAACCAAATAATAAGAAAAAAAATAAATAAATAAATAGGCTTTCTATAGCCCACTGAATGAGAGATAGCACACACAGCAGTGGCACACAAGCCCTGACTGAGGCCAATATTTTTCTCCCACTGATTGATGTAGTGTTTTTGTGTTGAGGTAGAATTTAGAACACAAATCACGGAAAAAATAAATAGGCTTTCTATGGCCCACAATTAGAGAGAGGTGGCACACCCAGGAGTCAAGACTGGCACACAAGCTGAAAGGGCAATATTACTCTCCCACTGTTTTTTTAGGTTTTTTTTTTTTTTTCAGGGAGACTTTAGAAACCAAATAATATTAAAAAAAAATAAAAAATAAATAGGCTTTCTATAGCCCACTGAATGAGAGATAGCACACACAGCAGTGGCACACAAGCCCTGACTGAGGCCAATATTTTTCTCCCACTGATTGATGTAGTGTTTTTGTGTTGAGGTAGAATTTAGAACACAAATCACGGAAAAAATAAATAGGCTTTCTATGGCCCACTCAGTGAGAGATGGCACACACAGGGATGGCACTGTAGCAGAAATGCCAATCTTAATCTCCCACAAAAAAAACAAAAAAAAAACAGGGACTGTCCTACAATTACTATCTCCCTGCAGTAATCTAAGCCAGGTATGGCAGGCAGCAATAGGAGTGGACTGATGCACAAATTAAATAAAAAGTGTGGACAAACAAAAAAGATAGCTGTGCAGAAAGGAAGGAACAAGAGGATATGTGCTTTGAAAAAAGCAGTTGGTTTCCACAGTGGCGTACACACAGCAATACAGCTATCACTGAGCCTTCTAGGGCAGCCCAATGAGCTACAGCGCTGAGGGGAAAAAAAAAAAAAAATAGCTTCCACAGTCCCTGCACACCGAAGGTGGTGTTGGACAGTGGAAATCGCTGCAGCACAAGCGGTTTGGTGGTTAGTGGACCCTGCCTAACGCTCTCCCTGCTTCTGACGAAGCGGCAGCAACCTGTCCCTAAGCTCAGATCAGCAGCAGTAAGATGGCGGTCGGCGGGAACGCCCCTTTATAGCCCCTGTGACGCCGCAGACAGCAAGCCAATCACTGCAATGCCCTTCTCTAAGATGGTGGGGACCAGGATCTATGTCATCACGCTGCCCACACTCTGCGTTCACCTTCATTGGCTGAGAAATGGCGCTTTTCGCGTCATTGAAACGCGACTTTGGCGCGAAAGTCGCGTACCGCATGGCCGACAAGCACAGGGGTCGGATCGGGTTTCATGAGACGCCGACTTAGCCAAAAGTCGGCGACTTTTGAAAATGATCGACCCGTTTCGCTCAACCCTACTTATAACTTTCTAACAAAAACAAATTTTGGTTCCAGAATTGTGCATTTGAGTAGACATTTGAGAAATGTTACTTATTAAGTATTTTGTGTGACATATCTCTGTGATTTAAGGGCATGAAAATTAAAAGTTGGAAAATTACAAACTTTTTGCCAAATTTCCATTTTATCCACAAATAATCGCAAGTCATATCAAATAAATTTTAACACTAACTTGAAGCACTATATGTATCGAAAAAACAGTGTCAGAATCACCGGGATCCATTGAAGCATTCCAGAGTTATTACCTCAAAAAGGGACATTGATCAGAATTGTAAAAATTGTCTTTGTCATTAACATGCAAACCACCCTTGGGGGTAACGGGGTTAAACAGCGTTCATTTAATTTCTAATCAACTTTTAGAGGGAGGAGGCAGAAATATTTGATTTGACCTAGGGCATAGAAAAGAGTAAATCAAGCCCTGGTCATTAACCCCCAGAGCTTTTTTCTTTTTTGCATTTTCCTTTTTCGCCCCCCTTCTTCCCAGAGCCATAACTTTTTTATTTTTCTGTCAATATGCCCATGTGAGGGATTGTTTGTTTTGAACACATCATTGATTTTGCCATGTCACATACTAGAAAACGGGAAAAAAATTCCTAGTGCGGTGAAATTGCAAAAAAAGTGCAATATCACACTTGTTTTTTGTTTGGCTTTTTTACTAGGTTCACTAAATGCTAAAACTGACCTGCCAATATGATTATCCAGGTCATTACGAGTTCATAGACACTAAGCATGTCTAATTTCTTTTTTATCTAAATGGTGAAAACAATTACAAACATTGTTAAAAAAAATTGCTATTTTCCGATACCCGTAGCATCTCCATTTTTCGTGATCTCGGGTTGAGTGAGAAACTATTTTTGATCTTTTGATCACCTGTTATTGCATTTTAATGCAATGTCGCGGTGACCAAAAAAAGTAATTCTGGCGTTTTGCCCTTTTTTTTATCGCTACGCCGTTTAGCAATCAGGTTAATCCTTTTTTTATTGATAGACCGGGTGATTATAAACGTGGCAATACCAAATATGTGTATGTTTGTTTTTTTATTTATTGTTTAATTTTGAATGAGGTAAAAGGGGGGTGATTTGAACTTTTATATTTTTTTATTTTTTCAATATTTAAAAAAAAAATGTTTTTACTTTTGGCATGCTTCAATAGTCTCCTCCATGGGAGACTAGAAGCTGCCATAACCCAGTCGGCTCTGCTACATAGAGGCGATGATGAGATCGCCTCTATATAGCAGAATTACTCACTTGCTATGAGCGCTGACCACTGGGTGGGGCTCACAGCAAGATGGCACTGACAACCATAGAGGTCTACAGGAGACCTCCGGTTGTCATGCCAACACACTGGTGACCCGCGGTCACGTGATGGGGGTCACCGGTGGGCAGATCTCCGGCGCTATTGCCAGAAGCACTTGATAAATGCCACAATCAGAGTTTGACAGCGGCATTTAACTGGTTAATAGCTGTGGGTGGATTGCAATTCCATCCACGGCTATTCCGGGCACATGTCAGCTGTTCAAAACAGCTGACATGTGCCGGGAAAGATGTGGGCCCTCCGCCGGAGCCCACATCAAAGGGAGGGAGTCTGACATCGGCAAAAATGTACGCCTAATGTCAGAAAGGGGTTAAACATTTAACTGATTTAAAACAGGAGGAAGCAATTTGATGCAAAGACAAGCAAACCAGCATGCAGGCCAACATGGACCATAAAGTCTTTGACCAAGTGAGATAACCTTACAGGATTTAAGGATAGACTTGGTAAAATGAAAATGAACATAGAGGCGGAAATATCAATCATTTCAAGTCTGTGGTTATCCCGGTTGCTTGTGCACCTTTTTCTACCACACTTTTTCCTTCCACTCAACTTTCTATTAATATTCTTGGATACAGCACTCTGTGAACAGCCAGCTTCTTTAGCATTGACCTATTGTGACTTACTCTCCTTGTGGAGTGTGTCAATGACTGCCATCTGGACATCTGTCAAGTCAGCCGTCTTCCCCATTATTGTGGAGTCTACTGAAACAGACTAAGGGACCTTTTTAAACCTTTAGGAAGCCTTTACATGTGTTTTTTGTTAATTATTCTAATTTAATGAGATAATGACTTTTTGGCTTTTCATTGGCTGTAAGCCATAATCATCAACATTAACAGAAATAAACACGTGAAATAGATCACTCTGTTTGTAATAACTCTATATAATATATGAGTTTCACTTTTGTATTGAAGAACTGAAATAAATTAGCTATTTGATGATATTCTAATTTTGTGAGAAGCACCTCTAGCAAATGAAATGAACATATATCATGAAGAGAAGAGAGATAAGTGTTAAATTCATGCCATGTTTAACTGATTTGATATAAGATTTTATATAAGATTTACATATGCAACGTAGAATCATTTTGAGAGATTCAAATTTGACAACGATGTTCCGTAGCTTAAATATTTTAAAATAATATAGAATTTTTGATCAAATATCAATGGTTATATGTACAACTATGAGGAACTACCCAAGACCCAGCAGCTGAAAATATGTAAATTATCCTTGCCACTACTGTACTTAAAATGCTGTTATTAATTAAAATATGCTATATTGTTAAGTTCAATGTATTGCACAAATGTAGTAGACATTTGTCTAACTGAATTAACAGGAGAGCAGGGTTACTCTCAGGGGCACAGAATTTTACAGCTACCCACCTTTTATGTAAAAGGAAAAAATGACCTAATCGGTTCATTAAGTGGATGCAATAGTGAGCTAATTGATGCATCAAGGACGTGTTACAATGAGATAATTGATGCATCAAGGGAGCTATTTGTGATCTCCATCATCCTGATTTCATCATAATAAATAGTAATAGTGACATACTGCTAACATATTTCACTGTGATTTACAATAGAATTAAGCAGTAAACTACATAAAGCTATCAAAAATAGCAACATACATTATTAAAAATAAAAATTCTAAGAAGCAGTTGAAAAGATAAGGAGTAGTGGTGAGTGAGCACTAAAATGCTCGAGTGCTCGGTACTTGAATTGAGCAGGTTGGACGTCAGAGTGTAATGGAAGTCAATGGAAAACAAGAACATTTTTCCAGAAGACCCTAACAGGAGGGCTGGGGGCTAGGAAAGTCACTGAAATGGATGAAAGTGTGGTGCCCCAGGGTCCTGGTCGTCACAGTGACATTGCTTTCCTCATGGGGAGAGTGATGTTACGCTTGGAAGCGATGAAGGATATCTCTTTATCAGGTAATCACAATGGACACAACATGTTCACACTCCAGGCCTCAAGGGGGAGCTTTTGATCCTATTCCTAGGTGACTCCCCTATATATATTGTGGTTTGGAGGGAAAGTCATACAGATAGTGCCAGGAAGCAGACTGGAGCAGTCAGAGGCAGGAAGAACGTATGAGGAGCTGTGCAGCCACGAGAAAGTGCTGCAGCTCCTGGACAGGGATAATAGCAGAAGCAGAACATATTGTAGCGAACGTGAAGGAGAGTGAAGCACAGGAGAGTGATATTAGGGGAGACCAGCTGCGAATGGGCTACCTCCCTCTGAGGCGCAGATAACCAGTAGCCGGAACACTGAGGTTGTAAGGGACTCTACGACTTACAGCAGAGACCGGCAGGACAGCTGAACTGCAAGTTACCTGTCCGCCACACACACCTGAAGACACAGTAACACATAAAGCCTGGGGCGTGATAGAGTCCCTGTAAAAATGCTCGAATTACCTATCATGCAGGTATTGCCCTATCCTATATGGGGGACAGAGAAGAACAGTGAGGACCTTATCAGAAGCCATAGGCAGTAAGGGACTACAACACCACCGCGCTAGAAGAAGGCTTTTAACTCCACCTGGTAAAGGGGACTCTGGATTCGCTTCCAAGCTGGCCGGACTCTGCCTGTCCTGTGATCTGGTACCCTGGACTGCGGTTGCCTGAAGCCCACGGTATACCAGGTTAAGAGACTGCAAACCTGTGTCCTCGTTCTTTACTGCGCTGTTCACCATCCTCATCTATACACCGGGAGCCCTGGGGACATACTTCACTTGTGGGAAGTTATACTATCTAGCTGCCATAACATCACTCCAGTAGACCCCTCTAAGCAGCGTCGGTCCCCACTGACCGAATACCACAGGTGGCATCATGAACATAAACTTTATTCAATTTCCCTTTTACATGGGCGCCCAGGGCTACGGACCGGGTCGCCTCCACAGTGACATCCCCCTGTGAACACTAGACCCGGTACCGGGTACCCCATGACCCTGGCGGGTGACTCAAAAGCAGAGCTCAAATGGAATTGGAACAGCATGGGGAGACACCTGGATGCATCTTTTACTACCAGGTTGCTGCTGGGAAAAATGTTGTCAGAGTATTAGGCCATGTGCACACGTTCAGTATTTTTCGTGTTTTTTTCGCGTTTTTTCGCTATAAAAACATGATAAAAATGCGAAAAAAACGCGAAAAAAATGCTAACATATGCCTCCCATTATTTTCAGGGTATTCCGCATTTTTCGTGCAAATGTTGCATTTTTTTCCGCAAAAAAATCGCATCGCGGAAAAAAAAGCAACATGTTCATTAAATTTGCGGAATTGCGGGGATTCCGCACACCTAGGAATGCATTGATCTGCTTACTTCCCGCACGGGGCTGTGCACACCATGCGGGAAGTAAGCAGATTATGTGCGGTTGGTACCCAGGGTGGAGGAGAGGAGACGCTCCTCCACGGACTGGGCACCATATAATTGGTAAAAAAAAAAGAATTAAAATAAAAAATAGTGATATACTCACCTTCGATGGCCCCCGCAGTCTTCCCGCCTCTCAGGTGCATGCTGCCGCTTCGGTTCCTATAGCTGGTGTGTGGTGAAGGACCTGCGATGACGTCGCGGTCTTGTGATTGGTCGCGAGACCGGTCATGTGACCGCTCACGTGACCGCGACGTCATCGAAGGTCCTGCACACACACATCATCTATAGGAACGGACGCCGCTGAGGAGATGGGCTGTCTGCAGGTGAGTATAACCATTTTTTAAATTTTTTTATTACTTTTAAACATTCTATCTTTTACTATTGATGCTGCATAGGCAGCATCTATAGTAAAAAGTTTGTCACACTTGTCAAACACTATGTTTGACAAGTGTGACCAACCTGTCAGTCAGTTTTCCAAGCGATGCTACAGATCGCTTGGAAAACTTTACCATTCTGCAAGCTAATTTCGCTTGCAAAATGCTAAAAAAACCGCGAAAAAAACCGGGGAAAAAACGCAAAAAAAAAATGCGGATTTCTTGCAGAAAATTTCCGGTTTTCTTCAGGAAATTTCTGCAAGAAATCCTGACGTGTGCACATACCCTTACTCCAATTTTACGGACTGACAAAAATACATACGAAACTGAAAATAAAAAATGGATTTTACAGGAAAAAATGTTAGGAAACATTCTTTCCAGTATAATAACTTGTATATAACGCAAAGTTAAAAAGAGAAAAAAACAAAAAACAACGCCTCCTCTTCCCCTTGATAGCCAGGCCAACTCTCAAAGTATTTCTACATTGTCTATAACTGCAGTAGATTACATAGTAGACGCGAAAATAAAATTATACCCACCGGTAGTCACCAGTAAATGTAATTTTAACATTTTACTACCTTATCTGGGCATGTGGTGTGTATGTCATGGTAGGACACATCCTGTTTAATTTATGAAGGCGGAACTCTGAATCTCACAAAATCTATTCAGATAATGCAAGAACTGCCAAAAATTTGAAGAGGGACTCCGATACATCCTGTATTAGACATAAAGGAAGACTTCATACACATTTTGTTTAAATTGTTAGGCAGTGGGACTCCTAGACTCATAAAGCCTATGCACTAAGTGCAAGGGTTGCCAAAAATTAGAAGGTGGAACTAGAATACACCTTGGAAGACATGTAGAGGTGGGCTTCAAAAAACATTTTTTTTTTTCATTTTTAAATAGTGAGACTACTAGACTGGTAAAGCCTATGCACTAAGTTTAAAGGCTGCCAAGTATTAGAAGGAGGGACTGCAATACACCCTGGAAGACATGTAGATTTTGAGCAAGGGCTGCCTGATGACCTTATCAAGATTTTGAGTGAGGGTCGCCTGATGACCCTATAGAGATTTGAGGGAGGGCCACCCAATGACCCTATAAAGATTTTGAGTGATGGCTGCCTGATTACCCTGTTGATATGGTGGAGGAGGAGGAGAAGAAGAAAAAGAGGAAAACAAGAACTATATACTCTTTTGGGGGTGAGAACGGTGCATGGGAATACACCAGAAAAAATGAACATTTCAATTGGTTTTATGTTCTGCTGCTGTCATCCAGTGGGGCTGAAAAGTCTGGACCAATCCAGGCCTTGTTCATTTTAATAAGAGCCAGCTGTCAGCATTTTCAGTTGACAGGTGAATGCGCCTATCAGTTGTTATTCCAACAGTGGCACTAAAAACCCACTCTGAAAAACCTAGCGGAAGGACAGAGCAGAAACTGGATAGTTTTTTCCTCGTGTCCAGTTTGGATAACGAAAAGCTGTATGGCACAGAGAAATCATTGAGGATGCTGGTGCAATCAGCATGATATTCCTTCACCCGCACATTAGGGCCTGGGCGCTGGGAGGGTTTAATGAAACTGTCACAGGCATTTGATAGTGTTACTCTGTCTCTCTTGGACCTGGTGTGTGTCTCCCTCATCTCTCCTCCTTGGTTGCCCACAGATATATGACCTCTGCGTTGTATGACTAGGACCTTAATAATAATCTTTATTTTTATATAGCGCTAACATATTCCGCAGCGCTTTACAGTTTTGTACACATTATCATCACTGTCCCCGATGGGGCTCACAATCTAAATTCCCTATCAGTATGTCTTTAGAATGTGGGAGGAAACCGGAGGAAACCGGAGTACCCAGAGGAAACCCACGCAAACACGGGGAAGAACATACAAACTCCTTGCAGTTGTTGTCCAAGGTGGAATTAGAACCCAGGACTCCAGCGCTGCAAGGCTGCAGTGCTATCCACTGAGCCACCGTGCTGCATTGCACCATTTTACTAGCCCTCTCCGTTGCAGGAAGGAGAAATGAAAAGTTCTCCTTGTAGCATGGGTCGTTAAGGATGAACAACCAGTAATTAGCATGCATATAAGGCAAGGCTCATGGGAAAGGCAGCAAGACATAGTCAGCCATGCATGCCAGAATCCCAAGATTTCCCTGTCACTTCCAGGACAACTCTCCATCTCCTTCTCTTTCCTCTCCTTTCTCTCCTTTGTAGCACTGTCATAACAGCGGCAACTATAGCTGACTTGCGCAAAATGGCCACACACATGGTGTACCTTCACAAGTAGCTCTGGCAAATCTGGGAGCGGTTTTCAGAAACCACTGAACCACTAAGTTGGTCACATTCGCCAGGCAATTCAGAGATGGAGGAAGAGGAGGGGGTACAGGAACTGGCGTAGGAGGTGGAGGATACCATGATGGAACTAGGTCCTGCAATCCTCAGCATCAGAAGCATGTATGCTGTCCTAGGGTGCAACTCAGTTCTGGTTCCACAACGTTCATTCATTATACCATCAGGGAGATGTAGCATGCCTTGCCACAAGCACTTGTCTACGTGTTGGTCATTAGGTGGATATCCTGACAGCCAGGAGGGTAGTCTGCAAGGGGAGGGTACCGATACGCATTGTGAGGAGAAAGAGGTCCATTTACCCCGATATGCCACCCTTGCTAAGCTGTTCACTATAAATAACAATGCAGCACAGGCAGTAGAACCCTTGGTTCCATCTGACTAGGTGGAAGACAGTGGCTCTGAGGGGCAGTTGGGGAATTGGTGTCAGAAGTTACACGTAGGCACTGACTCCACCCCATTGCACCAAAAGCATGGGGCTTACCGGGTGGTCCAAGAATATGAGCGGGTCTTTAGCAAACACCCTCTAGACTTTGGGCAGGTAAAAGGGGTCCAACAACATATCCCCCCGGAGATCATCTGCCCATTAAAGAGAGGTACCAGCCTGTACCTCTATCTCACAATCAATGTGCCAAGGATATGTTACGGGAGATGAAGGAGGCTGGGGTGATCAGAGACATTTGTAGCCCCTGGCCAGCTCCATTAGTCCTCGTTAGAAAGAAAGATTGTACAATGAGGATGTGTGTTGACTTCAGGCAGATTAACCGCATTACACATAAGGATGCCTACCCATTACCCAGAATTGAGGAATCATTAGCTGCACTGAAATACGCTATTTCTCCACCTTAGATCTCCCCAGTGGGTATTGGCAGGTTTCTGTGGCAGAGGAGGATTAAGAGAAGACGGCCTTCATGACATCCATGGGCTTAAGCGAGTTCAAATACATGCCATTTGGGTTCTTTTAATGCACCGGGGACATTCCAGAGGATGATGGAGTGTTGCCTCAGGCACAAAAACTTTGAAACTGTTGTGTCACACCTGAATTACATCATCGTCTTCTCTAATGCCTGTGAAGACCACTTGAAGCACCTGGCCGAAGTGTTTGAAGCCCTGTTCAACTTTGGTCTGAAAGTGAAGCTGTCCTAATGCCACCATTTGAAACCCAAGGTGCAATACCTAGGCCATTTGGCAAGTGCGGAAGGTGTGGCACCAGATCATGACAAATTCGCCGTTATAAGGGACTGGGCAAAACCCAACACCATTCATGAATTACAGCAGCTCCTCAGATTAGTAGGTTAATACCGGATATTCATCAAGTCTTCACCCTGCAAGACCTTCTAGTGGGCCAATCCAAGAAGGCCAAGAACAAGAGTCCTCCGTTCGAGTGGAACAGCAGGCTAGAAGAATCCTTCAATAGGTTGAAGTTGGCTCTCACGGTTGATGAAGTCCTGGCCTATCCTGACTATGACCAACCATTCGTACGCTACACTGATGCCAGCAATGTGGGATTGGGAGCAGTGCTGTCACAAGTGCAGAAAGGCAGAGAGAGAGTGATTGCCTACGCCAGCAGAAAACTTCATCCCACTGAGAGGAACCCAAACAACTATAGTTCTTTCAAATTGGAGTTTCTCGCCATAGTCTGGGCTGTGACCGAGCGATTCAAAACACTACCTGGCTTCAGCAAAGTTTACCATCTTCACAGACAATAATCCATTGTCTCACATTGCAACTGCAATTCTAGGTGCATTGGAACAGCGATGGATGGCCCGGCTGTCCAACTACAAGTTTACAAGTTTTATTAAGTACCGAGCGGGGCATAAGAATGCTAATGCTGATGCGCTGCCAGGATGCCCAATTTACCAGATAAGTGAGAAGACCGGTAAGAGCTAGAAGAAATTGAGTTACCAACCTTCCACCGCCCTGAGGCGGCCCAGTGCTCCCATTGTGTGAGGAACAAGCACTATGTCATGCAAGAAGCCACACTTAACCTTTTGCCCCACCATGGATGGGCATTGATGCAGGATAGTGACCCAGCAGTCTGCCTAGTAAAGGAATGGTTGACGCAAGCTGATTCGCACTCTGGTCCAGATGCTCCACAAGAGACTCAACAGTTGTGGAAAGAGAAGGGCAAGCTGTTCATCTATGAAGGTAAGCTGTGTCGGAGGAACATCAACTCACGCACTCATGAACTGGTCTGGCAAGTGGTAGTCCCGAAGCGGGATGCGCCAATGGTCTTAGAGGCGTACCACAATGGAGCAGGAGACTTTGGGTGGAAGAAGTTGGAGGTCCTACTTTGTGAGAGATTCTACTGGATTGGCATGAGGAAAGCCATTGAGAAGTGGGGACGAGAATGTGGCCCATGCAAACTGTGCAGGAAAGACCGTAACAGCCAGCGAGCCCCATTACAGCTGACCATCATGAAGCAGCCACTTGAACTGGTAGCCTTGGACCACGTGAAGATAGCCCCAAGCCGGTCAGGCTATGTCTACGCCCTCACCATAGTGGATCATTACTCAAGGTTCCTGGTAGTCATGCCTGTCAAAGATCAACAGCGATGACGGCAGCCAAAGCGTTCCAAGAACATTTTTGTCAGCCACAGGGTTACCCAGAATAAGTGCTCACCGACCAAGGCCCAGCCTTTGAGGCAGAAGTGTTCCAGGAGTTCTGTAACCTGTACGGCTGCAAGAAAATAAGGACAGTGCCATACCATCCAAATGGCATGTGCGAGAAAATGAACCAGATGGTAATTGACCTGTTGAAGACCTTGCCCCTTGGCACCAAGGTGTGCCTCATCAGTAAAGAAGGAGGAGAAACCTCAGCGACAGTGTCAAGGAATAATTTTTTTTGCATCTTAATCCTGTTTATTTCATTCATTCAAGAGCCCACATTTTTTTCTCCATTCGGTTGTTGGGACTGCGGAATACAGACAAATCCTTTTCATAGCACAGCGTGAAAATCCAGCTATTTTAAACAGGTTTGCCCGTCCCATTGGTCACATCTGAGTGCGCATATAAATCTGCCATTTTTGTGGTACTGTAAAAAATTTTGGGAGTGTCCTATACAATTTCTTGACACCATTTTGCTGCCAAAAAATATTTAGCTGCCAAAAAAATATTTAGTTACAGGGCAGATATTTTACACTGGGTTTTGTCCGCCACACAGATCGCATATGATTGAGGTAAAAATTGTGCCATTTCAGGCCTCCATAGAATTGTTTTAGTTGTGTCTTAGCCTACTTATTAACACAATTTTGCTGGCCAAAAAAAACAAAACTACAGGCTAGATATGTGAAAGTGGGCTATCTCCGTCAGATGCCTCATCTCTCTGTGGGCTACAAATTGTGGCATTTGGGGCCTATATTGAACTGTTTTTGCTGTGTGCTACCCTAGTTAGTGATACCATTATGCTGTTTAAAAAAGATACAGGCCACATATTTTACAGTGAGGTATCTTCGTCACATGCCTCATCTAACTGTGGGCTAAAAATTGTGGCATGTCAGGCCTATATTCAACTGTTTTTGCTATGTGTTACCCTAGTTCTTGACACTATTTTTCTGTAAGAAAATAAAAATACAGGCCACATATTTTACAGTCTGGCATCTCTGTCACAAGCCTCACCAATCTGTGGGCTAAAATGTTTGTCATTTCAGGCCTATATTGAACTGTTTTTGCACTGTGTTACCCTAGATAGTGTCACTATTTTCCTGTAAAAAAATAAAAATGCAGGCCACATATTTTACAGTGCAGTATATCCGTGACACGCCTCTTCTATCTGCTACAAATTGTGGCATTTGAGGCCTCCATTCAACTGTTTTTCCTGTGTCTTAGCCTAGTTATTAACACCTGTTTGCTGAGAAAATTTTTTAGCTACAGGCCAGATATTTTAAACTGTGGTTTTCCCGCACACGGATCACATATAAGTTCACTCCAAATTCAGCCATTTGTAGTGAACGTGGAAAATATTGTAGTGCATTTAAAATAGGCAAGGTGCATGGCAAGGGACAGGGAAGTGGACATCATGGTGATGGTGCATGTAGAGGCCAAGGCTGAGGCCGCGGGCAAGCTGAAATTGTGCCACAACAAACACCCACATCTTCTCGCCTGAACTTCCCATCCGAATTACTAGGGGACCACAGAACACCACTATTGGACCCAGAGCAGTGACAGAAGGTTGTTGGTTGGATAGCGGATAATGCTTCTAGTCACTTTGTCACCACCACCACCCTGTCTTCCACACGGTCAAGTCTGTGTAGCCGTGAGTCTGGACCACATATTCCTCACCCTGATCGTCCTTCCTCCCACCATGCCGAGTGCCCAGAGAAAACTGATCCTACACTTTGACACTCCAAAGAGCTGTTCATTTTTCCATTTATAGGTTCGGGTCTCTGGTCTGATCCACTTGAAGCGGGGCAAGATGAAATCGCATGTAGCGATGCCCAAATATTTGAGCAACCACGGTCACATGAGGCTGACAGTGGAAATGTGTCACAAGAAGTTGATGATGATGAGAAACAATTGCCAGAAAGTCAGGAGGAGTACCAGGTTGTGGAAGTGGAAGACAAGGTGGTGGATAATATAGTAACTGACCCAACCTGACAGGAGGACATGAAGAGCTAGAACAGCAGCACACAAGGGGAGGGAAGCGTAGCACCCCAACAGGCAGGAAGATCAGTGTGGTGGCCGCAAACAGAAGGCGGGCAACCGTTCCTCATAACACCAACACGACGGAAGTTGTCAGTACAACTGTTAGGTCTTCCCGAGTCTGGTTGTTTTTTAAAGACTCTGCCGATAACCCCAAACAGGCCATTTGCATCACCTGTCATGCCCGCATCAGCAGTGGTAGCAAAACTACTAGCCTGACCACCACCAAGATCAGGCACATGGCTGTATAGCACCCGACTTTGTGGGCCGAACACCAGGGTCAAGGAACACTGTATGCGGGTGACACCACTGCTTCTTCTGCTGTTGTGCGTGGAAGCCAATCCCCTGTCCATGGTGCCTGCGAAGATGCCTCCTGACCTGCACCTGTCATTGCACACACTCAACTAGCACCATCATCAAGCACATCCACATCCTTGTCCCAGCGCAGCGTTCAGTTGAACATACTGTACCTCAGTCATTAGAACGCAAGTGTAAATACACAGCCAACACCCCACAGGCAACAGTACTAAATTCACACATTTCTTGTCTGCTTGCGCTCGAAATGTTACCTTTTAGGTTCGTGGAGATGAAAGCTTTCCGCAACCTGATGGTGGCGGCCATCCCAAGGTACTCGGTCCCCAGCCACCACTATTTCTTCCAATGTGCTGTCCCCGCATTACACAATCACGTGTCCCACAACATTAGCCATGCCCTCAACAATGCTGTTACTGGGAAAGTCCACCTAACCATGGACAAGTGCTTGTGGGCAGAGACGGTACATCTTGCTGATGGCACACTGGGTTAACATAGTTGAAGCCGGAACCCAGTCGGACCTTGGAATAAAACAAGTCCTCCCGACACTGAGGATTGCGGGCCCTACATCAATCAGGGTTGATCCCATAGTCTACAGCTCCTGCACCTCCTCCTCCTCTTCAGCCTCCATCTCTGAAATTACCACATCAGCCACAGGCTGTGCTGAAGCTAATCTGCTTAGGTGACAAACCGCACAATGCTGAAGAGTTGTGGAAAGCTCTGAAAGAGCAGGCAGATCTATGGCTGACACCACTGAACCTACAGCCAGGCATGGTCATGTGTGACAATGGCCGGAACCTGGTGGCGGCTCTGAGGCGAGGCGAGCTCACACACGTACCATGCCTGGCCCATGTGCTTAACCTCGTTGTTCAACAGTTTCTCAAAAGCTACCCGGAGCTGCCGGATCTGCTTGTCAAAGTACGCCGCTTGTGTGCCCATTTTAGAAAGTCAGCTACAGCTTCCGCCACCCTCACCGTGCTTCAGCAGCGTTTGCAGCTTTCAGCTCACCGACTTGTGTGTGATGTCCCCATGCATTGGAACTCTACACTACATATGTTGGAAAGGATTTGTGAGCAGAAGAGAGCAGTTGTTGACTACCAGCATCAACAAGGCCATCGGTATTCAGTTCAGACTCCACACATAAGACCTCAGAAGTGGACATGGATGTCAGATATATGTGAGTCGCCTGCCAGGGCCATGGGGTACCCGATACCGGGTCCAGTGTTCACAGGGGGATGTCACGGTGGTGACCCGGTCCATGGCCCTGGGCGGCCATGTACCAGGGGAAAGTCTTTAAAGGGAGTTGGTGAATAGAGTTTATGTTTGTGATGCCACCTGTGGTATTCGGTCAGTGGCGACCGACGCTGCTTTAACCCAGCCTATTTTGACCTTAATGACCTGGTCGTTTTTTGCAATTCTGACCAGTGTCCCTTTATGAGATAATAACTCAGGAATGCTTCAACGGATCGTAGCGGTCCTGAGATTGTTTTTTCGTGACATATTAGGCTTCACGTTAGTGGTAAATTTAAGTCGATAATTTTTGCATTTATTTGTAAAAAAAATGGAAATTTGGCAAAAATTTTGAAAATGTTGCAATTTTCAAATTTTTAATTTTTATTCTGTTAAACGAGAGAGTTATGTGACACAAAATAGTTAATAAATAACATTACCCACATGTCTACTTTACATCAGCACAATTTTGGAAACAAAATTTTTTTTGCTAGGAAGTTATAAGGGTTAAAATTTGACCAGCGATTTCTCATTTTTACATCGAAATTTACAAAACCATTTTTTTTAGGGACCACCTCACATTTGAAGTCAGTTTGAGGGGTCTATATGGCTGAAAATACCCAAAAGTGACACCATTCTAAAAACTTCCCCCCTCAAGGTGCTCAAAACCACATTCAAGAAGTTTATTAACCCTTCAGGTGCTTCACAGCAGCAGAAGCAACATGGAAGGAAAAAATTAACATTTAACTTTTTAGTCACAAAAATGATCTTTTAGCAACAATTTTTTTATTTTCCCAAGGGTAAAAAGAGAAACTGGGCCTCAAAAGTTATTGCACAATTTGTCCTGAGTACGCCGATACCCCATATGTGGGGGGGGAACCACTGTTTGGGCTCACGACAGGGCTCGGAAGGGAAGGAGCGCCATTTGACTTTTTCAATGAAAAATTGGCTCCAATCTTTAGTGGACACCAAGTCACGTTTTGAGAGCCCCTGTGTGCCTAAACATTGGAGCTCCCCCACAAGTGACCCCATTTTGGAAACTAGACCCCCCAAGGAACTTATCTAGATGCATAGTGAGCACTTTGAACCCCAAGGTGCATCACAAATTGATCCGTAATAATGAAAAAGTACTTTTTTTCACAAAAAAATTATTTTAGCCTCAATTTGTTCATTTCCACATGGGCAAAAGGATAAAATGGATCTTAAAATGTGTTGGGCAATTTCTCGTGAGTACACTGATACCTCACATGTGGGGGTAAACCACTGTTTGTGCAAACGGCAGGGCTCGGAAGGGAAGGAGCGCCATTTGACTTTTGAATGAAAAATTAGCTCCAATCGTTAGCGGGCACCATATCACGTTTGGAGAGCCCCTGTGTACCTAAACATTGGAGCTCCCCCAAATGTGACTCCATTTTGGAAACTAGACCCCCAAAGGAGCTTATCTAGATGCATAGTGAGCACTTTGAACCCCCAGGTGCTTCACAAATTGATCCGTAAAAATGAAAAAGTCCTTTTTTTTCGCAAAAAATTTATTTTAGCCTCAATTTGTTCATTTCCACATGGACAACAGGATAAAATGGATCCTAAAATTTATTGGGCAATTTCTCCTGAGTACACTGATACCTCACATGTAGGGGTAAACCACTGTTTGGGCACATGGCAGGGCTCGGAAGGGAAGGAGCGCCATTTTACTTTTGAATGAAAAATTAGCTCCTATCATTAGCGGACACCATATCACGTTTGGAGAGCCCCTGTGTACCTAAACATTGGAGCTCCCCCACATATGACCCCATTTTGGAAACTAGACCCCCCAAGGAGCTTATCTATATGCATAGTGAGCACTTTGAACCCCCAGGTGCTTCACAAATTGATCCGTATAAATGAAAAAGTACTTTTTTTTTGCAAAAAAATTCTTTTAGCCTCAATTTGTTCATTTCCACATGAGCAACAGGATAAAATGGATCCTGAAATTTATTGGGCAATTTCTCCTGAGTACACTGATACCTCACATGTGGGGGTAAACCACTGTTTGGGCACACGGCAGGGCTCGAAAGGGAAGGAGCGCCATTTGACTTTTTGAATAAAAAATTAGCTCCAATCGTTAGCGGACACCATGTCGCATTTGGAGAGCCCCTGTGTGCCTAAACATTGGAGCTCCCCCACATGTGACCCCATTTTGGAAACTAGACCTCCCGTGGAACTAATCTAGATGTGCAGTGACCACTTTAAACCCCCAATTGCTTCACAGAAGTTTATAACGCAGAGCCGTGAAAATAAAAAATAATTTTTCTTTCCTCAAATATGATTATTTAGTCTGCTATTTTTTATTTTCACAAGGGTAACTGGAGAAATTGGACCCCAAAAGTTGTTATCCAGTTTGTCCTGAGTACGCTGATACCCCATATGTGGGGGGAAACCACTGTTTGGGTACACGTCGGGTCTCGGAAGGGAAGTAGTGACATTTTGGAATGCAGACTTTGATGGAATGGTCTGCGGGCATCATGTTAGGTTTGCAGAGCCCCTGATGTGCCTAAACAGTAGAAACCCCCCACAAGTGACCCCATTTTGGAAACTAGACCCCCAAGGAACTTATCTAGATATGTGGTGAGCACTTTGAACCCCCATGTGCTTCACAGAAGTTTACAACGCAGAGCCGTGAAAATAAAAAATCATTTTTCTTTCCTCAAAAATGATGTTTTAGCAAGCAATTTTTTATTTTCGCAAGGGTAACAGGAGAAATTGGACCCCAATCGTTGTTGCCCAGTTTGTCCTGAGTATGCTGGTACCCCATATGTGGGAGTAAACCACTGTTTGGGCGCACGTCAGGGCTCGGAAGGGAGGGAGCACCATTTGACTTTTTGAACGCAAGATTGACTGGAATCAATGGTGGCGCCATGTTGCGTTTGGAGACCCCTGATGTGCCTAAACAGTGGAAACCCCTCAATTCTAAATCCAACACTAACCAAACACACCCCTAACCCTAATCCCAACTCTAGCCATAACCCTAATCACAACCCTAACCCCAACACACCCCTAACCACAACCCTAACCCCAACACACCCCTAACCAAAATCCCAACCCTAACCACAACCCTAACCCCAACACACCCCTAACCACAACCCTAACCCCAACACACCCCTAACCCTAACCATAACCCTAACCACAAGCATAATCTTAACCCTATTTCCAACCCTAGCCCTAAATCCAACCCTAGCTCTAATTCCAACCCTAACCCTAAGGCTATGTGCCCACGTTGCGGATTCGTGTGAGATTTTTCTGCAGCATTTTTGAAAAATCCGCGGGTAAAAGGCACTGCGTTTTACCTGTGGATTTACCGCTGATTTCCAGTGTTTTTGTGCAGATTTCACCTGCGGATTCCTATTGAGGAACAGGTGTAAAATGCTGCGGAATCCGCACAAAGAATTGACATGCTGCGGAAAATACAACGCAGCGTTTCAGCGCAGTATTTTCCGCACCATGGGCACAGCGAATTTGGTTTTCCATAGGTTTACATGGTACGGTAAACCTGATGGAAAACTGCTACGAATCCGCAGTGGCCAATCCGCTGCGGATCTGCAGCCAAATCCGCACCGTGTGCACATAGCCTAATTCTAAGGGTATGTGCACATGCTGCGGAAAACGCTGCGGATCCGCAGCGTTTCCGCAGCTGCGGGTCCACAGCAGTTTCCCATGAGTTTACAGTTCAATGTAAACCTATGGGAAATAAAAAACGCTGTGCACATGCTGAGGAAAAAAACGCGGAAACGCAGCGGTTTACATTCCGCAGCATGTCACGTCTTTCTGCGGATTCCGCAGCGGTCTTACAGCTGCTCCTATAGAAAACCGCAGTTGTAAAACCGCAGTGAAATCCGCAAAAAAAACGCAGAAAAACCGCGGTAAATCTGCAATAAATCCGCAGCGGTTTTGCACTGTGGATTTATCAAATCCGCTGCGGAAATATCCGCAGAGGACCAGAATACGTGTGCACATAGCCTTACTCTAACCCTAATTCTAACCCTAGCCCTAACCCTAACCCTAGCCCTAACCCTAACCCTAGTTCTAACCCTAACCCTAACCCTAGCCCTAACCCTAACCCTAACCCTAGTTCTAACCCTAGTTCTAACCCTAACCCTAGTGGAAAAATAAAAGTAAATATATTTTCTTCATTTTACTATTGTCCCTACCTATGGGGGTGATAAAGGGGGGGTTCATTTACTATTTTTTTTATTTTGATCACTGTGATCACAGTTTTATCACAGTGATCAAAATGTACATGGAACGAATCTGCTGGCCGGCAGATTTGGCGGGCGCACTGCGCATGCGCCTGCCATTTTGGAAGATGGCGGCGCCCATGGAACAGACGGACGGACACTGGGAGGCTCAGTAAGTATGAGGGGGGATCGGAGCACAGGGGGGATCGGAGCACAGGGGGGGATCGGAGCACAGGGGGGATCGGAGCATGGGGGGTGGGATCAGAGCACGGGGGGAGCAGACAGGAGGACGGGGGAGCGGACAGGCAGACGGAGGGTAGCGGAGCACAGGACAGAGGACTGGGGAGGAGATCGGTGGCAGTGGGGGGGCAGATCAGGGTTTCCAGCCATGGCCGATGATATTGCAGCATCGGCCATGGCTGGATTGTAATATTTCACCATTTTTCATAAGTGAAATATTACCAATTGCTCTGATTGGCTATTGCACTTTCAACAGCCAGTCAGAGCGATTGTAGCCACGTGGGAGCAAAGCCACCCCCTCTGGGCTAAAGTACCACTCCCCCTGTCCCTGCAGATCAGGTGAAATTGGAGTTAACCCTTTCACCCGATCTGCAGGGATGCGATCTCTCCATGACGACACATAGGCATCACAGGTCGGATTGGCACCGACTTTCATGACGCCTACGTGGCATCACAGGTCAGGAAGGGGTTAAGGGGTCCTCTGGGGTGATGTTATGACAGCTAGATGGTATAACTTCCCACAGGTGAAGTTTATCCCCAGAGCTCCCAGTGTGTAGATGGAAGATGGTGAATGGTGCAGTATAAAACGAGGACACAGGTTTGCAGTCTCTTTACCTGGTTTACTGAAGAATTCAGGCAGCCACAGTCCAGGGTACCAGATCACAGGGCAGACAGGGTCCGGCCAGCTTGGAAGCAAATCCAGAGTCCTCTTTACCAGGTGAAGTTAAAAGTCTTCCTCTAGCGTGGTGGTGTTGTAGTCACTTACTTCCTATGGCTTCAGATAAGGTCCTCACTGTTCTTCTCTGTCCCCCATATAGGATAGGACAATACCTGCATGACAGGTAACTCAAACCTTTTTACAGGGACTCTATCACGCCCCGGGCTCTATGTGTTACTGTGTCTCAGGTGTGTGTGGTGGACAGGTAACTTGCAGTTCAGCTGTCCTGCTGGTCTCTGCTGTAAGTCGTAGAGTCCCTTACAACCTCAGTGTTCCGGCTACTGGTGATCTGCGCCTCAGCCTCTTAGCTGGTCTCCCCTGATGTTACTCTCCTGTGCTTTGCTCTCCTTCACTGAACAATGTCCCACTTTCTGTATGTCTCTTTCCAGGAGCTGTAGTGCTTCAGACTACACGGCCCCTTCAGACCTTCTGACACTCCATGTCGGTCTGCTCTCTTCTCTCTGACAATCTGACTGAAACTGAAACTAAACTTTCCCTCCAAACCACAATATATATGCATATGCAGGGGAGTCACCTAGGAATAGGATCAAATGCTCCCCCTTGTGGCCTGGAGTGTGAACATGTTGTGTCCATTGTGGTTACCTGATAAAAGATATCCTTCATCACCTCCAAACGTAACATCACTCTCCCCGTGAGGAAAGCAATGCTACTGTGACAACCAGGACCCTGGGGCACCACATATGTACCATCCTACAAAACTTTGAGGAGTCCACCAAGATGATGAGCAGCGATGACGCTATAATTATCATCACCATCCCGCTTCTCTGTGTTCTGAAAAGCTCTCTGCTCACAATGAAAGAGGATGCATTGCAGGCAGAGCACGAGGAGATGGAGCAAGCAGCCATACAGGGTGATTACACACAGCCCAGCCTCATGTCATCCCAACGTGGATTGGTTGACAATAAGGAAGAGGACAAGGAAGAACAGGAGCTACTTTCATGCTCTGTAGATGGTACTGCAAGCACAACTGTCTTACTGTCTGTTCAGTGTGGATGGCCTGAGGATAGGGAGGAGGAGGATGAGGAGAAGGAGGAGAGAATGGTCAATCGTTCTCCTGGTGAGGACTCA
The DNA here is from genome assembly GCF_051348905.1 of Ranitomeya variabilis. Lineage (NCBI taxonomy): Eukaryota > Metazoa > Chordata > Amphibia > Anura > Dendrobatidae > Ranitomeya > Ranitomeya variabilis. Next base: position 157,030,727 of record NC_135234.1, read on the forward strand.
GAAGTCTTGCCTGCTAGCAGTCAGACACGCATGGCTGATTTTATGTTGCACTGCGTTTCCCGTGGCCCTCGTATTCTCCAAATTTTGTGTGACAGTCATTACTGTTTGGGGACACTTTTAGACCCACGCTACAAGGAGAACTTTCAATCTGTTCTTCCAGAGGCAGACAGGTGTACTAAAATGGTGCAATTCCAGGAGGCTATTGTTGCGGAATTATAAAAAAATTCCTATCTGGATACGCTGGTGGCAGAGGTCACAGTTCGTTGGACAACCAAGGACTACAGGAGAGAGAGACAGAACTCCAATCCAGCAGAGGCAGGGGAACACTAGCAAAGTTCTGGGAGAGTTTTCTCAGACCCTCCCATCGCACTGGCCCTGAGGTGTGGGGTACTCTCACAAGGAGTGCAAAGTTTTGAAAGATGCTGAGGGAGTACCGTGCTGATCGTACCAGCATCCTCCGTGATTCCTCTGTGCCTTTTAATTATTGGGTATCCAAGCTGGACACGTGGCATGAACTGGTTCTTTACGCCTTGAAGGTCCCGGCCTGCCCTGCTGCTAATGTTTTGTCAGAGCGGGTTTTTAGTGCCGCTGGTGAAATTATAACTGATAAGCGCATCCGCCTGTCAACTGAAAATGCTGACAGGCTGACTCTTATAAAGATGAACATGGGCTGGATTGTGCCAGACTTCTCAACACCACCGAATGATAACTGCGAAACATAACCTCAAGTCCAGTGTCATTTTTTGGGAGGTCTCTTCCCATGCACCTCTTCACACCCACACATGGGTATACGCTTCCTGATTTTGCCTTTTTGCTGTTTTCCTCATCCTCATCAGCCACCACCGCTAGATCACCATGGTGACCATTGTCTGTGATGCAACAGCCACGTTACGTTATTGTGTTAAAGGGTGTTTTTGATGCCTGTAAAAAAAATGTTTACACATTATGTTGAGGTGTACCCCCCAGGGGGAAATGTTTGTCAGCCCATACACTTAGTGTATGGGCATTACACGTATAGGAGACCTGCTCCTTTAAATTGGGAAACAAATTTTTAGGAGGCCATCCTCCACATCTCTTCAGACACCAAGACCAGATCACCCGGGTGAACGTGTTCCATGATGCAACAGCCAAAAACAGAATTTTTTTCAAGTTTTGGGCAGCCCTGCCGCTCACTGCATATGCAATAACAGTATAAGGGACCCACTGTTTAATAATGGGAACAACAAAGCATAGCCAGCTGATGGCTCTCTAAGAATAGTGAGGGCCGACTGCTGGCCCTATAAAAATAGACTTTGTGACTTTCAAGTGTCCTTCCTTCATAAATGAACCAGGATGTGTCTGATGATGTATCACACACCACATGGCCAAATAAGGTTGTAAAATGTTAACATGACATTTCCCAGTGAATGCATTTGTCTTGGTTGAAAGCAATGCTAAAGTTGAAAAACGCATCACAAACACTACGTGTGATCATAGCCCGAGTGGTGGAGGAACATTTTTGTTTTTGGGCTATTTATTTTGCCTTACATACAAATCATTACCCTGGAAAGGATGTACCTTAACATATTTCCCAGGAAAATCCATTTTGGTTTTGTTTTTGTATGTTTTATTGTGCGCCTGTAAAAGTGGCGTAAGACTCTGACAACATTGTTCACAGCTGTTACCTGGGAGTCTGAAATGCTTCCAGGGGTCTTCCCCAACATATTCTCGTGTCATTTGAGCACTGTTTCAATCAATTTCAGACATTTTTAGACCCTAAAAGGACCCCCAGGGGTCGCGGCAAAAATGGTCGGTTTTCCCATAGACTTACATTGGGCTTGTTGCTTGGGTCGAGTATTCGAGCATTCCAATTTGCAAAGAGCAACGAGCACCAGAGCATTTTAGTGCTTGCCCATCACTACAGAGCACCTCAAGTCCTAGAAAAGCACAAGTACCCCCAAAAGTGACTTCATTTTACAAATGGACTAATTTATCTAAGGCTACATTGATTATTTTGCCCCACAGGTGTTTTCACTGTGCAAACATCCACTCTCTACATTTTTTCTAGAAAATAATCCAATTTAGTGCTTATACATTGTGATCAGCTTGTGCTTTGGAACCATTCACCCCATAAGTTGTTTCGTGGACTCTCCCAATTACAGAAATGCCAAAACTGTGGACGCTAACTGCGGTTTGGGCAGGGGCGTAGTGACCGAGGTCGCAGAGGTTGCAACCGTGACTGGGCCCATGGATGTGGGGGCCCACCATTGCCAGCAGAATTGCGTGTATTGCCACACACAGACCTGTCTTGTTCGTGCACGGTGATACACTGGCCAGTAACTGATGTTGGTGTGCACATCACTGGGGGCACATGGCATAGACCTGGAGTTCAGTCTCACCCCCCCTTTTTTTACCTCCTTTTATACCATACTTCACCACCACTCATTTTTTATCACTAGGGATTTTATAACAACACCCCCCCCCACCCCATGTTTTACACTATTGGGACTAGCGTTTCCCACCCACTTTTTACATAGAGGCAACATTTCCTTTCCTGGTATGTCATTTCTGGTGACGACCAACAAGGGGGAAGACATTTCTCCTTATACTGCTCCGGAGCGCCACGTCACTTCTAGTAACGTGGGCACAAGGGACACTACCTGGTGCAAAGCATAGCAGCTGTGACACTACATTCTGGAGCTTTATTTAAGGCTCCCTGGACACAACCTAAACAGTGCCATATCCCCTGCACAGTAATGCTTTTCCACAGCGCCATGACACATTATTTTTTTGAGAAGGTCCCACTGGTGAGTGTACTTCAGGTTTGCCTTCATGTTTGCTTTGTTTGTTATATTGCCATGCTGTCTTTCTCTCTTTTACATGACTTTTACTGAGCATTCACAATGTAGTGTTTTAAACACATCTGCACCTCTCTTTCACAGTTCTGTGTGTGCCAATACCTGTACAGTGGTCATCCTGCATTATGAATTTGACCCAAAAATATCGTCCATAAAGATGGAAAGATTGACTATGTCACCATACTGTTAGTTCTTTGTTTTCTTTTTCTTTTCTCAAGTGCATCATTCTATTGTATTAGTATTTTGTACAGTGTAGTTCCGTCTTTTCTGCCTCATACTGTTTTTCTCAGATGAATGTACCTATTATATAAATGCATGAATATATATTATTTTTTATGTACCACCCTATCAATGAAACTCAATATAGAGCTTATCCATGGGTTGGGTATTAGCTATATATCTATGAATTATTTTGTTGTTATTTATACCTTTTAGTTCTAATGAAGGCCTTGTAATTGGCCGAAATGTCAGAATCTTTTATACAGTGGATGAACCTGTATCAATAAAGCATTCTTATTTTTCCTGCATCAATTTTGGAGTGCCGAATCTACAGTGCGTCCGTAAAGTCATGGTGCACTTTTGACCAGTCACTGGAAAGCAACAAAAAACGATAGAAATGTGAAATCTGCTCCAAATAAAAGAAAAACTCTCCCATTTTCATACCTATTCAGTGCAGTTCGATGTGGGCTCCATTTGTTGCCCTACACACATCCAAACGATAGCATAAGCTTGTGTTTGCATGATGTCACAGACCTGGCAGTGCATTAATCAGAGTTCAGTTTATCACGGGTTCATCTGACTGGGGGCTCAGCAACAGCTTAAATGAGTTTGTGTTGTTTGATTGGTTCTGGTTATCTCTCCTCATGAACAGGTCTGATATGATTGGGCCAGAGAAAGGGCTCCAAAATGTAAGCTATAAAAGTGCACTACGACTTTACGGACACACTGTATTTTTACATTATTGTGGAGTGCAATCCTATTTGTGCACCCACCTACAGCGGAGTACCCCACAGCCCCTTTTTTTCCATCAGACTCTAGCCCAGTGTTCCCCAACTCCGGTCCTCAAGAGCCACCAACAGGTCATGTTTTCAGGATTTCCTTAGTATTGCACAGGTGATGCAATTATCACCTTTGCAATACTAAGGAAGTCCTGAAAACATGACCTGTTGGTGGCTCTTGAGGACCGGAGTTGGGGAACACTGCTCTAGCCACTGAGTTTAGGCACAGTGTGGGGCTATGAAAGGAAATGGGGCATATGGATTTGGTAAGTGGAAGGGTTGTCCATGTCAAAGTTCCAGTGTAATTCTCCTACCAGTAATGTGGAAACTTCTTGTATTTCCATTGACAGGTAAAAGACTTAAGTGGCAGCTTATTTTCTGTGAGATAAGTTGAAGCTTTTATTGGTAACATTTTGGGGTATATAACTTTTTTAGATTGCTTTCAGTATAAGGCTGGGATCACAATTATCTTGAGCACTTAAATTAGGATTTCCCAAAAAATGTGATTCTGAAGAAACCCCCAATGAAACCACTCATTTTAGAGAGGCAGATGGAGTCACTTTGGACTTTATTTGGCGTCTTTTACAGTGGTGTCCCGTCATTTTAGACATGCATTCAACTGTGGTCACAGTTGACAGAAAACGCTGGATTAAAGTGACTTCCTCTACATCATTATAGTAAATGTTAGATAGTGTAGTGAGAGAAGGATTGGGAATATTTTTTTAAAGTATACTAGAGATTAGATTACAGCGTTAAATAGATAGGCATTTAGGAAGAAATATTCCAAGCCACCCTTTCCCTCTAGTAGAAAAGGGAATTACCCATCCGTGTTGTGGAATCCCGCCTATACGTTGGCCATGTACAATACTAATACAGTACTTATGCAGGAACGGCAGGCATAGTGAGGTACATAGTGATTAATATAGTGACGGTGCTGTAACTTGAATGGAACACTTGCACTTTATGGTTATATATTTTCAGGCACTGGTATCCGTCACATGATATGTCTGATACTTTCAGTCTCACTATCTCTGTTTGCATTTCCCTTTTCTGACCTTCTCTTCGGCCATTTATCACACCTATGGATTTTTCACTGATTCACTTAAAGAACCCATGTATGAATTTTCTGTCATTATGTACAGTATGTTTTTGATTCTTAATAAAATTTTGCATTTTTTGGTCTTTTTTTGACTCAGTCTTCTCCTGATTATATATTGATTTATGACAGTCACCTTTCACATGGGTACATGTCATTATTTTTTACCGGTACTCTTATAAATGTACAAATTAAATAGAAAAATATGGCATATAGATGGAAGATCTAGTGATTGCTGGAGCTAAAAAAAATGCTAATTTGACAAAATTTTATATGCAGTCCTCAAATATAACAAAGCAGACAACATCTCAATTCAGTCGTGTAGGTACTGATCTGACAATGGAGACCAACCAATGTCTTACAATAGTTAGCAGTAAAAACTATATGGACTGAAAGGCGGCTCAATGCAACCACTGATCAGTAAACTTTTTCTTATCGGTGGTCGTTTAAATGTCTGTTTACACAGGTTCACCAAAATAAGCACAGTGGGCATATGCTGCAATGGTTCTTGGCAGTGCGTGTCCTATTTACACAGTACAATGCAATGTATAGAACAATGTTATTTGTTGCTGCCCAAAAAATAATTTCATCAGATGAACCGCCACAGCAGCCTGTTTACACAGCAATACAATCATGAAACATGCATTGCTAATAACGCTCATTCACGCTTATCTTGAAGTGTAAATGCAGCGTAACAGAATGGCTCTGCCCTTAAGCCAATGCAATTTTTGTCCTTAGGGTCCCTTTCCACTTGCGAGGAAAACGGACGAGTGCAATAAGATTAAAAATCGGATTGCACTCGGACCAATGTTATTTAATAGGTGTCTTTTCATTTGCAATTTTTTTCTCAGCAGAAATCGGACTGAGAAAAATCTCTGTCGGCTGAGAAAAAAATCGCAGCATGCTGCGTATTGCTGCGATTCTCGGACGAGACTCGCCAATGCAAGTCAATGGGTGCGAGAAAAAAATCGCACAGCACTCGCACCATGCGAGTTCTGTCAGATTTTTACGCACCGGTGTCCTTTGAAAAGCCGGCAATTCAGCACGGTGTACAGTAAATCACACTGACAGGTTAGAATAGAGTAGATATATACACATAGAATAGGTATATATACATATATATATATGTCAGTGAGACACCTATATATGTATATTTATATTTAATGCAGCGCTAGATAGCATAAACGCCGGTAATTCAATTGCTGGCTTTTGCTCTCTCCTTCACAAACCCGACAGGATATGAGACATGGTTTACATACAGTAAACCATCTCATATCCCTTCTTTTATTACATATTCCTCTTCACTAATGTAAGAAGTGTCTGTTGGTCAAATTTGGGGGCTCTAGCTATTAAATTAAAGGGTTAAATCACGGAAAAAATTGGCGTGGGCTCCCGCGCAATTTTCTCCGCCAGAGTGGTAAAGCCAGAGACTGAGGGCAGATATTAATAGCCTAGGGAGGTACCATGGTTATTGCCCCCCCCCCCTGGCTAAAAACATCTGCCCCCAGCCACCCCAGAAAAGGCACATCTGGAAGATGCTCCTATTCTGGCACTTGGCCACTCTCTTCCCACTCCCGTGTAGCGGTGGGATATGGGGTAATGAAGGGTTAATGTCACCTTGGTATTGTAAGGTGACATTAAGCCAGATTAATAATGGAGAGGCGTCAATTATGACACCTATCCATTATTAATCCAATAGTATGAAATGGTTAATAAAACACACACATTATTACAAAGTACTTTAATGAAATAAACACACAGGGTGTTGTAATATTTTATTATTCTCTTAATCCAGCTGATGACCCTCATTCTGTAAAAAAGTAAAAATAAAAAATCAACAATATCCCATACCTTCCGATGATCAGTCTCGTCCCACGATGTAAATCCATCTGAAGGGGTTAAATCATTTTACAGCCAGGAGCTGTGCTAATGCACTCGCTCCTGCCTGTAAAACCCTGGGTACTGAATGGAAAGCAGGGTGATCTGTAGTTATCTTGAGTCGCGGTGATGCGCCCTCCGCTGGATGTCCTTATATGAACTCGAGCGTGGGAAGTTTTCCAAGGCTCCAGTTCATGAGGACATCCAGCAGAGGGCGCATCACCGCAACTCAAGGTAACCACAGATCACCCTGCTTTCCATTCAGTACCTGGGGTTTTACAGGCACGAGCGAGTGCATTAGCACAGCTCCTGGCTGTAAAATGATTTAACCCCTTCAGATCGATTTACAACGTGGGACATAATGACGGAAGGTATGGAATATTGTTGTTTGTTTTTTTAACTTTGTTTCAGGACGATGGTCTTCAGGTGGATTAAGAGTCTAATAAAATATTACAACAACATGTGTCATTATTTCATTAAAATACTTTGTAATCATGTGTGTGTGTTTTATTAACCATTTTGTACTATTGGATTAATAATGGATAGGTGTCATAATTGACGCCTCTCCATTATTAACCTGGCTTAATGTCACCTTCCAATAGCAAGGTGACATTAACCCTTCATTACCCCATATCCCACCACTACACGGGAATGGGAAGAGAGAGGCCAAGTGCCAGAATAGGCGCATCTTCCAGATGTGCCTTTTCTGGGGTGGCTGGGGGCAGATGTTTGTAGCCAGGGGGGGTCAATAACCATGGATCCTCTCTAGGCTATTAATATCTGCCCTCAGTCACTGGCTTTACCACTCTGGCGGAGAAAATTGCGCAGGAGCCCACGCCAATTTTTTCCGTGATTTAACCCTTTAATTTAATAGCTAGAGCCCCCAAATTTGACCCACAGACACTTCTTACATTAGTGAAGAGGAATATGTAATAAAAGAAGGGATATGAGATGGTTTACTGTATGTAAGTAGGAGAAGGAGAGAGCAAAAGCCGGCAATTGAATTACCGGCTTTTATGCTATCTAGCGCTGCATTAAATATAAATATACATATATAGGTGTCTCACTGACATATATATATATATATATGTATATATACCTATTCTATGTGTATATATCTACTCTATTCTAACCTGTCAGTGTGATTTTACTGTACACCGTGCTGAATTGCCGGCTTTTCAAAGGACACCGGTGCGTAAAAATAGGACAGCAATACGGATGTCATACAGATGTTGCGATAAAAAATCGCATGACACTCGCATGACAATCGCATGACACTCGCATGATTTGCCTCTGTTTTTTCGGTCCGGAAATCGAACTGTTTTTTCTCTCGCAAGTGGAAAGGGACCCTTATAGTGTCTTGCTGATCTGCATTCCTCTTTAGCTTCATCCAATTGTTTGACATTTCTCTGTTACCATCTGCATAATACAAGCACTACACACTTTACAGAATCTGTTATGTTGCAAAGAAACAATGGATTAGAGCACACATTGTTCAGGCTGTCAGGCTCGGAGTCTGGTCCTGTTCATGTTTTAGTGGGGGATATGTTACTAGCGTTCCCTTTCATTCTGCAGAGATGTATCTTCTCCGTGACAAGAGGGAAGAAAATCGGAGGCAGCACAAAGCAGCTGATTCACAGCACACATAAGTGTCCTCATGTTCTGGCAAGAGAATGGGTTTACAAAAAAGTTACTTTTTTGATAAAGAAACAGACCCAAACTGAACCTGTCTAATAACAGTGTACTGTGTAATGGCTTTTCTGTTCATATTCCATAGAGTGGCATCATAAAAAGTCTGACCTTCAGTATTAGAGCATGCAAAAAAACATCATTGTGCTCTTAAGTCAGGCAAGTACCTTCCTGACTGTTTGCAAATCAATGAGATTTCATTATATGGGAAAAAATAATAGAGAAGAACTGACACCTAAAGGGAATAAACACAACTAATAGAAATTAATAGATCGCCATCTAGGTTACAATAGGGTCCAATGAACATAATAATGTTTTAAAGAGATAATAATTGTTCATTAATATAGTAAAACAATAATCATTTCACTTATTTTGTTTGCATTATAATATCATTTCTATACAAAAAGTTGTTCAGTATTTTCATGGTAATGTAAACTAACACAAAGTGCATGTTTCCAAACTTATTATAATTGGCCTATATTATATGGCCTATAAAAGATTGACCATAGATAGTGAAGGTGCAGCATGAAACATTTTGACAGAATACAACAGCAGCAACATTCCTTGCTAATTAGTAAGAAATAGGCACGACTATTGGCTATGTTTCTTGCTAATGTATGCCCACGTAGTGTGTATACCTGAGTGTTAGAAGGGGTGGCTAAAAACCCTGAAGTTGATTACCCTTGGCATATCCTTAGATGAATCATGGGACAGAGGAAACAAAAAAACAGGTTTCCTGACAAATTTGGACAGGCTTTAAAGACAAAATAATGAGTTCTATCCCATTCACTAAGTGCATTGTTACTGCAGCATCTTTGTATCTTGTAAATAGTTCCATTCCTCTCTATTTTCAGGGAATAAATTATATCAAATTGTGCTAGAAGGGATTCTTTCAGAGTTAAATCCCAAAAGAGACGGTTCCATTTACTACTATGACTCATACAATTAGGTCACATTTAAACCTGCTAAATTCCAAGTGGTTTTGCCAAAAATGTCAGTCTTCTTTTGGGAACCTCTCATTTCTGCTTTCCATTTCATATGACTCGCTCTTCAATATTGGCCCAGTTAAGCTGCTGGCTATTTCTTACATGTCCATACTAGATCTGTGTGCTGCTCTATGACTTCCAATCTAAATAGTTGATACAGGAAAGAAATATATCTTGGTACTTGGTAATCTAAATAGTTGCAACTCTTTTAATCAGTCTGCATGTATCATTATATCTGTAAATGTGTTCGTAATATAAATGTGTTTGTAATAAAGTTTTATTCCCAAAGTTGCCCGGATCTTCAGCATTTAGAGTTTTCCAAGGTCCCTTGAGCTCCACTTCTGACCTAGCGCTCAACATAGGAATTTGCTGCCTGTGTTAGTCATCATTTGTGCTATGCATGGAAGGAGCTGGTTAAGAGGCTAAACTCAAACACCATGCCATGCTCCTTCTTGGCTGTATGTTTTGGGTCATTGTCCTGCCGCAGAATAAATTTGGTCAAACAGATGCTTCCCTGATGGTATTGTGTCCCAATGCCAATCCCTCTCTGCATGGTCTCTCGACCTCTTCCAGCAGGGACGCCAATATACTCAATGCCCCGGCCGCTCTGCAGTGTGTCCTTCCGCTGCCATAGTTTTCTGCTCCCCTGGGCCTACACATGTCCCGGCTTAGAACAGGCAGGGAGACCAACATATTCATGGCTCCGGACATGCTTTGATGTGTCCTTCCTCTACCTTGGTTTCCTCCACGTCACACAGACTTCCCAGCAACGCACTTAGTGTGCACACATGCTCCCTGTTTCTTAAAGGGACAGCATGCACACTGTGGAAATGCCCCCAGCCAATAGCTGGGAGTCATCAGGTATTTAAGGCATGCTCCCATGTAGGGAGGTGCCTGAGCAATACTTCCGATTTCGTTAATTAATGTTGGTGCAACTAGTCTGTTGCCAGGTCCCTGTTCTAGTTAACTTTATGGTCTAAACCAGAACTTGTTCCTGTTGCAAGTGTTGTCTGAACCTGAAACCCCTCCAGCCAGCACCAGTGTCTGCCCTGTACGGTTACCCAGAATCCTTGTTGTCTTAATTGGATCCTGACCCTTGTGGTCAGCTGCTACAATATTGGGGCACTTCCCTTGGAGTGACACCTGGGTACTACATGCAGCTCAAGCCTAACTCCACCATCAGGCTCTCTAGCAAAAACCAGGTAGCCGCTTAGCCATGCCCCTTCAGGGTAAGCCTGGACCATGGCACAATGTGACATATTGCATGATGGATAAATATCTGCCTGCATTTTTTAGCTTTGAGGGTACAAAGAAATGAGCACTGATGAACACTGCAGAATTAGTGGGTGGCCAAGAAAACTTAGTGGAGTGAATGAAAAACACATCATGATTACTTGACTTCAAAATTGGTAGATGTTCATCAGTGCCATCAGTTCAGAACTGGCAGCTATTAGTGGGACCCAGCTACACCCATCTACTGTTCAGAGATGTCAGAAGTGTTTTTCATGGAAGAATTGTGGTTAAAGACTATTTCCTTCTGCATGGAAACATGGCCAAATGATAGAACTATGCATAGAACTATGCACAAAAACATAGGAACTGCGCCACAGAAATATGGCAGCATGTACTCTGGAATCATGAGTCAAAATGTGAAATATTTTGCTGTACTAAAAGGCAGTTTGTAGGCTAAATGGCTGGAGAAATGTACAGTAATGAGTGTCTGCAGGAAACAATGATATATACTGCCGACTCTTTGCAACTTTGTGGCTCCATTTCAGCAAATGTTTGAAATTTTGTCAAGAATAACTCCTCAGTGCTGAGAAATGAAGGCCGGCCTCACACTCAGCGTATGTAAATACGGTCCGTTTTTTACGGCCGTAATACGCAGAAAAGTCCCCAAAATAGTGATCCGTATGTCATCCGTAGGCAGGGTGTGTCAGCGTATTTTGCGCATGGCATCCTCCGTATGTAATCCGTATGGCATCCGTACTGCGATATTTTCTCGCAGGCTTGCAAAACCGACATCTAATGGATTTATGTGCTCAAATGTTCGTTAAAACATATATACAGTATATATATATATATATGTCATTGAGACACATATATATATATTCTGTATTTATATTTAATTCAGCGCGATATATGTGAAAAGCCGCTAATTCAATTGCCGGCTTTTCATTTCTCCTTCCCAAACCCGACAGGATATGAGACATGGTTTACATACAGTAAACCATCTCATATCCCCTTTTTTTTGCATATTCCACACTACTAATGTTAGTAGTGTGTATGTGCAAAATTTGGGCGCTGTAGCTGCTAAAATAAAGGGTTAAATGGCGGAAAAAATTGGCGTGGGCTCCCGCGCAATTTTCTCCGCCAGAGTGGTAAAGCCAGTGACTGAGGGCAGATATTAATAGCCTAGAGAGGGTCCATGGTTATTGGCCCCACCTGGCTACAAACATCTGCCCCCAGCCACCCTAGAAAAGGCACATCTGGAAGATGCGCCAATTCTGGCACTTGGCCACTCTCTTCCCACTCCCGTGTAGCGGTGGGATATGGGGTAATGAAGGGTTAATGTCACCTTGCTATTGTAAGGTGACATTAAGCCAGATTAATAATGGAGAGGCGTCAATTATGACACCTATCCATTATTAATCCAATTGTATGAAAGGGTTAAAGAAACACACACACATTATTAAAAAGTATTTTAATTAAATAAACACACAGATTGTTTTAATATTTTATTGCTCTCTCAATCCACCTGAAGACCCTCGCTCTGAAAAATAATAAACCAACAATATACATACCTTCAGATGATCTGTCACGTCCCACGAAGTAAATCCATCTGAAGGGGTTAAATCATTTTACAGCCAGGAGCTGTGCTAATGCACTCGCTCGTGCCTGTAAACCCCCGGGTACTGAAAGGAAAGCAGGATGATCTGTACTTACCTTGAGTTGCGGTGATGCGCCCTCTGCTGGATGTCCTCATATGAACTTGAGCGTGGGAACTTTTCCAAGGCTTCTGGCTTATGCATAAAGTGAGCCAGACAGTCTGTAGAGTGGTGACATGACTGAGGAAAGGAGTGGAACGGTGCTGGATTCTGGAGAAGGAGGTGGTAGGGGAGTATATTGTCACGCACACACTACATTGCATGCACATATACACAGATTTAATAAAAAAAATATTAATGGAAGGGCATCTTTAACCCCTTTCTGATATCAGACATACTATCCCGTCGAGGTGGGGTGGGCCCGTATGACCACCGACGGGATAGTATGTCTAGCGCGATCGGCCGCGTTCATGGGGGGATCGCGGCCGATCGCGGCCGGGTGTCAGCTGACTATAGCAGCTGACATCCGACACTATGTGCCAGGAGTGGTCACGGACAGCCCCTGGCACAATAACCCCCGGCACACTGCGATCAAACATGATCGCAGTGTTCCGGCGGTATAGGGAAGCATCGCGCAGGGAGGGGGCTCCCTGCGGGCTTCCCTGAGACCTCCAGAGCAACACGATGTAATCACATTGCTCCGAGGGTCTCTTACCTCCTCCTCCCTGCAGCAGGCCCGGATCCAAGATGGCCGTGGCAACCGGGTCCTGCAGGGAGGTGGCTTCACTGCGCCTGCTCAGAGCAGGAGCCGGGAAGCCTCCAGGAGCTGTGCACGTCAGATCGCCGATGTGACACAGTGCACAGCAAAGTGTCAGATTGGCGATCTTACACTATAACATCATGCCCCCCTGGGGCAATGTTATAGTGTAAAAAAAAAATTTCACATGTGTAAAAAAAAAAAAAATTAAAAAAAAAAAAGAAACAAAAATATATATATTGTTCCTATAAATACATTTCATTATCTAAATAATAAAAAAAACAATAAAAGTACACATATTTAGTATTGCCGCGTCCATGGCGACCCGACCTATAAAACTGTCCCACTAGTTAACCCCTTCAATGAACATCGTAAAAAAAAAAAAAAAAAAAAAAAGGCAAAAAACAAGGCTTTATTATCATACCACCAAATATAAAGTGGAATAACACGCGATAAAAAAGATGGATATAAATAACCATGGTACCGCTGAAAACGTCATCTTGTCCCGCAAAAAACGAGCCTCCATACAGTGTCATAAAAGAAAAAAGAAAAAAGTTATAGTCCTCAGAATAAAGCGATGCAAAAATAATTATTTTTTCTATAAAATAGTTTTTATCGTATAAAAGCACCAAAACATAAAAAAATGATATAAATGAGGTATCGCTGTGATTGTACTGACCAGATGAATAAAACTGCTTTATCCATTTTACCAAATGCTGAACGGTATAAACGCCTCCCCCAAAAGAAATTCATGAATAGCTGGTTTTTGGTCATTCTGCCTCACAAAAATCGGAATAAAAAGCGATCAAAAAATGTCACGTGCCCGAAAATGTTACAAATAAAAACGTCAACTCGTCCTGCAAAAAACAAGACCTCACATGACTCTGTGGACCAAAATATGGAAAAATTATAGCTCTCAAAATGTGGTAATGCAAAAAATATTTTTTGCAATAAAAAGCGTCTTTCAGTGTGTGATGGCTGCCAATCATAAAAATCCGCTAAAAAACCCACTATAAAAGTAAATCAAACCCTCCTTCATCACCCCCTTAGTTAGTGAAAAAATTAAAAATTAAAAAAATGTATTTATTTCCATTTTCCCATTAGGGTTAGGGCTAGAGTTAGGGCTAGGGTTAGGGCTAGGGTTAGGGCTAGGGTTAGGGTTAAGACTACGGTTAGGGTTAGGGCTAGGGTTAGGGTTAAGGCTAGGGTTAGGGTTAGGGCTAGGGTTAGAGCTAGGGTTAGGGTTAGGGTTAGGGCTAGGGTTAGGGCTAGGGTTAAGGCTACAGTTAGGGTTAGGGCTAGGGTTAGGGTTAAGACTAGGGTTAGGGTTAGGGCTAGGGTTAGGGTTAGGGCTAGGGTTAGAGCTAGGGTTAGGGTTAGGGTTAGGGCTAGGGTTAGGGCTAGGGTTAAGGCTACAGTTAGGGTTGGGGCTAAAGTTAGGGTTTGGATTACATTTACGGTTGGGATTAGGGTTGGGATTAGAGTTAGGGGTGTGTCTGGGTTAGGGGTGTGGTTAGGGTTACCTTTGGGATTAGGGTTAGGGATGTGTTTGGATTATGGTTTCAGTTATAATTGGAGGGGGTTTCACTGTTTAGGCACATCAGGGGCTCTCCAAACGCAACATGGCGTCCGATCTCACTTCCAGCCAATTCTGCATTGAAAAAGTAAAACAGTGCTCCTTCCCTTCTGAGCTCTCCCGTGCGCCCAAACAGGAGTTTACCCCAACATATGGGGTATCAGCATACTCAGGACACATTGGACAACAACTTTTTGGGTCCAATTTCTCCTGTTACCCTTGGGAAAATACAAAACTGGGGGCT